>NC_135481.1:176157720-176522720 GCF_052094955.1 Ictidomys tridecemlineatus
AATTCGTATCTTCATCAGTTTACCCATTGAAAGTGTGCATTTTAGTATTTTAGAGTATACTCAGTTTTGCAACCATCACCACCACCAATTTTAAAATATTTTCATCAAACCAAAAAGCAGCCATTAACAGCCATTCCCCACTTCCTCTCAAGCCTGTAGCTCTAAGCAACTGCTAATCTACTTTCACTCTCCTTCTAGCTATTTTGGGCCACTTCAGAAACCTGTTTTCTTATGTGTAACTTCACAAGTGATGATAAAGTTCCTCTGCCCCAGTACTGGGATTGAACCCAGGGGGTGATGAACCACTGAGCCACATCCCCAGTACTTTTTATTTTTCATTTTGAGACAGGGTCTTGCTAAGTTGCTTAGGGTCTCATGAAGTTGCTAAGGATGGCTCTAAACTTGTTTGTTTGTTTGTTTGTTTTAGAGAGAGAGAATTTTTTAATATTTATTTTTTTTAGTTTTCAGCAGACACAACATGTTTGTTGGTATGTGGTGCTGAGGATTGAACCCGGGCCGCACGCATGCCAGGCGAGCGCGCTACCGCCTGAGCCACATCCCCAGCCCCCGCTCTAAATTTGTAATCCTCTGGCCTCAGCCTCCCAAGCCACTGGGATTACAGGTATGCCCACTGCACCCATTGTGGGGTTTTAAGAGAATAACATGAATAGAAAACCCAAGAGCAAGTCTGACAAGCCAAGCAGTAGACATCCTCCAAAAACGCCACCCTCCTTCTGCTTCAACCCCTGCCTTGCCATCCTAGAACAGGTCAGCCACCATGTGAGTACAGCAGCGGGGTGCTGATGAAAAGTGTGGAGGCTGGACCCAGACCACTGGGCTGTGACTTCTGGACTCACCATTTACTAGCTTTGCAATTTGAGAAACGTTTAACCTCCCTGGGGACTCAAATTCCTCAACTGTCAAAAACAGATCATAGCATCCTAAGTTGCTGTGAGTCAAAGCATGTGCCTGGCTGGAACAGTGCCTGCTGTGCAGCCAAGGCTCAGAGAATGTTAACTGTTGTGATGGCAAACTCATTGTCAATTAAGGAGTCCTGAGGGCAGGTGGTGGCTCCCACTTCAAGGCAAGGATGGGTATTTCTGAATCCAGGCAGTTACAAATGTAATGAGACCACTGACCTATTTTTAGTCATGTTGTACCTTTTGTTGGATCTGCACCTTTGGAAAAGTTGCCTGTTCTCCTAAATCTCAACTTACCTTCTGTAAAGTAGGTTAAAATCCTCCTCCTGGGGCTCCGTGGAGAATTTAGCGACTTATTTATTTTTTTAAAACAAGGTCTGGCTGTGTTGCTCTTGACTGGCCCCAAATGCCTGGGCTCAAGTGATCTCCTCCTGTCTCAGCCTCCCAAGTAGCTGGGACTACAGTGCCACAACCCAGCTTATTGTTATTTGTGGTACTGGTAACTGAACCCAGGGGTGCTTTACCATTGAGCTATTCCCCTTGCCTTTTTGTGATACTAGGGATTGAAGGTGGAGCACACTACCTCTGAGCTACATCCCCAGCCTTTTTTATTTTTTATTTTATTATTTTTTGGACTGGGGATTGAATCCAAGGGTGCTCAACCACTGAGCCACATCCTCAGCCCTCTTGTATTTATTTAGAGACAGGGTCTCACGGAGTCACTTAGGGCCTCACTAAACTACTGAGGCTGGCCCCAAACTTGCAATTCTCCTGCCTTAGCCACCCAAGCCACTGGGATTACATGCATGTGCCACCACCATGCCCAGCTATATTTTTTATTTTGAAACAGAATCTTGCTATGTTATTCAGGCTGGCTTCTAATTTATAATTCTTCTCCTTTAGCCTTCTGATTCACTGGGATTATAGGCATGGGCCACTATGACCAGCTAGTTTATTACATATTTTTTTCTGAAAATTTTTTTTAAAGATTGTGTTTTTTAAATGGGAAAAAGAACACATGAAATATATTGCATGCTAAGCATGGGAGTATTAGATTTCATTAGAGACCTTTGTAGTACCCACTGTGTGCAAGGCACTGTTCCGAACACAACAGATTTAAAAACCCTCGCCTTCCCGGAGCTTGTGTGGAACTACTGGAGACAAAAAGTAAATAATATTTATGGCAATCATATTAAATAAAAGATACATAGGGGCTGGAGGTGTAGCTCAGTGGTGGAGCATGTGCTTAGCATGCGAGAGCCCCTGGGTTCTATCCCCAGCACCACCAAAAACAACACACAAACTACATGGATAAGAACGCACATGGGAAAAGCAGTGGCTGGCACGTGGTATGCTCCCCATACACGGCAGCAGCTGGGATTAGGTACTGGTTGAAGCTGAACAGCACTGCCCAGAGATAGGTCTCGAGGTGACAGTGCCGGCCTATTGTCTTCCCTTAAGCTTTACCTCATCTCTGCTCAATTAAGTTGCACTTGTCTCCAAGACCCTTTCTTGTTGCCTGGTCGACATCTTTGACTCTCACGGTGTAGTTTTGATCTCTCCTCCCTTAGGTGGCATTTATGGATGCTCTTTTGCACCAGGCTCATTCTGCTGAATGCTGGGGCTGCTGAGCTACATGGTCCAGGAAGAGTGTGGCCAGGAGGGCACAGGAGGGTTCCAGGATACTCATAGCCAGGCTCATGAGGGCTAGACTGTGCAGGTGTCTGGCTGCTTGGTTTTATTCTGCCCCAGGAGACTATGAAAGGCTTCAGAGCTGGAGTCACTTAGGGCCTCACTAAACTGCTGAGGCTGGCCCCGAACTTGCAATTCTCCTGCCTTAGCCACCCATGCCGCTGGGATTACAGGCCTGTAATTGGGAGATTAACTAAAATTCTTATTTAAATGCTATACAATAGAGGCTGGGGATGTGGCTCAAGTGGTAGCGCACTCGCCCAGCATGCATAAGGCACTGGGTTCTATTCTCAGCACCACATAAAAATAAAATAAAGATACTGTGTCCACCTAAAACTAAAAAATAAATATTAAAAATAAATAAATACTATACAATAAAAGTAATATCTGCATTATGGTTAAATGTATAATCTATGTATAAGTGCTATAATCAAAGCAAAGAGCTGTAAGATGGAGATGTAAGGACTTTTTTGAGGAGCAGCGTGTTCAGGAAATGTGAAGAGAGGATGCTACCAGATCAGCAGGAAAGATGGCCAAAGGGAGTAGGGAGCTGGAAACGGTGGCGCACGCCTGTAATCCCAGCGGTTTGGGAGGCTGAGGCAGGAGGTTCATGAGTTCAAAGCCAGCTTCAGCAATTTTGCAAGGCCCTAAGTAACTCAGACTCTATTTCTAAATAGGATACAAAAAAAGAGCTGGGGATTGGCTTAGTGGTTAAGTGCCCCTGGATTCACTCCCCACAAAAAAAAAGAAAAAGAAAAAAAAGGAGCAGGGAGGTTTAAAAGCCAGATAAATGTGGGTGAGTACTTAACTACCTGCAGCAACCTCCTGTACATTTGTGGGCAGGTTAATATCAACTCTGCAGAGCTGCTGAAAGGATTAAAGAAACATCCATCAAGTGCCTGACACTAGGCACATAATAGGAGGCATATATTATTCAATATTAATAGTGATATTATTAGTAGCAGTGCAGCATTATGGAAATAGCTCTTATGTAAGCCAGACCTGTGTCCAAATCCTGATACATCCAACTGGGCGTGGTGGCACATACCCATAATCCCAGTGATTTGAGAGGCTGAGGCAGCAGGAGGCTGAGGCAGAGGCTCCAAGTTTGGAGCCAGCCTCAGCAACTTAGTGAGACCCTGTCTAAGGACTAGAGATGTAGCTCAGTGGTATAGTGCCTCAGGATTCAATCTCCAGTACCACAACACAACAAAACAAAACAGTCTCCCCCTCAAATAACCAAAAACCAAATACTGATAAATTCAGACTAAGTTGTTTAATCTTTCTAAGTCTTGGGTTGGCTCATTTGTAAAATGAATGAATAACACTCTCACTTGTATTAGGTAGGGGAAATGTGATAATATAGAATTTCTAGGCTATAGAGTAGGTGTTCAGTTAAGTTTTAAAATAACTATGCAGTGAGCTTTACCAATTATTTGTATAAAAATTATGTATTCCAATGGTAAATTCGAATACTACAGAAATAATTACAAATCATTGGAAATTCCACTTCCCAGAGCTGATGACACTCTTTTAAGGGATCTATGTGCATACCCTTTTAATTTGACCTTCATAGTACACATAGGGGGTGTAAATCAGTGATAGGAATAGGATCATGCTTAGTATGCTCCTAGCCATGGGTTCAGTTGCCAACATCAAGAACAAAAACAACACTCCAACAACCTTGTTGTTGTAGTTTTTACTTGGTTGTTGTTTTTACTTTGCATGTTGCAGACATATATCTACTTAATATATACAGATTTATATTGTTAATGGTTGTCTAATATTCTATTGCATTGTACCAGAAATTATTTAACACTCTTGCTAGTCATTGAGGCCATTTCTGGTTTTTTAATACTTTGTACAATGCTGTTTTAGCAACCTTGGACTGAAGATAATTGTTCATTTGTTTCATTTTTTCCCTGGAATAAATCTCTAAGTGATTTATTACATCAAAGAGTTTCTGCTGGGTGCAGTGGCACAGGCCTGTAATCCCAGTGGCTCAGGAGGCTGAAACACGAGGATTGCAAGTTCAAAGCCAGCCTCAGCAAAAGCGAGGAGCTAAGCAACTCAGTGAGACCCTGTCTCTAAAAAGAATACAAAATAGGGGTGGGGATGTGGCTTAGTGGTCAAGTACCCCTGAGTTCAATCACTGGTACAAAAAAAAAAAGAGTTTCCTGTTATTTATATTTCCCGTTTTATATATATATATATATATATATATATATATATATTTTTTTTTTTTTTTTTGTAATTGGACACAATACCTTTATTTATTTATTTATTTTCACGGGGGGTGCTGAGGATCGAACCCAGGGCCTCGCATGTGCTAGGTGAGCTCTCAACAGCTGAGCCACAACTCCAGTCCCCATTATAATTTTTTATGTCACTCAGACCTGTGTTCAAATCCCACTACACCCAGAGCAAGACTAATTATTTTGGGCTGGTATTGTGGCTCAGTGGTAGAGCGCTTGCCTCACACATGTGAGGTGCTGGATTCAATCCTCAGCATCACATAAAAATAAATAAATATATTGTGTCCATCTACAACTAAAATAATAATAATTCTTTTACATATTGCCCAATCACCTTCTAAAACAACTCTATGAATTTGCACACTCAAGAACAGTGTGTAAGGGGCTGGGATTGTGGCTCAGCATAGACCAATCGTTTAGCACGAGTGGGACCTGGGTTCGATTCTCAGTACCACATAAAAATAAAGGTATTGTGTTGTGTCCATCTACAGAAAAAAAAAAAGATTCTCTCTCTCTCTCTCTCTTTAAAAAAAAAAAAAAAAAAAAAGAACAGTGTATAAATGGTGCCCATTTCCCTGAATCCCTGCTGAAACTAAATTCTGCCAATCATTTTAGATTTTGCCAATCTCATCTACTGAAAAGTAGTGTATGAACTTTGTTTTAATCTGTAGTTCCAAGATAACTAATGAGGTTGGAAATCTTTTCAAGTGCTTATTTCCATTTGCATCTCTTTTTTGACCACTCAAGGTGTTTCCTACTTCTTTTTTGGGGGAGTGGTGCTGGTGGAATTGGAACCCAGGGCCTTGTGCATTCGAGGCAACCACTCTACCACTGAGCTATATCCCCAGCCCTCCTACTATTAACAAATCTTCATTAATTAAGAAATTTAATCCTTTGTTATTTGTGACAAGTACTTTTTTCCCTTTATTGTCTATCTCTAACATTCTGTATGGCAAATTGTTGCCATATAAGAATTTTAATTTTACATAGTCAAATCTATTGATTTACTGATCTTTTTTTTTTTTTTTTAAATGTGGTACAGGAGGTTGAACCCAGCGGCGCTCTACCACTGACCTACATTCTCAATACTATTTATTTATTTGTTGTAGATGGACACAATACCTTTATTTTATTTATTTTTATGTGGTGTGGAGGATTGAACCCAGGGACTTGCATGTGCTGGGCCTTGCATGTGCTAGGTGAGCACTCTACTGCTGAGCCACAACCCTAGGCCTCAACCTTTTTTCTTTTGATACCAGGGATTGAACCCTAGGGCACTTAACAACTGAGCCACATCCCAGCCCCTTTTATTTTTTGAGACAGTGTCCAAGTTGTATAAAGCCTCACTAAATTGCTGATGCTGGCTTTGAGCTTATGATCCTCCTGCCTCAGTTTCCTGAACTGCCTGGATTATTGGTGTGCACCCCCAAGCATAGCCCCTTTTTCTTTTTTCTTTTGAGATAGGGTCTCTCTTAAATTGAGGAGGTTGACTTCAAACTTGTGATCCTCCTGCCTCAGCCTCCTCTAGTCATCAGATTACAGGCAGGAGCCACCATGCCCACCTATGATTTTTTTAATATTTATTTTTTGGTAATACCTTTATTTTATTTATTTATTTTTATGTGGTGCTGAGGATATAACCCAGAGCCTTGCACATGCTAGGCAGGCACTCTACCTACTGCTTGTGACCCCCACCCCCAACTACTTAATTTTTAAAAAACTTTTCATGCTTAGAAAGACTTCCAATTCCATGATTATAAACATGTTCACTTTTTTCTTCCAACACTTTTATTGTTTCTTTCATCACATGTAAATCTTTGTTTTAGGTAGATTTAGAGTTAAGGAAGGAGGTAGAGTTCCAACTTAATTTTTAATCCAAATGGCTAACCTGTGGTTAGTCCAATTTTGCTTAATGATGTTAAATTTTTCTCTACCAGTGTGAAATGTCAGCTGGCACGCCAGTCCTTAGAACTCCTTATCCATCACATGGCTCTACTATGTTCAGTTTAATAGGTCTGTCTGTTCTTTTCAAAACCATAATGTTTTAGTTTTTGTAGCTGACTATTACATTTTAATATTTGGTAGAACCCCAGTTTATTAACCTTAAAACTTCTGGTAGCAGAGCAGAGTGGTTAAGTTTACAGAGCTTGGGGTCAGCCATTCTGAGCTTTAATTCCAGCTTGGCACTTACTATGGGACCTTGAGCAAGTTAGTTCTCTCTTGGAACCTCTGCTTCCTTATCTATACAGTGTTACTAATAATATTTACCTCATGGTGTTTTGGTGAAGATGAGATGCAGCATAACAAGTCCTCAGACGGGACCTAGCATGTGGTAAGTGGTCCATAAATGTTAGTGATTTTGCTATGAAAATGATGCATGTGTTTCTTCAGTTGAATTTTACAATCATTTTGGCAATAAAATCTCACTTTGATCTTCATTAGGATGATATTTACTTGGTAGGCAAATTTTGGGATCATTAATATTCACATGCTATGGGATCTTCTCATCTAAAGCAAGCTCTGATTTCCATTGGTCTAGAACTTTATGCTCCCTGGTAGAATTTTATAGTTTTCTTCATATAAGGCCCACACATTTTGTTAACTTTATTTCCAGAGGGTAAAATATTTATTATTGGTTTTGTGAATTAATGGGATTATTGTTAGTACAAAAGAACGTCATTATTAAAAAAAAAAACAACTTTTTTTTGGTACTAGGGATTGAACCCAGGGGCACTTAACTAGTGAGCCTCATCCTCATCTTTTTTTGGTATTTTTTTAGTTGTTGATGGACCTTTATTTATTATGTGGTGCTGAGAATCGAACCCAGTACCTCACACATGCTAGGTAAGTGCTCTCTACCACTGAGCCAGAAACCCAACCCTCTGTTTCGTATTTTATTTAGAAACATGGTTTTGGTTTTGCTAAGTTGCTGAGGCTGGCTTTGAACTTGCGATTCTCCTGCCTCAGCCTCCTGAGCTAATGGGATTAAGGTATGTGCCACTGTGCCTGGCAAGAAAGTTATTAATTCTTGAGCATATATTTTGTACTCAAATTAACCATAATTGTTAACTTATAGTTATAAGTATAATAATAATAATAGAAAAATAATATATCCCCCAGCTCATGTCAGCCCTGAGACATCCCTTCTCTCTGCTGAAAACAATGCAGGCTTCTCTTTGTACAGGCACTACTGCATCAGCTTGCCATTACTTGTAATCCATCCATGTAATGCAGGAATTGTGTCTAATTGGGTTGAAAGTCCCCAGGGCTCAGATCCCAGTAGGAGGTTATCAGTGCCAATGAAAGGAGGTGTTCCATGCAGTATTTCTGCTGTTTTCTGAGATAGAGGAGCCCCTCTGCCATGATGAAGGGCAGGACAGTAACTAAACCAGCAGTCTCTGACCTCAGCTGGCTGACAGTCTAGTTTGGGCAGACACTGAAGTCACCATCAATGTCATGAGTGAATTATGTTTTTCCTCATTATATTCTGAATTGGAATGTGTAAGGCTTGGTGGGCATAGAACATCAGACCAAACCTTGTGAAGAAATGACACTCCAGGAGACATCATGGGTAACTCTGCAATCTCATCTTGCTTTTGCTCCCCCACCGCAGACCAACTTTAGCACCTAGTCCCACTTGAATGAATCAATTTAACAAACTCTGAGGAACACCTGCTCTGTATCAGGTCCTGGGGTGCTAGGTCTGGGGCCACAGAGTTGGGTAAGAGCCAGTATCTGAGCTCAAGTCAGAGCTCTGTTGACTCTGAGTTAGGGCAGGAGATAGTCAAGCCTTCTTGGCTTGGGACCCACCCAGCCCACATTTCTGGTTTTGTTTTCTGCTCCTGCTCCACAGGATTGTTGGCCTTTCCCACCTGAGCACACCTGAACTTTCATACACGTTAAAACTACCCCATCACACTCAATGTGGCTTCTACTTCTACTCAGAATTCCCTGAGCTGTTCATCTCTTCTTGGGGCTTTCTTTCTTTCTTTTTTTTTTTTTTTTTTGGAGAGAGAGAGAGCATTTTTAATATTTATTTTTTATTTTTTGGCCGACAGAACATCTTTGTACGTGGTGCTGAGGATCGAACCCGGGCTGCATGCATGCCAGGCAAGATCGCTACCGCTTGAGCCACATCCCCAACCCTCTCCTTGGGGCTTTCAAGGCCCAGTTAAAGTATTGCCTCCTTGTAAAATTTGTCCTTTCAGTGTTTGTTGCTGCTTCCTTATCCAAAGGATTTAAGATTAGAAGTCCTTTTTTTTTTTTTTTGGCGGTGCTGGGAATTGCACCCAGGGCCTTGTGCATGTGAGGCAAGATTTAGAAGTCTTAATCATGTACACAGTTTTACTCGTTTCCATCTTTCTGATCCCATTAGTCCAAGGACCCTTAGAATTGGTGCCTTTGACTTTTTTCTTCAGTGGGAACTAACACACAATGGTTAACTTAGGAATTACAATTAAAATGGGGCCAGAGAAATGCAACCTGTAAGATTAAGGGGGCACGCCTATAATCCCAGTGGTTTGGGAGGCTGAGATAGGAGGATCGTGAGTTCAAAGCCAGCCACAGCAACAGTGAGGCGCTAAGCAATTCAGTGAAACCCTATCTCTAAATAAAATACAAAATAGGGCTGGGGATATGGCTCAGTAGTCGTGTGCCCCTGAGTTCAATCCCTGGTGCAAAAAAAAAAAAAAAAAAAAAAATTAAGGGGGTAGAATACAGAAGGAAAATGAAGGGTAAGAGTTACTGTAATACTGTCCTTGGGCTCCACAGAGGCAAGGTACCAAGGCGGCAAATGTGAAGATAGCAAAGTTAGTTGGGTCAGAATCCTGGCTCTGGCATCTAGTGGCTCTAGGAACTGGGACAACTGGTTTCATTTACTTTTTTGTGGTACTGGGGATGGAACCCAGGACCGTGTGTATGCTGGGCAAGTGCTCTACCACGAAGTTACACTCCCAACCTTGGAAAAGTGGTTTTATTTCTCTGGGCCTCAGAGATAAAGGGAACATTGCAACTACTGTTATTATTTTTACTACATACTGCTTCAGATGGGCTGGGAACACCCTGGAACATTGTACAGAACTTTGTACAAATAGGTTTAAGTAGTTTTGTGATTTTTGTTTTGTTTTGTTTTTTGGAAAGAAGGTCCATTATTTTTAAAAAAATTTTACTGAGAAGGGGAAATACTATGTCTTTATTAGTTGGTGTGTAACCTATTATCTCAAAACTCAGTGATTTTGAAAGCAATTCATTATCTCAGCTTCTGTGGATTTAGAATTCAGCTTTTTGTGTGATTCTGGCTCAGGGTCTTTCATGAGGTTGTAATGAATACTATTGGCCAAGGCTGAAGTCATTTAACTTGTCTGGGACCTGCGTCACGTGGACCTCTCTATTAGGCTGCTTCAGTGTCCTTGTTACATGGTGGCTGGCTTCCATAAGAGGGTGTGATCCCAAGAACAAGGCAGAGGGCAAGGTCTTTTCTGCCCTAGCCCCAGAAGCCACATGTGGTCAGGTCATTTCCACTCTATCCTACTGGTTATTCAGTTCAGCACCTTTCAGAGTGGAAGGGGACTAAAAAGGATGTAAATGCTAGAAGCAGGGACTCACTGGGAGCCATTTTGGAGCCTGGAGACTATAGGGCCTCCAAAAGAAATTGGAATGAGTGATTTTGGATTTAAATGTTGACCAAGGCAACAACCAATTATGTGACCTTGGAAACGTTCCCTTGATTTACTGGTGCTCCCTGTTTACTCACCTGAAAGGTGGTTGTGGTATTAGAGCGTGAAGGTCTGTGAAGAGTTATCTCTACAGTCCTCAGCTTCACATTTAGACATTATGAAACATTAAAGAAGAGGAGGAAGAAAAGCCACTTGGGGTGGGGCGTAAGGTAACATTTCGATTATGAAAACCGGAAATGAAATTATTCACCCATCTCATTACCTCAGCGCCACTACTCTTGTCACTGTTGTTAAAAAGCACTTTAAAGGTTCTTTTCCTTCTTCGAGGGGAAAGAATAGAGGAAATAAATTGAGACTGGAAGATCTGTGGTCGATTTCAGTAGATCTCTCTGGCATTAAGAGTTTAAAAATTGGGACGGGTCCTCAGTAATGAAATTTCTACCTGAAAACCTTGAAGTATCAGGTAGGGATCTATCATTTACCATGATTTTTAGTAAAGATTAGCACAGCTCATCCTTTGAGGCCTAAGGAGTCCTACACAATCTTTTTAAGCAAATGAAAGGAGGAATTTATTTTTAAAATTATATTATTTTTATTATTTTGTTATACAAGAATTGAACCTAGGGCCTTGAGCATGCTAGGCAAGTTTTCTATAACTGAGTAACATCCCCAGTCCTTTTTATTTTGAGACAGGGTCTTGCTAAGTTGCTGAGGCCGGTCTTGAATTAGGGATCCTCCTTCCTCAGCTTCCTGAATAGCTAGGATTACAGTGGTGTTCACTGTGCCTGGCTGACAGGAGGAATTTATTATTAAAGATGTTCTCCCACTGTTGACCTATATTGCATTGGAAATTTTATTTTCCCATCATAAAAAGTACTATATACTCATTCTAGATTTGAATGAAAGACAAGTGTAAAGAAGAAAAAATACAATTCCTATCTGCCACCTTAATCTAAATGCTTAGTGATTGAAATTTAAAAAAAATTGTTTTAAAAATATATATAATACTTTGGAGGGAAAAAAAAAAACCCTAAAAATCATCCATACCCTTACAAGACAGAGATAACCAGCATTAACATTTTGGTAATTCAAACATCTTTTTCAGTGACCTAAGAGACTGAAAAACAGCAGTATTTATTTATTTACACTGGGGATTGAATCCAGGGGCACCATAACCACTACATCTCAGTCCTTTTTATTTTGGGACAGGGTCTCACTAGTTGCTCAGCGGCTCTCTAAATTGCTGAAGCTGGCTTTGAACTTGTGATCTTCCTGCTTCAGTCTCCTGAGTTTCTGGGATTACAGGTGTGTACCACCTCACTGGGCAGAACAGCAGAATTTAAATGATGGTGAAGGGTAGGTGAGCTGAGTCAAGTTCAGCTGTCACATGGGCAGATTCTGTGACTTAAGATTAGTGAGGTCATAAAGTAATCATCCCTGATCATCTTTCCAAGTTGTTTTGATATCTTTGGGTGAAATCCTATCATATTCTTTCCCAATTCTGCCTGATCAGATTCTAAATGCTTTCAAGGGCTTATGCAATAGGAAATTATTCCTTATGGATTTTCTGAAATAAAATAATGAGATAGGGTCATCCACACAACAGTTTGGATTTTACCACGTGCCAAGTCCATTTGGGGAATAGGATGATGAACCCAAGCAGATGCTAGCATGAGCATGGTCAAAAACCAAAGGTCACAGAAAGAAATGTAGGAGGGACCAGGAGAGCTACCCATTTGCTGATCAAAGGCTATGCTGGAAGTTGAGCAAATGTGATATCACTTATTATTTTTTCCTGGTACTTGAACCCAGAGTTGCTTAACCACTGAGTTAAGTTGCTGGGGTGGGCCCCAAACTTGTGATCCTCCTGCCTCAGCCTCCCAAGGTGCTGGGAGTATGTGCCACAGTGCCCAGCAACCTATTTTTTATTATTTTTCTTGAGAGTTTTGCTATATTGCCTAGATCTTAAACTCCTGGGCTCGAGGGATTCTCCTACCTTACCCCGCTCCCAAGTAGCTAAGAGTCTCCAGGCTCGTCCTTTTACACCCTATTGCCCAAACGATGGTGAATCAGTGAGAGTTTTCATAACTTGCTCAAACCCATACATAGCTAGAAGAAGACAGCAATGATATTCAAACCCAGGCCTGCCAGAGTCCAGACCAGGGGTAACACATTGTCTCAGAGTTGAGTGTCCTTGTGGGGAATCCTGCATGTCTGCTGGTGGTGTGTTTGTTATTCAGATTCCTGAATGTGTGCTTTGCTTGTAAGTCTGAAAACAGTGACTCATCCCCAAACTGGGCAGGGTTGAATGTCAGTCCTATTTATCTTACACTGCCCCATGGCACCTGTGTTGACTTCTGAAGATAATCTTTAATAAAAACACAGTGATAAAAAAGAAAAATACACACCAAAAAATGTATTTGGTGTTTCTGGCAAGAAAATAAACTCGTGAGTCTCATTACCTTAAAAAAAAAAATCATGATTACTCAAGGTTTCATGACTAAAGCCAACTTTTCAACACATATCTTGTACTGTCCTCTAAACATATTCTTTCATGCTTAATTATGATATCATTAGTTTCTGTTTGATTTTGCAAGGGCATAGACCTTGAAATATTCACATCGGGATTCCCCCGTGGTCTGACCCAACTGTGAGAGCCAGGCAGTATATGCTAAAAGAAATGAGAGTGTCCACAATGCCTGTGTTAGCTTCTTTTGTAGCTAAGAAGTTACCACAGATTTAGTGGCTTAAACCAACATTCATTTGTATCTCACATTTCCTGTGTGCTAAGTCTAGATGCAGCAAGGTTCAACTGGTTCTTTGCTTCAAGTCTAAAGCTGAAATGAAGTGTCTACAGTCCTTTCTGGAGACTGCTTCCAAGCTCATTCAGGTTGTTGGAGTTCCTTTCTATGAGGTTATACCTATGATTGAGGTCCTTGGTTTCTTGCTGGCTGTTGACAGGGCTGTTTCTCAGCTTCTAGAGGCTGCTTACATTTCTGGCTTAGAGGTACCTTCAAAGCCAGCAACAGTGAGTTGAGTTCCTCTCAAACTTTGAATCTAATTCTTTGCTTTATCTCTCCAAAACATCTTTGCCTTTCTCTTCTGATTTTAAGGTCCATTTGATTAAACTGGGCCTACCCAGAAAATCCATGATGATCTCCCTATTTTTAAGGTCCTGAATTCCATCTGCAAAGTCTCTTTTGCCATTCAACATGAATGAAACAGTTCACTGGTTTTAGGGACCAGAGCTTGACCAATCTGGGGCGTGCAGGGAAGATAGTATTCTGCTTACCATGGAGCCTGGTGATCTTCTCTACTCCTTGTATGGCAGCCCTGGAGAGGTAAAGCTACTCAAGATATTTGCAACAAACTAGATGTCTTATCAAAGATTACTGCTGTCAGTTGTGGATTGAAAAAAAAATAGTTAATAAAAAAAAAAAAAGTCAGAGCCAGAGGTGCAATGGCACACACCTGTAATCCTAGCTACCTGAGAAGCTGAAGCAGGGGGATCTAGAGTTTGAGGGCAGCCTATGCAGTAACAGCAAGACCTCATCTCAGAAAAAAATAAACATTTTTTTTTTTGGGGGGGAGGGTTGTTTCTCCTTCTGATGTTGAGTTGAAATTAGAAGGGAAAGATTTAAAAATATATCATCTCATCTTCGGCAGTCAATTCACTTTGTAGGATTTCATTCACTGAATGTAAAAGTCTTTTGTGATCAGTATTAGAAGTAGAATCACTGAACCTCCTTGGTGTGAGGGGTTGGGCTGCAGGTAAATGGTCTTCTCTCAGTACTGGCTTTCTCTCTGTGCTAACACCAGGGAGTGCAGGGTGTGTTTCCTGGCCCAGGGAAACCTTTCAATATGACAATATGATCACTAAAGGTTTTTTTTTTTTTTTTTTTTAAAAGTAGTTTTAGAAGGCTGGCCATCAATCTATTTGAGACCTGATTGTAGAAAATATTTCCAAACATTTATTCAACAAACATGCACAGAAAGACTTTGTGCTAGGGTACTCCAAACCTCATTTCATTTAATGCTCTGCAACCAAGGTGCAGAGTTCAGGTAAGTGTTGCACATTGTCAGCTGATAATAACTATCATGGGGTTCCGGTTGTTGCTCAGTGGTCGAGTGCTTGCCTAGCAAGCCCTGGGATCCAGCCTCAGCACCACATAAAGAGATAAATAAAATAAAGGTGTTTACAACTATTTTTTAAAAATAACAACTATCATTTATTAAACATATAATGTGCTAGGAGCCACTTTACAGACTTAATAATGTCAAGATCCTCCTTCACACTTTCTTCCAATCTTCGAGATGCTTTATGTCAATTTTAATCCCCCAAATGCGGAGATATCAGACTAATGTCCATAAAAAAGCTGAAGTCAAGAGATCGAGCAGACTGGGAGCGACACAGTCAGGATTTCAGTCTAGTCTATCTGACTCCCTGGCCTGAACTCTCTACAGGATACAGTCTCTAAAATTATACAGAGGTTGCTGGTCTAGAATATGCGAGGCTCTGGGTTCGATTCCCTACACGGAAGAAAAATAAGAAAACAACAACAACAAAAAAACAAACTCCAAAACTCTCAGGTGCATAGGTACATTATTAAGTATGGCCTTAAAGTCCAAGTTCTTTACCTGTCATTCTATCACCAAGTGGCAAAAATGCTCTAATCTATAGTGCAGGTTCAGCCTCTGCAAATACACATGGCACGAAAGCACAAGAGGAAGAGGAACATGTCTAGGTCCGTCAATCGTGGAATGACCGTTTTACTGGTATCAATGTGGGTTGTTTTTTTTTTTTTTTGGTCTTTTTATTATGCGGCAGTGAGTCATGTCGGGAGGACCAAAAGGGAAAGTCCTGCCTCTTGTCACCTACCAAAAGTGTAGGTGAGAAATGCTTAAGGCGGCATAACGAGAGAGCCGGGAGTCGAGCTACTAATTATCGATTCCCCCCGCCCCTCCCCAACCCGCGCTCCCAAGAAAAGAAGCACCGCACGGGTTAAGTGCGGCAGAGAGCCGAGCCGCCGCCCCTTCCCAGCAACGCCTCCCAGAATCCCTTAGACCTCAGTCAGTTCCCGCACCTCGCGAGACTTCGGCCAGTTCCTTTCCCCGAACGACGGCCAGCCCCTTTCCTTACTAAGCTCTGCGCGAAACGGAGGATGGGAAGGGGCGGGCGAAAAAGATGGCCGCGGGGCATTATGGGAAGTGTAGTCCAAGCGCTTCACGCAGCCATGTTCTTCCGGAGCGGGGGAGGCCGGAGAGGCAGCCCGGACTACGATTCCCAGCTGCCCTTTCAGTTTGTTTTTGTTCAAAAAAAAAAAAAAACCCACACTCCCCCTCCTCACTCTTCACACACACTCACACACACCCACGGTGGACACGCACGCACCCGGGCGCCGAAAGGAAAACCGCGTCTCTCCATCCTACCCAGCCATCAGTTCTGCCTCCGTCCCTCAGCAGAACGCGAAAGCGGAGGCTAGAACCGTGACCTCTGACCCCGTGGTTATGCGGAGCCGCCGCATTCCTTAGTGATCGCGGGACCGCTGCCGCCGCCGTGGGCGACTGACGCAGCGCGGGCGCGTGGAACCGCCGCCGCCCCTCCCCCCCGCCACCCTCGCGCCGGGTCTCGCGCCAGCCGGTCCCCGTGCGCTCGCCCCCTCTCCGGCCGCACCCGAGTCCTCGCGCGCCGCCGCCGCCACGCGCCCCCCGCCGCCGCCGCCGCCGCCCCAGCTCCGCGCCGCCGCCCCAGCCCGCCCCGCTCGGAGGTCCCGCGTGGAGCCACCGCCACCGGGGAGGAGGAGGATGAAGGACAAACAGAAGAGGAAGAAGGAGCGCACGTGGGCCGAGGCGGCGCGCCTGGTGAGGCGGACCGCCGAGGGGCCTCCTGGGGGGCCCGGGGTGGGCTCCTCGCGCACCCCCACCGTGGGAGGGGGAGGGGCGAGGCCCTGCCTACCGCGGGAGGGGCGGGGCCTTTGCTCGGAGACCCGGACAACCCCCCCGAGGCGTTGGGTGAAGAGAGGTCCCCTGCCGGGATGGCTGTGGCGCCTTTTTCTGCACCCCCCTCCCCCATTACAGCGGAGGGGCGAGCTGGCAGCCGGCTCCACCTCCTCGGGCGTCAGGGCCCCAGCCTCCCCTCCCCCACCTCTGGCAGTCTCGGGGGGTCTGGGGAAGCTTCGTTTATTCACCCCGGGGAGTTAGGTTTCCGGGAAGGGTCGGAAGCTCCACCCTCGCTTCTTGGGGTAGTGGGGTGGTGCGTTGGACTCCGGGGTTGAGAAAGCGCCCCCCCCCTCCCCGATTTCAAGGACGCGAGTGGCATTTTGAGCTTTCCCAGTCTAAACCAGGTGTATGGAGGGAAGCAAGTGCTTCCTCTCACCTTGAACCCTGAGCAGTGGTTCTCAAACTTTAGGGCCCTGTGGGCGGGCACCTGAGGGGGTTGTTAAAAATGTTTGTCCTAGGGCTCCTTACCACCTACCAAGTCGAAGATTCTGGGATAGAGTCAGATAATGTTTTAACCAGCTTCCCAGGTGATTCAAATGCAGGTGGCCTGGGTCTACATTTTGAGAAAGACTGACTTGAGTGTGTTACTTTCTAAGCTAGGCTGGAGGTAGGCGTCTCGCAGAGAACTGAATACACTTTGTAAAGAATGTATGTTGGACAAAGACAAAAGTGTTTCTGTTTGAAGATAACTGTTCACTGAGGGTTTAGCAAAGGAGAGAGTAATTTGAGTGCTTGAGCTACTTGCCAAGGGGGTTTGTGAATTTTGTTTTCAAAGCGTCAGAGGACTTATAAGTGAAATAGCTTCCTTTTGAACTTGCACTGCAAAGCCAAGACACTTTAAGACGAGTTCTTATAAAATGTTGCTGATGACAATAGTAACAGGTTGTACTTCTCCCAGAAAATGTTACTTTCTCAGAACTGTCAGAGCAAGGTTATGGTGTAGATAGCGTATGTCTATTGACACCCTGTAGTTTGTTTGTAATTGCTATAATTCTCTTTTAATGATGAATGAAGTTCAACCTTCTAATTTTTTCTCTTACTGGAAAGTGAGTTTTTGCCTCAGAGGTGTTGTGTAAAAAAAAGATGAATACGTGTTGGGGTTTGATACAAATCTAGAGTTCACTTTAATTTCTTGGAACCTGTAAAACTCAGTTATTGATTCACAAGAACTGGAGCCGTTTGGGCTACTGGAGAATTTTCACTGGTGTTCCTGATAATCTTCCTGGACAGTTGTGGCCCAGGGAACAGAAATAATAATTGGTTGTATGTTGAAGTTTTGTGCTTCAATTTACTTACTTGTTTTGGCTTGTGAAATATGGAGATTTTGAAGCGCTTTTGATTTTCTGATTGAGTAAAAATTGGAAGCTTTGGCTAGCTTTCAGGATGTTGGAAATTGCAGTATTTCTTTATTTCACCTGGAAGCAAATTTAGGAATTAGGGGAAGTAGGAGAGAGATACACTGAACCTGGAGGTTGTCTTGAGTGTTCGTTGAAATTCTCCAAGTTCCTGTATTGCAGGTGTTTATGACTCTGGGTACCCAACGGAAATTTGCTTGCCAGAATTTACTTGTTAGAAATAGGTGAAAGTACCTTTAAATCCTGTGTTATTATGTCCTGATAGATTTCTGAAGTCTACTTGTCTCAAACTCTGTTGGTTCTTACTAGGTGAAAGACTAGAATTGGGGATCCACTATTCTGTTCTTAAATTTATTGTAGTCTGAACTTCAGTGTTTAGGTTGCTATGTCTGTTTTATCATTGACTCACCTTCCAGCCAGATTATCCAAGTAGTTCTTTCTCTCCATTTTTATTCTGTAGCTCTTCATTAAAAGTAAAAATATGAATAGGAATTATTTTGTGGTGTATTTTAACATTTGAAAAAGGACTTGTGGGAATGTGTTGTGTAATCCCCCTGCCCCGTTGTGCATGGTAGACAAGCACTCTGCCACTGAGCCCCATCACATCCTTAATTTTCTTTTTTTAAATGTGGTTTTTGTTTTAGAATTTTCTCTCTTAGGATGGAACTGGTTGATAGGTGTGTGTGTGTGTGGGGGGCGGTTCTTAAGGGTCCTCCCCACTTTTTTTTTTTTTTTCAAATGCTGTCATACTGTGTGCTGGAGAGTTTCCAAGCTTGCACTGAACAGATACTATTAACAGTGAGTGAATTTGGAGTGCTTGCAATGGCAATCATATGTACTTGTGGGTGGCATTTTCAGATTGCTCCTGACCTCACTCAGATTGGTGACTAGAGTGATACTGGGAATGCTTTTAAAAACTGTTTTGGTGTAGAGGAAAGGAGATATCTGGAGGATTTTAATAGAGTAGTAAACTCCAAGAGATTGATTTTTGCAGATGTCAATTATGTTATTTAGAAGTAGATACTTTTTAAGAAAAAAAGGTCTTACGGTACAGTATTGCCTTTTTTTTTTTTTCAGTTGTATGTGGACACAGTACCTTTATTTTATTTATATATGATGCTGAGGATTGAACCCAGTGCCTCACACATGCTCGGCGAGCACTCTACCACTGAGCCACAACCCCAGCCCCAGGATTGTCTTTACCAGACATAAGGAGCAGATTTTAGGTAGTTGGATGGGTATTAATTTTCCTGCTTGTTAGGAACAATTTGAGAGAAATAGCCAAGGAAATTTTCCTCTAAATTGAATAGAACCCTAAATGGATTCTCCCTGACTTTGGGAAATTCTTCATTGCATGCTTTGTATTTCACTTTGATTCATGACTGAACATTCCTACATCCTTTTTTTTTTTTTTAACTTTGAAGTAGATACTTTTTTCTGTCTTTTTAGAAAAGGTACAGACTGGGGCTGGGGATGTGGCTCAAGAGGTAGCGCGCTTGCCTGGCATATGTGTGGCCCGGGTTCGAGCCTCAGCACCACATACCAACGAGGATGTTGTGTCCGCCGAGAACTAAAAAAATGTAAAAAATAAAAAAAATCAAAAATTCTCTTTTTCTCTCTCTCTCTCTCTCTCTCTCTCTCTGTCTCTCTCTGTCTCTCCCCTCTCTCACTCTCTCTCCTCTCTCACTCTCTCTTAAAAAAAAAAAAGAAAAAGAAAAGGTACAGACTATAGAAAGGCTGGCAATAGAACACTGTTAAATTGTTTTTATTCTAAAAGCTGGAGGCATATAGGATTTTAATAAAAGTGAATACTTTGTATCTTTTGATGTAACTTCCCTTTAGAGATTTTGCTTCCTGTTTAAATTCTGTCTCTTCCTGTCTGCTATTTAAATAAAAGGTAGCCAATTTTCAGAGTCATAGTTCTTAAAAAAAAATTATTTTATGAAAACTTGCTAGCTCAGCTTAAACTTAATTTGTGTCAAAGAAATGATATCCTATGATAGTGAATGTTAGCAGCTTGTCCCAGAGTTTACTGTGGGTTTGTTCAAGTCACCCCTGCTCATTTTGGCACTTTTGTTCTTTGGAATACAGCCATGGATGAGGCTTGCCATTGGAGTTTTTGGTCTTTTTGGGGATGGTGAAGGTTCAGACACATGAACAGAATTGTAGGCATGATACGTGTTACAGATGTATAGATGGTAAACAGATATTCTGATTTCTATGTATTGTTTGGGCATAATTAGGATTAGATTCTCCTTTCCAGTGTCCTGGTTGGGAAGATAATTATATGTACTATGGGATAGTGAGGACACTGAAAAGGGAGGAACATATAACTTTGCCTGGCAGAGATCAGGGAAGTCTTCCCGGAGGAAAATGATTTGTGAGCTGAACATTAAAGGGTAAGTAAGAGGTAGGCCCATCAGAGAGAGGATGAACAGCGAGAGAATATATCAATGAATGTATTTGCAAAGTGTGTTGATTGGGTAGATGTATATGTAGCCTGGCAAAGTTTGTAGCCTGGCAGTGTGGCAGTCCTGTGGAGAAATAGGCAGGGACCAGATTGTGAGGTCCTTGTATGGTAGGCTAGTGAGCACCTACTCTGTGCCAGACACTATAGGCACTTTTACTTACATTCTCTGAACTTTGAAGAGAGAGGACATCAGTGTCTTTCAAAAGTGAGGGAACTTTGACTTGGGTTATATAGGTAACTTGCTTTAGTTTAGAGAACTAGAATTTGAATCCAGGCCTTCTGGTTCTAAAGCCTGTGCTTTCCTAGTGGGTTTGTGGACTTTGGAAACTTCAGCTTTGCTATATGTGATTAGAGAGCTATTGAAGGATTTTTTGGGGAAATGGGGTGATGGGTACTGGGGATTGATTGAGCCCAGGGATATTCTGCCATTGAGCTACACCCCCAGTCTTTTTTTTTTTTTTAATATTTTATTTTTTAGTTGAAGGTGAATTTTTTATGTGGTGCTGAGGATCGAATCCAGTACCTCACGTGTGCTAGGTGAGCTCTACCACTGAGCCACAACCCCAGCCCCACAACCCCAGCCTCACCCTGAATCTTTTTAAAATTTTATTTTGAGATAGGATTTTGCTATGTTGCTCAGCTTGGCCTCAAATTTGCAATCTTCCTGTCTCAGACTCCCACATTGCTGGGATTATTGGCATGTGTCACCATGCCTGGCTTGTTGGAACATTTTAAAGCAGGAAAGTGATGAGGATTGGTTTGCTTTGTTGGTTTGCTTTGTTGGGTTGACCTCAGGCTACAGCAAGTGAGTTCTGCCAAAGCAGGAATTTGGTCTTGTTTACTATGAATACCTAGAATTGTGCTTGGCACAAAGTAGATATTCCATGTATTTGTTGAATGAAGGGTGACAGCAGAATAAGAAACGATTTGAGGAAAGCAGGACTGGACTCAAAGGTATTAGTGATGAAGTTTATTGTGTTGGAGCCTGGGAGACACATGAGAGTGAAGGATGACACCTGCCTTTCTGAATTAGTAATTAGAAAGGTTGCCAACCAAAGTAGAGAACATAAGAGGAAGAGTTAGTCTGGAGGAGAGATAAATTTGGATTATGATTAGATGAATTACAAGTAGACAGTCAAGAGTGTATGTTCTGTATAGACTGAATCTGTAGCTTGGGGTGAAGTCAGGGCTAGAGACTGGGATCAGAGTTTATCAAAATTCAAGTAGTAATTGACACTATGAGAGATAATATCCAAGGAGATTAAAAATTGAAATGAGAGAGTCTAAGAATGGGTCAGTGAGAAATAGTTTTATTTTAGTGTCTGCTTCTCCAAACTTTGAATTCTGGTAGTGTTAAAAGCTTTTGTTGATTCATAAAGAATGCCTTCAGCAGCAGTCCAGTAAGACTATGTTGATTTACATTTTATTGATAACAGAACATACTTGGTTATAATGGTTTAAATGACTGTGAGATGTTAGGTTGGAGTCACTTCAGCAGCTGTACAGATAGAGGAAGTACACAGATAGCAATGGCCTTTTCCCTTTGCTTAGAAGAATAACGTTTCTAAAACAACTTCTTAAAGCAAGACAGCTATAGTGTTTCACTAAGAAAAATACTGCAGCAATTTAGGTATATAGATGATGCCAACATAAATGGGATGTTCCATTTCTCATTGCTTGCTTATACAGAATCAGCATCATGTTGTTAAATGGCAAAATCTTCTGGGCTAGTTAATACCAGGATTTCACAACTCAGTGGCACCATTTTAAAATATGGGTACTATTAAATTTCCTTGGGAAAGAAAATCTGAACAAATTTCTGACTTTTATTGTGTAGTTTAGCCATATTAATGCATCAAATGAAGCAGTCATCTAAGTTGCTAAGGTCTCACATTCTATGTTAAAGATAAGTGTCAGCCTGGGTCATTGGCATACACCTGTAGTCTCAGCTACTTGGGAGGCTTTGGCAGGAAGATCCTAAGTTCAAGGCCAGTCTGGACAACTTAACAAAATCCTGTCTTCCAAAAAACAAACAAACAAAAGCACTGGGGATGTAGCTCAGTAGTATAAAGCATCTCTTGGTTTAATCCCCAGCACCCCCCAAAATTAAAGAATATTCATGTCCTTAGAATTGAAAATTTGGCCATTTCATCCACTTTTGATATAGTTAATATGTGTAATTTGATTCCCAAAGTAATTTTGTTTTTCTTTTTCCTGTGCTGGGGATTGAACCTAGGGCCTCACATATACTGGGCAAGTGCTCTATCACTGAGCGGCATCCTCAGCCTTAAATTAATTTTAACCATGGAAAAACTATAAACTGTCACTAGTGGTCCCTCATAGCAGAATTGTAGCCCATGATGTAGATTAATGGAAATAAATGGAAATTGCACACTGAAATCAGGACATTTATATTTCTTCAGGTATTAGAAAACTACTCGGATGCTCCAATGACACCAAAACAGATTCTGCAGGTCATAGAGGCAGAAGGACTAAAGGAAATGAGGTTTGTATTGCTCTTGTTGCTTAACATGAAGGTTTCATAGGACTTGTGTCTTTCTGTAGTTGTGCAGTGATCTGTGTAAGTCTACCCATTTGTACACCTGTGCTTGTGTGTCTGGTGGTAGTGTTGAACTATCTGTGACCCTCTGAGTGGAGGGTGGGAGTGGGTACAGCGTCTTTTCCTGCCTTTGCCCTCCCCTAGGTCTTGACCTAGAGCTTTTTCCTGGAAGGAGTCAGAGCACATTTCTCTTGTATTGTTTTGTAAGTTTCATTAATATAGAAGAGAGCAGGCCCTAATAGACTCTGCTGTGTCTTAACTACTCTTCTTTCTATGCTGTAGCATTAGTCCTTTCCTTTAGAATCAAACAAAGGTGGTCTCATTTGTGTAGAATCCCTAGTTGCCCCTCATTCTAACTATTTATGATATGAATATATTAAGTTTTAGAGTGATCTTGATTTCTTAAGATCTAGTTTTCATAGAGAAGCAATAAGTTAAAAGTAACTCTGTCTGTAGGCAGGAAAACCAGTGACTCTGAGCCTCATCTCTCTTTACCCTTACCCCAAACCTTTTTTTTTTTTTTCGTACTGAAGAATACCAAGTGTGCTTTACCACTGAGCCACATCCCAACCCTTTTTAATTTTTGAGACAGGGTCTCATGAAGTTTCTGAGGGTCTCACTAAATGGCTGAGGTCTTGAACTTGTAACCTTCCTGCCTCAGCCTCCTGAATCACTGAGATTATAGGCATGTGCCACTGCGTCCAGCTGCTTTTTTTCTTTCTTTTTTTTTGTTTTAATGGAGGAAGGAGGAGAGCATATCAGTTTTTTCTTGGTTCTCAAAATACATGATGTTTTTGTTGGTCAAGCTTTAACTGCTTGAATTAACCTTTTAGGTTCAAAAGGTACTTCCTTTCCAATTGTCAGATAAAACACTCTTGAATTGATATTTAGTGGGGAGGGAAGAATAGAATTACCTAGGTCACCTTTATTCAACTTGTACCTATGCACTGTGTAGTATTATAATTGTGCTTTATTTTTGTTTTTATTGGCTATTTCCATCTTGCTGCTGTCTGCACTGCTATTGGACCACTATGCTTATTGAAGGTAAATTAGTCCTTTTGGTACAGGTGAAATTGAGAACCTTAACTTGTTTCTGCTTCTTGCTTTTGTAGGAATTATGAAGCAGTCAAGGTGGCTTGTGATGAGTGAGCAGCTCAGTCATTTGTAGACAGATATAGTGTGTAGGAGTTACAAAAGGATCTGCCAACATGCCATTCCCCTTTGTAGCAGAAGTGCTAGCACACCCACTTGATGCTTCAGATTCTGCACCAGGTTTCTTTTAAGAGATTGATTTTTGGTGAAAGTTTTTATAGTATCCAGTGTGTTCCAAAACAGAATAAGTAATAGTTTTTTTTTTAATATTTATATATTTTTTTTGTTGTAGATGGACATAATACCTTTATTTATTTTTTATGCTGAGGATTGAGCCTAGGGCCTCAGGTGTGCTAGGCGAGCACTCTAACTCAAGTTAGAGTGTTTCTGAGGGTCTCACTAAATGGCTGAGGAAATAGCCCCAAGTAATAGTTTTTTGATGGCTTTTTTAAAATATAGAATTTATTTTTAACACTGTAAATTAGGGCCTCTGTAAATTCTGAAAAATACTAAGAGGCTTTGCTTAAGATATTTTTTTTTAATTGTTTTTTAACATGCTGGGGAGAGGGATGACAAGGTGAATAGGTGGATCCTATCACTAATGTGCTAGTCCCAAACTTTGTATTAACAGGCATTTATATTTTTAACAGTTTTTCTATTTTAAGTTTTAGTAAGTAGCCACTGTCTTAGTAGTGATTATTTTTGTGAACTACTGTTGTGGCAGGGACCAAGGAACAACTTAATGTGCTCTTTTTAGTTTAATGTTTAAGCATTACTGGGTACTAAATCCATTTGCCTGACTTTTTTCCTTTTTCAGACAAATTTAAATAATTGCTCTTAAGTAGATGTAGAATAAAATGCAACCGCCTCCTTCCCAACAGAGAAAATGCAAATGAAATACTGTTCCTTTTGTGCGCGAATTAGAAAATATTTAACAGAAAAAACAAAAGGTATACTTGTTTTATTGGGACAGTTCCATTGATTCTGTGGTCTTTGTGTTGATAATGGTATCTGGCAATTTCTGAGCATATGTAGGTTGAAATTTAGAGGCTAGGAAACTTGGTTTTGTTTTTCATAGTATAATTAACATGTAAGTTTTAACATTTTATTAAAATATAATTTGAAAAACTTGTGGTTTTCCTGAAATTTCTTGGAATTTGGTTCATAGTCTCGGAAAGCCCTGTGGATGTTGATTTCGAGTATCACATAACATTTCTTATCCCAGATCTCTCTGAGTATGATTGGGTCTTCGATTAGTAGGCCCATGGATTTATATGATCCTCATCCATCCTTTTGTATTTTACAGTGGGACATCCCCTCTTGCGTGCCTCAATGCCATGCTACATTCCAATTCAAGAGGAGGAGAAGGGCTGTTTTTTAAATTGCCTGGCCGAATCAGCCTCTTCACACTCAAAGTAAGTAACATGAAATGTTTTAGTGTAGTGGTTCTCAAGGTTTGATGTGCGTAAGAATCACTTGGTAGGTCTGGAATGGGCCCATGAATTTGTTTTTTTTTTTTTTTTTTCTTTTTTTTGGTACTGGGGATTGAACCCAGGGGTACTTTACCACTAAGCTACATCCCTAGCCCTTTTTATTTTTTATTTTGAGACAGGGTCTTGCTAAGTTGCTGAGGCTGGCCTTGAACTTGTGATCCTCCTGCCTCAGCCTCTGGGAGTCACTGGGATTACAGGTGTGCACCACCATGCCTGACTCTGAATTTTGTTTCTCTAATAAGCAGTCCGGTGACACTGTTGCTGTTGGTTGTTAATGGCATTTTGGGATATTATAGTGTGGATAGACTATTAGGAATTAAGTCATATTAGCTGTTGTTTCTCTGTTCAGCAGCTTTGCTTGTCTATACCTTTGTAGATTGGAAGCAATTGAAAGCTAAGTGTGTGTGGGGATAATTGCAAATGTTCCTTAATTAGGATTTTGTTTGTAATAATGTTGTGAAGGATAAATTACTGGGCAGCTAAAGTAATACCTACTCCTTGGAAAATAACTGAAATGTGAACATTAGTATTTACCAAGTGACACTAATTACAATGCAAGAGGTAGAGTTCATAGTAAAGCTTAAATAAGGCTGAAATGAACACGGTAATTAATTTTCTACCATTTCTGATGTTTCGGCTATCATTTGGACCATGAGTCTGCAAACTTTTTGTGTAAGGGCCAGAAAATAAATATTTTAAGTTTTGTGGGCTATATTGTCTCCATCATAATTACTCAACCTCTCCATTGTAGCAGCAAAGTAGTTGTAGACCTTCAAATGAGTGGATCAGGCTGTGTTCTAATAAACAAATGTTTAATTATAGATGTTTGTTTTGTTTACAAAAACAGCTGATGGACCAGATTTGATTTGGGGCTTAGTTTGCTGACCCTTGATTTAGACATAAGATGATTTGTTGAATGTAGGGAAGATGAAAAAAAAAAACAAACAAACTTTTTTTTTTGAACAGGGGATTCTACCCAGGGGCACTTTACCACTGAGCTATGAAGGCAACATGCTATGAAGGTTAAGCAACGTGAATCAAACGACATGCTATGAGGCAACATACAATGAATAGGGTCTTGCTAAGTTGCCAAGGCAGTCCTTGAACTTGGGATCCTCCTGTCTCAGCCTCATGAATCATGAATCATGTATCCAACTACATTATAGACATGCACCACTGCATTGAGTGTGGATACTGATTTATTTATTTATTTTGGTTCTGGGGATTGAACCCAGGGGTACTTACCCACTGAGCTACATCCCCATTCCTCTCTTCCCACACTTTAAATTTTATTTTGAGATATGGTCTCATTAAGTTGCCCCTGCTGGTCTCCAAATTGTGTTCCTCCTGCCTCAGCCTCCTGAATTGCTGGTATTATAGGCATACACCATTATGCTGGCTTATTTTAATTTTAATATGTCTGAATTAACTCCATTTTATGAACCTGCACAGGCTTATGGATGTTCTGTTTGTCTGCAATCCATGTTGGAAGTATGTTGATTGAAGATGAGCTAAGGACATGACCTTTGTTTCACGTTGCTTAATCTTCATAGCATGTTGCCTGTTGGCCTTGCACATCTGTAAGCATCAGTTTGTCTATGTTGGGTTTGGATTAATGGTTTGCTTGTCTGGTTCCTCCAGTTAGACTGTAAATTCAGTGAGGGGATAGACTATATCTTATTTATTTCAGGATCCGTGGTATTAGATGTTTATTTAATGAACGGATTGGTGAGTAATGGCTGCATTCTGAAACTTTCTTATCTTTTTTGTTTTGATGTGATAAATACTGCTTATAGTTTCAGTGAAACTATTTCTAAATCTGCCTCTGATGTCTAGCCATCTCTTCCTGTGGCTTCAGTAGAATTTTAATTTGCTTAATTGTGTGTCTTCTCAATGTTTTTGACCTATTAGAAAAGTAGTATTTGCAGGGCTGGGGATGTGGCTCAGTGGTAGAACGCTCACCTCGCACGTGCGAAACCCTGGGTTCAAACCTCAGCACCACATAAAAGTAAATAAAGTATTATATCCAACTACAACTAATAAATAAATAAATAAATAAATATAAAGAAAAGCAGTATATGCAAATTAACAGAACTGGAAGTATAACAGAAAGTGAAAGTAAACCTATAAAATTCTGCGACCTGTAACTTAAATAATATGTGAAAACAATGAATTGATCATACTTTCTTCACATCTTTGGGTTTTTTTTTTTTTTTTTTTTTTGCTGTTGTTGTTTGTTTGTTTTTAGTTGTAGATGGAACACAATATCTTCATTTATTTATTTTTATGAGGTGCTGAGGATCGAACCCAGGGCTTCACACATGTGAGGCAGGCGCTCTACCACTGAGCTACGGCCCCAGCCCCACATATCTTTGTTTTTTACTTTATTCAGTTAACCCATTTTGTTTCATCGTCCCAGATGTGGAATACCCCTAAAAACTTAAACTTAGCAACAGATATACCACTTCTGGTAACTTTGAAATAATTAAGTTCCAGAAAAAAAACTTGGAAATTCATGGGTTTATATATATTTGAGCCACTTCCCATATTGATTATATAAATATACTTTCTTCGGGGCTGGGGATGTGGCTCAAGTGATAGCACGTTCGTCTGGCATGTGTGCGGCCCGGGTTCGATCCTCAGCACCACATACCAACAAAGATGTTGTGTCCGCCGAGAACTAAGAAATAAATATTAAGAATTCTCTCTCTCTCTCTCTCTTTTCTCTCACTCTCTCTTTAAAAAAAATAAAAATAAATATACTTTCTTCTTTTACAAGACTTTTGTAAGCATTCCAGATTCAGGTTATGAATGGGAGGTAATTTATTAGTCTCTTGTTAAATACCTCATAAACACCACCCTGTCTCCCAGAAGTTGCACAGGCATTTATTTTATTCAGGAGTATCTAAGAAAGAGTACCAAATAATCAGAACCAGCTGATACCATCTTGATCACCTGAGAATTCAAGTCTGCCCAATAAGCTCCCAAGTCAAAGTGATGTTAAGCATTTTTTTTTTTTTCAATCCTTAAAAAAAAAATTTTGCAGGCTGGGGATATAGCTCAGCTCAGTTGGTAGTGTGCTTGCCTTGCATGTACAAGGCCCTGGGCTCAATTCCCAGCACCACACACATACACAAAAAATATTTTGAAAATTTTGAAATCTACAAGAAATTGAAGGAATACTATAGTGAATACGCCACCCATCTAGCATTTACCTAATTGTTACAAGTTTTTCACATTTGCCTTATCCTTCTTCTATATATGTGTGCATTTTTTACAAATCATTTGAAAGTGTTAAGTAAAGACATGGCAGTTCACCTTTAAATATTTTAGAATGTATGTTTTAAGAACAATGACATTTTTCTGCATAAGCATTAAAATATATATAATCCCTATGCAGAATTTTCTCTAATTGTTCCAAAAATATTTATGACTTTAAGATTCATGCATTACATTTGCTTGTCCAGTCTCTTTAATCTCTGTAATGTATAAAAATTCCCTTGCTTTCTTTGTCTTACACGGTATTGATATTTTTAAATAATCCAGGCCATTTTTATAGAATTGAATTAATTTTTAAGGAATTAGCAGAGTAGGAATCTTGGTTATTTCCAGATTGCTTTATATATATATTTTTTACTGCCTAGATCGTGTGTACTGTTTCAGGTTGTGACCCAAAGCCACCTAGCAGAAAATAATGGAAGTGGTGGGTTGTGGTCTACCAAGGGCTAGTTTGGTCAAAATTTTGTCTGTAGTAAGGGACAAAAGACACACTAGTTGGGCTGGGATTGTGGCTCAGTGGTAGAAAGCTTGCCTCACATGTGTGAGGCACTGGTTCAATTCTCAGCATTGCATATAAATAAATGAATAAAATAAGGTCTATCAACAACTAAGAAAATATATTTAAAAATTATTTAAAAAGACACCAGTTATTGAACTCACATTTCTCATTTTTCCTTTTCAAGGATCTCTAGTGATCCTGTGAGATCCTTTGGAATTTTCTTAGCCTAAGTTTTCCCTCATGTGTTAAGGAAAAGCTTGTGTGCAGAATGGGTTGGTAGTTTTTTTTTACGATTTTGAAATTTATTTTGCTGAGCCAGCAAGGTCCAAGTTTTATTTTATTCATGTGATTATGCTACTTATTTGAAAATAAGAAATATTTTTTGAGTTCTGGATACATTTGTGTGCCCTTACTTATGTTTACCAGAAGTTTACTGATAAGCAGGGAATATTTTGGGGGTATGCCACAGGGTTCCTTCTCTGATAAAAGTTGTTCTGGTATGTTCAACATTTTATATAGAGACACTTGTATTGGTACTTAGTGAGTATTAGTCCTGGGATGGATGGAATAGATACATCCATCTCTATTTTGAATCCTGGATTCAAACTGCTTTCCTTAAGCTTTTCCTGATATCATCTGTTAGTGTTGATCATTGCCTAATTAGAGGTAGAATTTATATTGTTTTTTATGCCTGGGATTTCCTGTTGCCATAAAACAATGTGGACTCCTTTATAGTGTTCTGTGTTTTTAGTACTTTAATACTGAAATACTGTGTTTTTGTTTGTGACTCTGGTTTTATCACTGATGAATTTTAACTTTAAGAGTAGTGAATGGTCATTCCAGCACTCACTTTCAGGCATATCTGCAATCATCTCATTCCGTTTTGTTATGGAATGAGGCTCAGAGAAAGTTGTCACTTAAAGCTATTACCATTTATTTATACCTCATCTGTTGATAAGAGAGCTAGTTCAGCTTTTAAGATCTTTTCTTCTCAGTTAGAAAGCTCAGTTGAAAATATATAGAATACCTAAAGTATTGGAAAACAAGTTTGTAAAAGAAAGAGACTACATTTGATGTATCCTTACATTAAAACCAACAGTTTGCAAATAAAGGAAAAAGCAAAGGGAGATGTGAGGAGATAATTGTTGAATTCTTCCAATTAATTTTTATGCACAATTCCCGCACTTGCCAGCAGTTTTCTAATTATTTATATCACCATTAAATACTGAGAATGAGGAAAGGCAAAAGCTCAGATTTAGGTAGAATCTGTTATTTGAAGGTAAATAGCAGAATCCATTTGATATTTGACAGGTACACAGCAAACAGTGGCCTTTTGTCTCTTTAAAATGCAAATTAGGCTGAGTGTTGTAGCATAGATTTATAATCCCAGCAGCTCTGGAGGCTGAGAAAGGAGAGAGGATCACAAGTTCAAAGCCAGGTTTAGCAATTTAGTGAGACCCTTTCTCAAAATAAACTGGAGTTAGGTCTCAGTGGTTAAGTAACCCTGAGTTAAATCCCTGGGACCAAAAAAAAAAAAAAAAAAGTTTAAAATGCAAATTAAATCTGTCACTCTCTTGCTTGGTTTTTGCCTATTTCTCTAAATTATTCTCTTTGCATTTTCTTGTGGTCTTTGAATATCTTTTAGCTTATAGTCTGTTTCTCAAACACCTCAGACTTCAGGATACACTTCAGGGTCATTGCACTTGGTAGTCCTGCTGCCTGGAAACTGGTAACTTGGCATTTGGGTTTCTGTCCAACAGTGTTTTCAGTGATGCTTTCACTATGTGTTATCTTTTTGTCACTGGGACAAAATACATAAGAAGGAGGAAAAATTTATTTTGGTTTATGGTTTTCGTTCATGATTGACTGGCTCCATTGCTTTGTGTCTGAGTCAAGGCAAAACATCATAGTAGGTGGTGGAGGAAAGCTGGGAAGCAGAGAGAGAGCAAAAATGGGGCTGGGGACAAGATATATATACCCTTCTAGGACATGTCCCCAGTGACCCACTTTCTCTAAGTTTTAGTTTTTTTGTTTCATAGCCCTGTTAGTATCCCAAATTACCTTGACTGTTTCATTTGATTATTTGCCATTGGCATCCTACTATTAGATACTATGTAAGTGCAGGGACTTTGTTTTTACACTGTAGCTTATGTCATGTCTGGCACACAATAGTTACTTAATAAATATCGACTAAATGAAAATATGGTGTTACCAAAATGTTAAGACAGCTCATTCTCATTTTCATCTTGCTTTCATATCAGTTTTGTTATAGAATGTGCATGTTTTGGGTTATTTTTTTTTTCTCTTGCTTGGCAAGTTAATATCTAAGAGTGCAGTTCTACATAAATCTGTGAAAGAATCTGCTGACTTTAGAAATCTTTCTCAGGCTATGGCTGTAATCTGGTTCCTTTTAATTGCTGAAGGGGAAAAAAAAAACTGCCATTGGGAAGTTTAAAAATTTTAGATATTTTGTTTGTTTATTTTTGGTGCCAGGGATTTAACCCAGGGGTGCTTACCCATTGAGCCATATCCCTGGCCCTTTTTAATTTTGAGACAGGGTCTCGCTAAGTTACTTAGGGCCTTAGTTGCTGAGGCTGGCTTTGAATTTACAATCCTTCTTCATCATCCTCTCCAGATGTTGGGATTACAGGTGTGGGCCACCATACCTGGCTAGGTATATAAAATATATTATTCCTTTTAGAGTTTCGAATTTTTTAAAAAATATTTTTTAATTGTAAATGGATCTTTTATTTTACTTATTTATATGCAGTGTGAGGATCGAACCCAGGGCCTCACATATGCCAGCAAGTGTTGTATCACTGAGCCACAACTCCAGCCCCAAAAGTTCTGAATTTTAATCACTTCTTTTTTTTTCTCTCTCTCTCTCTCTCTCTCTCTTTTTTTTTTTTTTTTGCCAGAGGTAGGGGATTGAACCTAGAATCATTCTAACTCTTGAGCTACCACACAGCCCTTTTTAAAATTTTACTTTTGAGGCAGGGTTCTTGCTATATTGCTGAAGCTGGCCTAAAACTTGTGATCTTCCTGCCACAGCCTCCCCAAATAGCTGGGATTACAGGCGTGTCCCACCACACCAAGCTGAACTTTAATCATCTTGTCAAAAGATAAAAAAAAAAAATAAAAAATAAAGAAGTTTTACTTTGAATTAACATGTAACAATAGTTTTAAGTAATGTCTTCTGGAGTGTATGTAGAGCTTAAATTTTTTTTTTTTTTTTTTGCGGTGCTGGGGGGAATTGAACCCAGGGCCTTGTGCATGCAAGGCAAGCACTCTACCAAGTAAGCTATATCCCCAGCTCTAGAGCTTATATATTTGTAATGTTTAGAGTCCTAGAATGTCAGTGGTGGAGGAAATCTTAAGTCATCTAGTCCATTTTAATTTTACAGATAGAATACTGAGCAAATGGTAGATTAAATGATTTATCTGTGACCATTTTTTGTGTGTGTGTGAGAAATCACGAGGGTGAGGTGGCACTAGAACCCTAGGAACCTTCAAGTTTGATTTCTTTTTGTTGTGTCAATTTGGAATAAAAAGTTTTTCTTCGGGTTTTCATCTTTTGAAGTATCTTACCATTGTCAAGCAGAAATAGCTTTTGGGGTCCTTAAATCTTTTGTAATGCCTGGTTGATTTGAATTTCTAAGCTGTTCACAAATTGGCATTTTTGTTGGCTCTCCTCCCCTTCTGTGCCAGAATGAGTGATACATGGTGGTGCTAAGAGCACAGGAATAGGAGTCAAGGTCTGGGTTCCAGCACAGTACCTCATGTGTCATTGGATATCTCCATTTATACTTCTTGTCTCCAATACTGCAGATTTAAAATTGTTCATTTAAAAAATACAAAACCCTTTTATCTCATGAAATGGAAATTTAAATTATAAGTAATGACTGTGAAATTGTTGTGGTGGATACAAGCATGAGAGTTCAGCTTTATGTCTCTTCTGGTTCTGCCATCCCCATTCCCCAAGCACCTAAGCCGCCATCTTTGGGTCTCGAAGCTCTATTGAAAACCTCCCAGGCTAAAAATGGTCAGAGACGTTCCCATATTCCCAGTTTAGCATTTAAACTATTTTGTGTGAAAAGTAAGGCATCAATGGATATTTTCTTTCCAGTTCTTTTGTAATACATTTGGTATTTACTGAAGGCTGACTCTTTTATTATAAACCTTGTTCCACTTGTTGCTGTTGGAGGTCTGTGCAGAATGCCAGTTAGTATAGCAATACCTTTTGCTCTAGTTAATCGCAGGAGCAGTTTGTCTTTGGAAGCTTGACCCCTCATTTGGTAAGAAGTCCCTTACTTGTTTGAGTAATGCTCAAGGTACATTTGGATCTGCCTTTCAAAGAAGATGTATTCTATTTTCAGAATTCCCAGCCATATCAGAGAGAAGAGTGAACTTTATTGTTTTAGAGCTCTGGTCAGTATGATTTTAGGCCTAAAAAATGAGTTTCCTTTTGTCCTTCTACCTCCTGATGTCGTGAGCCCCCTGGGAACAAAATGATGAAGCACTGAAATGATTTTGTGGTGGCCCAAGGGAAAGGGGCAGGGTGATAATTTCAGGGTTGCTAAAGTGATTTTTTTTTTTTTTTGGTGTGTGGGGGGAGGGTACCAGGGATTGAACTCACGGGCACTCAACCATTGAGCCACACCCCCCAACCCTATTTTGCATTTTATTTAGAGACAGAGTCTCCCTGAGTTGCTTAGCTACTCGTTTTTTGCTAAGGCTGCCTTTGAACTTTCGATCCTCCAGCCTCAACCTCCCACGCCCTTGGGATTACAGGTGTGTGCCATCACGCTGGCTATTTTTAAATAAAATGGTCATATACATTCTTTTAAGTGTGATTTTAAAGCACCAGGATTCTAGGGAGAAGTTTAACTTTATTAAAAGTTATTATCAAAATATTTACTTATTTATATGCAGGGAAAAAGATGTGCAAATTATTGCACCATATTCTAGGCTTCCTTGGTATTGTGTTTGAAAAAACGTTTACGCTATTCTTTGTGTTAGCCAGTGTAGAAACTGCATATGATGTTTCAGTTCTTCAGATCAGACTTTAGGGAGAGGTATCTGAGGACTTTCTTTTTAGTCTAAGAAAGTTGTTTCTTCTAGCTTAGCTAAATCTGAAGAAAAGATGGGAACTGAAATTTAATTGAGTGCCAGCCATATTTCAGACAGGTGTAGTGGTCTTTGTAGTGCTTCTCTTGAAGCATAGATGTTTCCAACTCCTGTACTAAAGAGGAACTGGCCTGAAAAGCTTAAGTGGTACAAATTCATATTTTTAGTCATTTGAGAGATTAACACATGGAGAACAGGTTAGGAGGTCAAAGTAACAGGTTTGAGTTTGTCTTGAAAAGTTTGAGAAGCATGCTCATGTTCACGGTTCAGAAAGCATAACTTTACATCTTTGTACATCATGAAACAGGAGAGGAATAAGCAAAAAGATATATATTTTCTTCTGAGATGCTTTCTTGATTCACTGGTAAAAAATGGGCTTTAAGTGTCAACTAATCCTTTTATTTTAGTCTTTTTAAAAATATTTTTTTAGTTATACATGGACACAATATCTTTATTTTGTTTATTGTTATGTGGTGCTGAGGATTGAACCCAGTGCCTCACACCTGAGAGGCAAGTGCTCCACAACTGAGCTACAACCCCAGCCCTCCTTTAAAAAAAAAAAAAAAAAAATTTAGTTTTTAGTTGTTGATGGACCATTATTTTGTTTACTTATTTATATACAGTGCCAAGAATCTAATCCAGTTTCTCACATGTGCTAGGCAAGCATTCTACCTCTGAGCTACAACTTTAGCCTCTAGTCTTTTCTTTTGAGATATATATGACTCTTCATGCCAGTTTTTCTTTGGAAGGATGTATGTCACCAGAATTTACTTTTGAAACGACCGCTTTTTTTTTTTTTTTTTTTGGTCTGTATTTCCAGTGCCACCATCAGAGCCTATCTAATCGTATTACTCAATAGCTCCTACGTGATCTGTTGCTTTTACTTTGTCCCCTTTTAAGCTTCTTTGTATTCCACTCAGCAGCTGGAGGGTTTTCTTTCAAAGCACAATTTGATCATGACATTTTTTGTTGGGTACTTGTCAATGGTTTCCCATGGCATTTATTTAAAAAAAAAAAAAATCTAAACCTTGCTTGACCACCCTTTTCTTTCAGTTGACTTTCTTAATTAAGTTCCTTCCAGTTTTAGCGTTTGGCATTGCAGACTTCCACTTTTGCCTGTCTTGAATCTCAACTTCAGGACTGACAATTTATATCATTTCTTCAAAGGAGCTTTCTCTTACCTCTAAATAATATTTTCCTGTTGTGTCTAAACTTCTTATCATTTATAAGTATATAATTACACATGGAATTTGAGTGATTGTTATGTTTCTCCTAACTAGGCCTTAGAGACAGAGTATCTGTTTTTTGACTTGGCTATATCTCTACCATCTTTTATAGAAGGTGCTTAATAAATGGTTATTGAATAAACGCAGTGAAAAAACACATAGAGGAAAGATTGCTATCACAGCAAATTAAAACAAACCATTGAATTGGTTCAGGATAGAAATGTTTAGTTAAGATGAAATTGTATAGTATGGATTGTTTATTAGAATCCTTTTTTCATGAAATGGAGTTTGGAGTGTTTGAAAACCCTGAAATATATTTTTTTTAATCTTAAAAATTAATTTTCAGTGTTGCTTTTGAGTGCCATATTGATTCCTGAATTTTTTTTTTTTTTTTTTGGTGGGGACAGGTACTGGGGATTTAACCAAGCCAGGGTGCTATACCATTGAGGTACAGCCCCAGTTTTTCTTGAGACAGTTTCTCACTAAGTTGCTTAGGGCCTCTGTTTTAGTCAGCTATTTTACTGCTGTGACTAAAGGACCCGAAGAGAACAATTTTAGGGAAGAAAAGTTTATTTGAGGGTTCAGGGTTTCAGAGGTCTTAGTCCATAGAATGCTGTCTCCATTCTTCAGGGTTCAAGTGAGGCAGAACATCATGGCAGAAGAGTGTGGCAGAGGAAAGCAGCTCACAGGATGATCCAGAAGCAAAGAGAGGTCTTCATTTGCCAGATACAAATATATACCCCAAAGCCATTCCTCCCAATTCCCACCTCCTCCAGCCATATCCTACCACTTCAGTTACCACTCAGTTAATCTCTATCATGGGATTAATTCACTGATTGGGTTAAGACTCTCAAACCCAACTATTTCTCCTCTGAACTCTTCTTGCATTGTCTCACACATCGGCTCTTGGGGGACACTTCACATCCGAACCATAACAGTCTTGGTAAGTTGCTGAGACTAGCTTTGAATGAGCGATCCTCCTACCTCAGTCTCTCAAGATGTGGGATTACAGGTGTGTGCCACTGTGCCTGGCTTGCTTCCCAATCTTTTGTATGTTCCTCTTCCTGCTCCCCTTTCCTGTTTTTTTTTCTAGACAACTTTTAAAATCTTTTCCATGATTATGTACATTGGTGTGGGTATTGATTGACCCACTATACAATTTGGGTTAGGGATTTGTGTTCTCTGGTCTAGGAAATCATTTTTTACATTTTTTTCTCGGTGGCTGATACCTAGCTGTTTTTTGTTTTTTATTTAATTTTTTGGTTGTATATGGACACAATACCTTTGTTTCTTTTTTTATTTTTAAGTGGTGCTTTTTGAGGATCAAACCCAGGGCCTCACATGTGCTGGGCAAGTGCTCTACCACTGAGCCACAACCCCAGCTCCTCTAGCTGTTTTTTTTTTTTTTTCCTTTTGATACTATCAATACTTAACCTTACGTTAGAAATCTTTTATAATACAAAAATTTTAAATATGATTTAAAATTATGTAGCTCATGCTTTTTTGTGCCTTGTTTCTTTGTTTTTTAAAAATTTTTTATTTTAATTAGTTATACGTGATACCAGAATGCATTTTGAATCATTGTACACAAATGGAGCCCAGCTTTTCATTTTTCTGGTTATATATGAGGTAGAGTCACACCACATGTGCAGTCATATGTGTACCTAGGGTAATGATGTTCATTTCATTCCACCATCTTTTCTACCCCCATGCCCCCCCCCCACCCATTATGGGTCAGCATCCATTTATCAGAGAGAACATTCAGCTTTTGGCTTTTGGGGATTTTTTACTTTGCTTAGCATCATGATATTCTCCAACTCCATCCATTTACCTGCAAATGCCATAATTTCATTCTCATTTAATGCTGTGTACTATTCTATTGTGTATATATACCGCATTTTTTTTTTATCCATTCATTGATTGAAGGGCATCTAGGTTGCTTCTACAGTTTAGCAATTGTGAATTGTGCTGCTATAAACATTGATGCATCTATGTTACTGTAGTGTGCTGATTTTTAAGTTTTTTGGGTATAGACCGAGGAGTGGGATAGCTGGGTCAAATGGTGATTCCATTCCCAGTTTTCTGAGAAATCTCCATTCTGCTTTCCAGATTGGCTGCAACATTTTGCAGATCCAGCAGCAATGAATGAGTGTACCTTTCCCCGCCATCCTTGCCAGCACTTATTGTTGTTTGTATTCTTGAAAACTACCATTTTGACTAGAGTGATATGAAATCTTAGAGTAATTTTGATTTGCTGTGCCTTGTTTCTTTCACATCTCAGTCTTATTACTCAAATGTTGGTGATCCTTGGTTGAGGATTAAGCTTAAGAGAGTTAGGCTGTTACTGGTTGGAAATTCAGTGCATTGTGGTTTTGTGGCCTTACTTGTCTATTGCAGAAGTGGGGAAGTGGTTGTTTTTTAGTTGCTTCGTGCTGGAGTAAAAGTATCTTACTTCTATTGCAGACTGTTAACAATCTCCCATGTTTTAAACCCTTATCTCCTGTATCTTATCCTTGTCTGTCCTGGTCTCTGGTTTGGGTTCTGAATTTGTCTGCAGCCTGGAGATCAGTGGTAGAAGGCATATATCTACTGGGTTCTTTTCAGGATTTTAGATTGTAGTACTTAGATCTATTGTATGCTTTTAACTTTTTCTCTTTTGCTTCTCCATCTGTTTCTCTGTCATCAAAGACTTTCAAGGTATATTGCAATCCTGGATATTCCTCTCAGATCATCAGACTTGTATATCCAATTACTTTCTCAGTATCTCTCTTTGAATATGTAATGGTATCTTAGAGTTATACAAAACCAATCTCTTTTTTTAAAAAAACCCTAAATGTTTTCTTGTTTTGCTTATATAAATAAATGGGAACTCCACTTTTTTTTTTTTTCCCCCTAAGGAAAGTAAAAGAACATACACAACTTTTTACATGCATAAAGCATGGGAGTACTAGACTCTAAATTCCAGTTTAAGTTGCTTAGATTTGAAACCTTGGTGCCATCAACCCACTCCCTCTGACACTATACTATTTTAAGCCACTATAATCTCTTTCCTAAATTACTGTAGTCTTCTTGGTTTCTTTTGTGACACTCTCTTGAAATACTGTCATTCAGATCATGTCACTACTCAAACCCCTCCACCAGCATCCATAGAGTGGCTTGCAATGCCATTATTTCATCTGTCTCCCAGCCCCTTTGACCTCGCTCTCTCCCCCTGGTTCATTCAGTTCTTTAAATACCCTGGCCTTTTAGTGATCTTTGTGCATGCTAGTAACTATTCCTCTTAGGGATTTTGCCATTGCTGTTTCATATGAAATGCCTTTCTCTCAAATACCTGCATGACTTAATTCCAAATCTCTTTCAAGTCTTTGCTCAAAGTGTACCCTGTCCCCTCCATATCCACATGGTGTGCTTTAAAAAATATTATTTAATGAAATACATTATACTTTGGGGTGTGTGCTGTCTTGTGTGATTTCATGGCATGTCCTTTTTACATTTAGTGCATTTGGTTGTTTCTGGTTCTTTTTTTTTAATATTTATTTTTTAGCTTTAGGTGGACACAATATTTTTATTTTTATGTGTTGCTGAGGATCGAACCCAGTCCCTCATGCATGCCAGGCGAGCGCGCTACTACTTGAGCCACATCCCCAGCCCTTTTTTTTTTAATATTGTTTTAATTGTAGTTGTACATAATACCTTTATTTTATTTATTTTTATGTGGTGCTGAGGTTTGAACTCCTGCCTCACATGTGTTAGGCAAGTGCTCTACCACTGAGCCACAACCCCAGCCCCTGTTTCTGGTTCTTGATATAACTGACAGTGCTGCATTGAGTGCTTATCTTCTGGTGCATTCATTAACTTTTCCAGGGGGTGTATGTTGCTGGGAATGGGACTGAGAAGTAGTTTTTGCCCTGATTGTCACTACTCTGTAGTCCAGCTTGTTTTCTAAATGATTGTATCTATTTATACTCTTAGTAGTAGTATATGAGAATTCTGTTGTTTCATATACTGAGTATGAAGGGTGTAAAATAGTTACTTTTTTTTTTCCCTTTTTTAAGTTGCCACAGTTTATATACTGAAAAACTTATACACTAAAAAGAATGAATTTATTGCCTATGAGTTTTTTTAATCAATTTGATTCTTCCTTTCTTTTTTTTTTTAAATTAACTTATTCTAATTTATTGCATATGACAGCAGAATGGAGTTCAATTCATATTACACATATAGAGCACAATTTTTCATGTCTCCGGTTGTATTTCCCTCTCTTTTTTAATTGATGCATTACAGCTATAAATAATGGTGGAATTTGTTGTTATATATTTGTACACATACACGGTATAACAATGTGATTTGGCCAATATCATTCCCCAGTATTTCCCCCTTTCCTTCCCCTGGGCCCTTTCCTCTGTTCCACTAATCTCTCTTCTTTGATTTTTGCTGCCTTTCTTTTTCTTCTCTAGCTTTCACATGTGAAAGAGAACATAATAAGCCTTGGCTTATTTTGCTTAACATATTGTTCTCAAGTTCCATCCATTTTCCTGCAAATTACATTATTTCATTTTTCTTTATAGATGAATAAAACTCCTTTGTGCATATATACCACATTTTCTTTATCTATTCATCTTTATCATAAATACCCAGGCTGGTTCCATAATTTAGCTATTGTGAATTGTGTAGCACAGATGGGTCAAATGGTGGTTCCATGCCTGATCTCCCCTCCCCCAAATATATTTTTTTAGTTGTTGATGACCTTTATTTTGTTTGTTTATATGTGATGCTGATAATTGAACCCAGTGCGTCACATATGCTAGGCAAGTGTTCCATCACTAAGCCATAACCCTAGCCCGCACCATGCCTAGTCTTTCAAGAAGACTCCATACTGATTTCCTTAGTGGTTTTGTTTACAATACTACCAGCAATGTGCACATCTTCTCCAGCATTTATTTTTGTCCTATTCTTGATGACTGCCATTCTGATTCGTGTGAGATGAGATCTTTGTGTAGTTTTGCTTTGCATTTCCCTAATTGCTAATGTTGTTAAAAAAATTTTTTTTGCACATTTGTTGACCTTTTGTATTCTTTTGAGAAGTATTTGTTGGGATATATTTGTCTCATTTGATTACTTTAGTTTAAATTTGTTTTGACATTTATTTATTTTTAAATGAACTTAGGCTGGGCTAGTTAAGCCTTACTAGCCAAATTAAAATTGTATGCAACTTCTTTTTTTTTGGCGGTGCTAGAGATTGAACCCAGGGCCTTGTGCATGCAAGGTGACATTCTAACAACTGAGCTATAACCCCAGCCCAAAATTGTATGCAACTTTTATTCTATGGTGCCAGAAATTGAACCCAAGGCCTTGTTCATGGTAGGTAAGTGCTCTACCACTGAGCTACACACCCAGCCCTTTATTTGACATTTTAGCAGTGCAGTTTAAATGTATGCTCTATATGACTTGAATGCAATTAGGATGATAAATGTTGGTCCTAGCATACTTCTTCTTCCCCTTGAAAATTCAGCTGTACATTTATTAAAGTAAAATCCACCATATTTGGTGTATAATCTTGTGTTTTGACCAACATAGAGATAAATACTCATCATCATAATTCCATCACCCTGTAGTTCCATTATCCCAAATATCTCTCCATGTAATTCTTTGTTTTTATTTGTCCTTTTTTAAAAATATTTTTTAGATGTTAATGAAGCTTTATTTTATTCATTTATTTGTGGTACTGAGAATTGAACTCCTTGCCTCACACATGCTAGGCAATTGCTGTACCACTGAGCCACAACCCTAGCCCTTAGAGTGTGTTTTGACATGTTATACCCACATGGAGTATAACTTCTCATTCTTGTGGGCTGTACATGATATGGAGTAACACTGATTGTGTTTTCATATGTGAACATAGGAAAGTTATGTCCAATTCATTCTACTGTCTTTCCTATTCTCATCCCTTCCCCTCGTTTTTCTTTCCCTTCATTCTCCTTTCTCTAATCCAATGAACTTTTATTATTCTTTTTCTTTTGGTACTGGGGATTGATCCCAGAGGTACTAACCACTGAGCCACATCCCCAGCCCTTTTTTGTATTTTCTTCAGAGGCAGAGTCTCACTGAGTTACTTAGGGCCTTGCTTTTTGTTGAGACTGGCTTTGAACTTGCAGTCCTCTTGCCTCATCCTCTCAAGCTGCTGAGATTACAGTTGTATGCCACAGTGTCTGGCAGAACTGCTATCTTCCCCCATCCCTTGTTGTGTGTTAGCATCTGCATATCAGAGAGAATAGTTGGCCTTTGGTTTTTTTGAGATTGTCTTATTTCACTTAGCATAATACTCTCCATTACCATCCATTTGCCAGCAAATGCCATAACTTCTTTCTTCTTTATGGCTGAGTATTATTCCATTGTGAATATTTGACCATATTTTCTTTATCTATTCCTCTGTTGAAGGGGATCTGTGTTGGTTACATAGATTAGCTATTGTAAATTGAGTCGCTATAAACATTGATGTGGGTGGGCATGGTGGCAAATGCCTGTATTCCCAGCAGCTGGGGAGACTGAGACAGGAGGATCTCAGGTTCAAAACAAGTCTCAGCAGCGAGACTCAGTGAGACTCTGTCTCTAAATAAAATAAAAAATAGGGCTGGGAATGCTGCTCAGTGGTTGAGTGCCCCTGAGTTCATTCCCAGACACCCCCCCCCACAAAGAAAATAAATAATTGATGTGGCTGCATCACTGTAGTATGCAGATTTTAAGTCCTTTGGGTATAAATGGAGAAGTGGGATAGCTGGTTCAAATGGTGGTTACTGATTTTTTTTTTTTTTTTTTGAGTTGCTGCAGTTACATCTTTTCAAGAAAGTGACATAAGTGGAATGATACATCATGTGGGCACTTTGAGTCTGGCATCCTTTTTTTAGTTTAAGGATTTGGATTTATGCTGCCACTATATTTACAGTTCATTCCTTTGTGTTGCTCCTTGGTATCCCATTGGATGGTTTACCACATTTTTTTTTTTTTTTTTTGGTGCTGGGGATTGAACCCACGGCCTTGTGTATGCAAGACAAGCACTCTACCAACTGAGCTATATGTCATCCCCAGCCCCTTTACCACATTTTACTTAACCCATTTCTTAGTTGAAGGTCAATTGGTCAATTTGGTTGTTTCTTCCTCTTGGCTGTTATCAGTAATGCTGCTCAGAATATTTGCATGCCAGATTTTGTGTGGATGCCCAGTTTCATTATTCTTAGGGAGTGAAATTGCTAGGTTTTGTGTTAATTTCTGTTGAACTTTTTAGGAATCAGCCAAACCATTTTCCAAAGTAGCTTTATCATCTTAGATTCAAGGTTTTTTTTTTCCCCCTCTATCTAGCAATTTTTAAAAATCTACTTTGGTGTCGATGTAGGCAATCCAACCCTCCCACACATTTTAAAAGCATTTTTTTTTTGCTTTTCTTGATGAATTATAAATATGCATAATATTGGAATTTATTATGTCATTTTTGTACATGTATGTAATTTGATCAGTCTCATTCCCTAGTACCTTCTTTTTCCCTATTCTCCTTTCTCTCCCATTCACTTGCTCTACTTTACTGATATCCTTTCTATTATTATTTTAATCCTATGTATATACATCTGTATGCAGAATTCACTGTAGTATGTTCATACATGGACACAGCATAATTTTGGTAGATTTCATTTCCTAGTACCTCCCCATGCCCACTGTCTCCTCCCTCCCTCTTGATCCTTTTCCTCTCCTCCATTGGTCTTCCATTTATTTTCATGAGATATCACCCCCTTTTATTTCTTTAAAAAAAGAAAAAGTAAAATATTTATGTAGCTTCAGCCTAGTTGGATCTTAGTTTTTTTCCTATATTTGATATGCTTAGACCATGAACATCTAATGTAGTTATTGATATGTTTCGGTTAACCATCAAATTATCTGTTTAGTATTCCCTTTTATTGTTATTAGAATTAAATAGCATTTGATATGAAATTTAAGATCCTTACAATGGTTTTCCGTTTACCCCCTCTTGATCTGTATGCTAGTCTTTTCATATACATTTTACTTTTCCATAGGTTATATATTTCATGGAACATCATCAATGCTTTTGCTTTAAACATTTCTTTTTCTTTTCCTGTGCTAGGATGGAATCCCTAGGGTCTATTTAACATGGAGCTATATTTCCAGTCCTTTTTGTTTTGTTTTGAGATGGGGGTCTTGCTAAATTGCCAGGCTGGCCTTGACATTGCAGTCCTCCTGCTTTAGCTCCCTGGATCGCTGGGATTACATGTGTGTATGCCACCAAGCCCTGATGAACTTTTTTTTTTTTAATTGTAGATGGACAGAATGCCTTTATTTGTTTTTAATGTGGTGCTAAGGATTGAACCCAGTGCCTCATGCATGCTAGGCAAGCACTCTACACTGAGCTATAGCCCCAGCCCAACTTTTTTTTTTTTTTCAAGAAATTTTAAAAGAATGGAAGTCTTATTTTCACTTACATACTTGCCGTTTGTGGTGGTGTTCATTCCTTAGGAAGTGTCCATTTGTTATTTTCCTTAAGAACTTTCTTTAACATTTCTTGTAGTGCAGGTCTGTTGTGCCGTATTCTCTCAACTTAGTATGAAAAGTCTTTATTTTGCCCTAAAGGATATTTTTACTAGAAGCAGAATTTTTTTTTTTTTAAAGAGAGAGTGTGAGAGAGAGGGGGACAGAGAGAGAGAGATAATTTTTTTTTTTTTAGAGAGAGTGAGAGAGTGAGAGAGGAGAGTGAGAGAGGAGAGAGAGAGAGAGAGAGAGAGAGAGAGAATTATTAATATTTATTTTTTAGTTCTCGGCTGACACAACATCTTTGTTGGTATGTGGTGCTGAGGATCGAACCCGGGCCGCATGCATGCCAGGCGAGCGCGCTACCGCTTGAGCCACATCCCCAGCCCGAGAGAGAGAATTTTAACATTTATTTATTTTTTTCTTAATTTCGGCGGACACAACATCTGCGTTTGCATGGGTGCTGAGGATCGAACCCGGGCCGCACGCTCGCTAGGCGAGCGCGCTACCGCTTGAGCCACATCCCCAGCCCTAGAAACAGAATTTAAGTTGAAAGGTTATCCATCTCCACCATCCCCAAGCATTTTAAGGCGCTAATTCTTTGTCTTCTGGTTTGCATAATTTGAGATAAGTCTGTGGTGATGCTTATCTTTGTTTCACTTTTTGTGTGGTTATTTATTATTATTTTAATATTGCTTAGTTGTCAGTGGATCTTTAAGCCAAGTGCCACACACATGCTAGGCAAGCGCTCTACCACTGAGCCACAACCCCAGTTTGTTTTGAGAAATGGTCTATGTTGCTAAGTCTTCTGGGTTCAAGATTTCCCATGGTTAAAATTTATTTTCTGTTCAACAGTTTGATAATTTGCTTTGCATGTACTTTGGTTAGCTTCTTAGATCTGTAGTTCAGATTTGAAATTTGAATTTTCAGCTATTATTTTTTGAAAAAAAAAATTCTGGATTCCTAGTAACATGCATTTTGCCCACTTTATTTTGCCCTTTAAGTTCTGAATTTTTCCTTGTGTTTTATTTTGGATATTTTCTGTTGCAATTCTAAATTTACCTTACCTTTTTTTCTTTAGGGTCTAATTTTTGTTAATCTCATCTTTTGATGTTTTCATTATATGCATCATATTATTATATTTATCTTTGGAAGTTCTTCCTCTTATTCCTTATTTTACACCATGCATTCTCTTTATATTTTCCTTTAATCCTTAATCATCAAGTATGTTTATTGGAGCTGTTTTAAATCTCTGTCCATTAATTATACCTCCTATGACATGTTTGGGTCTGTTTCTATTGACTGATTATTCTCCTGCTTATAAATCACATTTTCTTGGCATCTTGGCATATCCAGTTTTTCTTGGATGCTGAACAATATGAGTTTTACACTTTTGGGTGCTGTGATTGATTTTCCTTTCAAGACTGTTGAGTTTTATTTTGGCAGTTTACTCATAAATTAGTTTATTCCTTTTTTCGGGGGCAGTAACAGGGATTGAACTCAGGGGCATTCAACCATTGAGCCACATCCCCACCCCAGTTTTGTATTTTGTTAGATATAGGGTCTTACTGAGTTGCTTAGTGCCTCGCCATTGCTGAGGCTGGCTTTGAACTCACAATCCTCCTGCCTCAGCCTCCTCCCAAGCCATTGGTATTACAGGCATGCGCCACTGTGCCCCGCTTAGTTTATTCTTGCTTTTAAGTTTTGTTAAGGCAGGTCTGGAAAATAGGCTAATTGTAATTCTAAAGTTTTTCCATTCTGGGATCTCTGTCAAATGTCCTGGATTTTCAGTTTCTCCACTCTTGTTGGTCACAGCTTTATGTCTCATAGACTTTTGTTTGCTATGGAAAATATCTGGCCATTCACTACTCAGACTTGTAGAGTTTGGCCTTATACATACAGAGACTTGATGCTGATTTCTGGAGGTCTTTTTCTGCATACCTTTCTCCTCTTTTGAATTGTCAGCCTCAGTATCTGTCTCAGCTCAGGAAAAGCACTACGCTCTGCTTGGGGCGCCCCATTCTTCTTTGTAGCCTGGATTGTGCCTCCAGGCAGAAAGCTGGGGAAATTGTAGAATTCTTTATCTTCTCTTCAGGATCACAGTCTTCTGCTGCCTGTTTACTAATATTGAAAACAGTTGTTTTGGAGCTGGATTTGTAGCTTATGGTAGAGTGCTTTCTTGCCTAGCATATATGAGGCACTGGGTTCGGTTCACAGCACATATAAACAAAAATAAGGGTCCATCGGCAACTTAAATATATATATATATTTAAAAAACCATTTTTTTGATGTATTTTTTTCCATTTCTTAGTTGTTTATAGTAGGAGAGTAAATTTGGCAACTACTTATTAGTCTGTTATGAACATTTCTGCATGTGTGTGTAATATTTCGTGAACTCTTACTGATAATTCCAGTTCTTTTTAAAAAAAAAAAACATTTTTAGGGGTTGGGGTTGTGGCTCAGCGGTAGAGTACTTGCCTAGCATGTGTGAGGCCCTGGGTTCGATCCTAAGCACCACATAAAAATAAAGAGATAAAGAGCTAAAATATTTTAAAATATATATAATTTTAGTTGTAGGTGGGCACAATACCTTTATTTATTTTTATGTGATGTTGAGGATCGAACCCAGTGCCACACATGTTCAAGGTGAGCATTCTACCACTGAGACACAACCCAGCCTTGATAATTCCAATTCTGATTGAAGAAAGCAGAGTTTTTGTTTTTGTTTTTGTTTTGAGGTACTGAGGATTATACCCAGAGCCTTGTGCATGCTACCTCTGACCTACATCCTTAGCTCTTTGAGATGGAGTCTTGCTAAGTTGCCCAGGCTAGCCTCAAACCTGCCATCTTTCTGCCTCAGCAAACGCCCCCAACCAAGTAGCTGGGATTACAGGTGTGCACCACTGTGTCTGGCTAGACTCTAGGGAGTTTACTTGACCTCTTTTGTCTTACATGTGTGTATGTCTCTTCTCTATGAGGAACTTCTGGTTTCCATCAAGACCACATAATTACTCATTTACTTTTTCCAGCAATACACAGCAATCTTAGAAAACCAATACTAGTACTACCACTACAATGTGATTACCTTAAGTATTTTTGTTCTTATTAGCCTAAGGGTTTATCTCACTAGGAATTTTACAAGTTACTTTACTTTAAAATCAATAGAAAAAATATGGTTATACATCTACTTGAAGCACAGCTTGATTCATTTACTTTTTAAAAAGGCATTGCTTTCATAAATGTTAATTTTGCTTTTGTACATGAGGTTTATTCAATGAAGTCAGCTCATGCAGTTCCTTCGCCTATTTAGTTTTCTTATGGATAATCTTATTTATTTTTTATTATTTTTCTTTTTAAAAGTATACAAAATAGCAATTTTGTATCTTTTTTTTAAGAGTGACATCATAGACACATTTCCCACTTTACTTTTTAACTTAACATATCTAGGACATCACTTCATAACAATAAGTAGAGATTCTTCATAGTGGCAAAGTACAGCATTTTTTTGTTTACTGTTCTTTCTCCATCAGAATATGATCCACAGGCCAGTGTTTATGAACTATCTTTCCTGATTGTGATAAGTGTAGAAATTGGGAGTAAATATTTAGAAACTTTTATAGCAATTTGACACTGCCAGAGCACAATCTATGAAATCAGCAATTCTAGCTTAGTGGAGCTATTTTTTAGGCTTACATAGTGAGCCAGGTGCAGTAGGACCATATATTGGTTTTGGATAAACTGGAAAAAAAGCCTCAAATTGATTCTTTACCCCAGTTAGATTGGGAAAGGACTGTTTAATCCTGTATTCCTACTGGTAGGCAACAACCCCATACATTTTAACATTTATTATTTAATTTTTAAATTTTGTGTAATTTTTCATTTTCTGGTACTTGGGATTAAATCAATATATGATTTTTATATTTTTTTCAATCCTAAGTATTTTGAAATTTTTAATTCATGAATTAAAGTGTATGAAAGGGAGGGGCACACCAGGGAATCAAACCCAGGGACACTCTACTACTGAGTTATATCACTAGACCTTTTTATTTTTTTTTAAGATAGGGTCTCAGTAAGTTACCCATGCTGGCCTTGAGCTTGATCCTCCTGTCTCAGCGTCCCAAGTAACTGGGGTTATAGGGATGTGCCACTGCACCCATCTACTTTTGCATTTTTAAATTTCCCAAAGCTAGGCATTAACCAAAAAGTTTTATAGTAGTTATTACAATTTTCTTTGTTTACCATGGCTTTTTACATCCCATTCTTGTCTTCTGTGCTGAATTTCTTTCAAATATTAATAAATATCATTTGTAAATTTCTTTCAGTAAAGTTCTGTGGGTAACATTGTATTTTGAATATCTTAAGGCCTTGATTTTGTCTTTGCTGTCTGGGACTTTTTAGCTGTGATGACATTTCAACTATTTAGTTATTTTTAATTGACGGTAGTTTTTTTTTTTAATTTCAAGGATGTCATTCTTTTGTTTTCTAACATCTGTTTTTGCTTTTGAGAAATAGGCTAACAGTTTTATGGTAACTTTTCTTCTTTGGTTGCTTTTAATTTTTTTTTTTTTTTTAAATAATGACTGTGCATTGTTGCTACAGTGTGTTTGAGTAGGTCACCATGCAGTCTGAACCCTTGTGCCTTCAGTTTTAGCCAACATAGCTTTCCTGCCCCCACCTTTAAATTTTTAGTTGTAGATAGACTCAATACCTTTATTTTGTTTATTAGCTTTATGTGGTGTTGAGGATTGAACACAGTTCTTCACACATGCTAGGCAAGTGCTCTACACTGAACCACAAAACCCAGCCCCCTTTTTCCTCTTTTGACATTTATATTTTTGCATGTTAAAATTTCTCACTCTGAGTTGGAGATGTAGCTTGCTGGTAGAATTTTTGCCTAGCATGCTCAGGGCCCTGGGTTCAATCCCAGCACTGGAGAAAAAACAAAATTTGAAATTTCTCCTTCTGACCTATGTGTGGTGGGTGGTGGCACAGCTTCTCGGGAGGCTGAGATATGAGGATTGCAAAGTTCCAGGTCAGGTTGGGCAACTTAACAAGACTCAGTCTTAAAATTAAAAAAAAAAAAAAAAAAAATTAAAGGGTTGAGGATGTAGCCCAGTGGTAGAGCACTCACTTGCCTAGGTTGTGGGAGGCCCTCTGTTCAGTCCTCAGTACCACTAAGAACAACTGTTCAACTCTCTTATACTTTTAATATTTTCCATCCCTTTACTTTTTTTGTGTTTCATTCTTTTCGATTTTTTTTCAGACCAATAATACAATCTACTAACTCCTCAGGTTTGACTGAACGTTCCAGGTTATCACTTTTAAAAAAAATTTTTGTTGTTGTTGTAGACAGGTCTCTATTTGCTTATTTTTATGTGATGCTAAGGATTAACCCATGGCCTCACACATTGGGGCAAGCGCTCTGTTACTGAGCTATAGCCCTAGCCCTAACTTTTTTATTTCTAGATTTTCTGATTATTTTTGAAAATTGTCCATTATTTATTTCTTTTTTTTTTAACTTCTGCATGTTTTAAGCACAGTTATTTTAAAACCTCTTCATTGTTCTGCCTAGATCTCTTTGCCTGTTTTGTGCAGTGAGCCCACTCTACCTTTGTTGGTTCATTTCTTTATGTAGTTTGCAATTGTGATTTAAATGTTTATAATCAGTGGGATTCATTTAAAAAACATTTTTTTTTTGTAGTTGTATATGGACAGAATGCCTTTATTTTATTTATTTTATGTGGTGCTGAGGATCAAACCCAGTGCCTCACACTTGCTAGTAGGCAAGCGCTCTGTCACTGAGCTACAGCCACAGCCCATTGGGATTCATTTTTAAAATTTTTAGTTTTTAAAATTATTATTTTATTTATTTTTTTGTTTTCAGTGGCCTTTATTTATTTATTTATATAAATAAAGTGCTGGAAATCGAACTCAGTGCCTCACACACGCTAGGCAAGTACTCTATCACTAAGCCTCAATCCCAGCCCGTGGGATTCATTTTTTTTTTTTTTTTTTTTTTTTTTTGAGTCGTAGTGTAGAGGTATCCCTCTAGGGAATACCTAGAGTGTTTTGAATTTCAGCTGAACCCAGCAGGTTTCTTTAGAGCCACACTTGTCTGATAGGCTAATTTGACATTGGGTTTCTGAACCATTTGGATAGTGTGATTCTGGAACCCATACCTGTGATAGGGAATTTTGTTTTTTTAGAGGTGACTTTTTCACTCTGATTTCTGGCAAACAGTAAATTTCTTTTCCATGGATTGGAGGTTGAAATTCATTTTATTCAACTGTGCAGTTTGGGGGGCTTTGGTATCTTATATTATCTAACTTATTTTCAGTTTTCTTTTCTCCTAGTCACTGGCAGGCATTAAAACACCTGTCTGGAGCAGTACTTATATCTGGCTTTAATTATTTGGCTTTGAGTAATTTCATTGTTTCTAGCCTCAGGACATTTCCCTTTTTTTGCTTTTGGGTTAGTTTTGTTGTATTTTCATTGCTTTTCTATGTACTTGGGTTTGAAGCAAGTGTTTTTCTGTGTCACCACACCTATCTTTTGTATTTAGTGGAAGATCTATGACACTTACATTTTGTAAAACAGGTATAATTCGCTAAAACAGAAGTTTCTGAGTTTTATCCGACTCGCGGTGTGGATGATATAGCTGTGTATAGCTGAGGTTGTTTTAACTTACCCATAAAGCACTGTGTAAGGCTGCAAGGGTGTATTTGTTTATATCATCAATGAATCCTTTGCAGCTTGATGGATCACAGTGTCTTTGATTGCCTTGTTCTTTAGCACAGTTCTTTCTCATCAGCAGTTATTGTGAGAAAGGAGCTCCCTTTGAGAATCACTGCAATGGCTCACTGTTGCTCCCAAAGGAGTTTGAATATATCTTAGGATAGAGAAAAGATTTCCCCATCTTATAGTGATCTAATTCTCACCTATGCTGGCTGAATGGGCAGATGCCCAAATCTATGTCTCTAATTCAAGAACTCTAGATCTGCATATTGAATAGGACATTTCCATTCAAAGATTCCGCTGGTGTTTCAAATTCATCTTGAATCTTCTCAATGCTGTAAGTCAGTCTTCCGCTCATGTTCTGTTTTTGTCTATGCCATCATTCTTTTCTTAGTAACCAAATTATTCTTCATTTCTTCACTTCTTTTTCTTTTCATATATGCACGCAGCTATTAATCAAGCCAGTTTTTTCTCATAATGTTTTAGCTTTCCATCACAATGACAAAGTTGAATTAATGAGCCTATAGAAAGAAGAGGTCTGTTTTGGTTCAAAATTTTGGAGGTTTTCAGTCCAGGATTGGTTGGCCTTATCACTTTGGTTTGTGGTGAGTTGGCTCATCTTGGTGGGAACATGTGGTGGAGCAAAATTGCTGACCTCCTTGCCCTTATGCAAAAAGATTAAGGGACCAGGATCCCACAGTCCCCTTCTAGGAAGTGCCACTGATGGCCTAAAACCTCCCATGAGGCCCCATCTTTTCTTACCATGCCTTAGTAATACTGAGCTGGGGACCAAACCCTTAATGCATATGCCCTTGGGGGACATTTCTGATATAAACTAGAGTATATAGTAATTCTGTTTTCTCTTTGCATGACAGTATCAGGGTGATACATCCATATAAAAATCTTTCTTGATTTCTCCTAATATTTTTCTTGGGATAAAGAGACTGTCACATATTCTCTCAGTTCAGACTGAGTTCAGACTTACCTTCTTATCCTCCTTTCTCATCCTAAATTTTGATTTTACAAAATGTCCTGTTGGCTTTTGGGGGATACTTTTCTTTAGGCATAATAGGGCATAATTAAAATAAGAACCAGAAATGTATGTACCATTTTTGTTCTGTTTTGAATGAGATAGTGTATCTTTATGAAATTGTATGCATGATGGTCACAAGTTAGGGGGTGGCATATGGTTGGCTGATTTGGATGTTAGTCATTAACTGACAGTATGACTTTAGATAAATTACTGCTACCTCTAGGTAGGCCTGGATTTCATCATCTATAAAATGAAAGGTTGAGTTAGGTGATTTTTTTTTTAATTGTTAATGGACCTTTATTTATATGCAGTGCTGAGAATCGAACCCAGTGCCTCACACATGCTAGGCAAGCACTCTACAACCCCAGCCCAGAGTTAAGTGATTTTTTACAGTTAATATTTTTTGAACTCTTTAATTTGTTCAAGAAAACTGGGCTAATGACTTTTTATATATTGTCATTTAAAAAAATTTATTTGAAATTAATTCCAAACTCTGAAAAGTACAAAAAACTTCATATTTCATTCATCCAGATCAATTTCTTTATAACATTTAACTTTTGTTAGGATTGGATATTAAAAATTTTCAAATGCTTTTTCCATAGCTGCTTGGACGAATATATGATTTTTTTTTGTTTAGTCTGAATATTTAAATTGTATTTCTGGGATAAAGCTCTCTTGGTCATGATCTGTTGTCCTTTTATATATTATTGGATTTGATTTGTCAAAATTTATTAACAATTTGCTGGGTGTGATGATGCATGCCTATAATCCCAGCAGCTCAGGAGGCTGAGGCACGAGAATTGGGAGTTCAAAGTCAGCCTCAGCAAAAGAGAGGTGCTAAGCAACTCTGTGAGACCCTGTCTCTAAGTAAATACAAAATAGGGCTGGGGATGTGGCTCAGTAGTCAAGCACCCCTGAGTTCAATCCTTGGTACAAAAAAAGAAAAAAAATATATATTAACAATTTATTAACAGTTTCTGCATCTATGTTTATAAGGCATATTGGTCTGTAATTTTCTGGTAATATATTTGTCTGCTTTTCATATAAGAATAATAATGATGTCCTTGTAGAATGAATTGAGAAGTTTTTCCTCTTTTTAAATTTTCTGAAAGACTTTGTATAGAATTGATATTATTGGTTCCTTAATTTGGTGGAATTCATCAGTGGAGCCATCTCAGCTTAGAGATCTTTAATTATGAATTCAATTTCTTTCCCAAAATAGAGCTATTTAAGTTATCTGTTTTTCCTCTCCCTCCTTCATGCTTTACTTCTGAACTGTCATCCCAGCCCTTGATTTTGAGACAAGAGTGCTTCTAAGTTGCTGAAGCTTAGTTTTAGTCTCCTCAGTCACTGGGATTACAGGGCTTGCCACTGCAGCTGTCAGTTTCTTCTTAAATGAGCTTCCATGTCCTTTAAGGATTTTGTCCATTTCACCTAAATTGTTGAAATTATTGATAAGGGTATTCCTAAATATATCTGGAACTGTCATTGTCTCCACTGCTTTCTTGATGTTGGTAGTTTGTCTTTGTATCTGATTAGTCTGACTAAAGGTCTGTTAATTTTAGTTGTATTCTCAAAAACCAGATGTTGATTTTATTTGTTTTCTGTTCCATCGATTTTTGCTCTTTCATAATTTTTCCTTGATTTGGATTTAATTTGCTCCCTTCTCTTTCCCATTGTTTCATGATGGAAGCTTAAGGTCATTTATTTGCCATCTTTCCTTTTTTTGAAAGGAAAACTTTTAATGCATATGACATTTTGATATATTGTGCTTTAATTTTCATTCAGTTCAAAATATCTAATTTTTGTTTTTATTTCTTCTTAAACATGTTTAAAATTGTGGTTGGTTGTTTCCTACTATTGAGGAATATCCAAAGATCTTTTGTTAGGGATTTCTATTTCCATGTGATATATACCGTATATTGTATATTTTGAATCCTTTAGAATTTATTGTTTGGGGCTGGGGATATAGTTCAGTTGGTAGAGCGCTTGCCTCTCATGTATGAGGCCCTGGGTTCAACCCCAGCACCACCACCACCAAAAAAAAAAAAAAAAGAATTTATTGTTTTATGGCTAAGAATAGGTAGTTCTTGATAAATGTCCCATGGGTACTTGAATATGTATTCTGATGTTAGGTGGAGTGTTCTGCAAATGTTTATTAGCTTATTGGTTGAAAATGTTCAGGTCTTTTGTGTTCTTACAGATTTTCTATCTGTTCTATCAATTACAAAGGGGATGTTGAAATTTAACTGTGAATTTGTCTGTTCTTTCAGTGTTATCAGTTTTTGCGCATGAATTTTGAAACTCACTTATAAAGTACATTATAGGATTACCCTCTTCAAGAATTGTCATTTTGAAACAACCTTCTTCATCTCTGGTAATAATATTTTATCCAAAATATATTTTGTCTCCTAATCATAGCCCCTCTGGCTTTTATTCAATTAGAGTTTGCTTGGTATTACGTTTTTACTTATAACCTGTGTCTTTATATTTAAAGTGAGGATTTTATAGTCATCACATAATTGGTTCTTGTTTTTTCCAGTTTAACAATTTCTGCCTTTAACTATTTTTTTCAGTTGTAGATGGATACAATATCTTTATTATTCTTTTTTTATTTGTTTATTTTTACGTGGTGCTAGGGACCGAACCCAGGGCCTCATGCATGCGAGGCAAGTGCTCTACCACTGAGCTACAACCCCAGCCCCTGAATATTGATATTATAAGAGTTTAAATCTATCCTCATTATTTTCCTTTTTTTGTCTTGTCTGTTCTTTGTTCCTATTTTCTTTTCTGCTTTTTTTCTGGATTGAGGATTTTGTTGTGGTCTCATTTTCAACTCTGTTTTGGGCTCATTAGCTTGTACTTGGTTTAGTGGTTGCTATAGTGTTGGATACAAGTTAAATAACTTGTCACAGTCTACCTTTAATGTTACACTACTTCACCTGTATTACAAGATCTTACATCAGTGTGCTTCATTCTCCCCTCCTCAGTTTGTTATTTTTGTCATACACATCTCTTCTATGAATATTGTAAACTTCACAATGCATTGTTGTTATTTTTTATTTAAACAGTGATTTTTTTTTTTTTTTTTTAATGGGCCCGAGAATTGAACTCAGGGCTTATACATGCTAGGCAAGTGCTGTATCACTGGGGCTGGCTACACTACCAGTCTCAGTGATTATCTTTAAAAGGACTTTAAAAATAAGAAAAAAAGTGTTTTATATTTGCCCACATATTTCTCATTTCCAGTGTTGTTCATTGCTGCATAGATCCAGGTTCCCTTCTGGTATCATTTTTCTGTCAGAGAACTTCCTTTAATATTTATTGCAGTGCAAGTCTACTGGTGATGATGGTATTTTTAAGTTTCGTGTGTTTGAAAAAGTACTTCCCTTTCTTTTTAGAAAGATATTTTCACTTGATACAGATTCTGGGGGTTGAGTTTTTTTCCTTGTACTTTAGAAATGTTTCTCCATTGTGTCTGAGTTGCATTATCTCTAGTGAAAAATCTATCATTTTAATTATTCTGAGTAAGTGATGTATCTTTTTTGCTTCTCTGGTTCATTTTAAGATTTTCTTTTTATCATTGCTCACCAGCAGTTGATTATGATATATTTTAATGTGGTTTGAATCACATTTCTTGTACCTGGGTTTTGTCATGTCAAGCTTCTTGGATCATATTTGGCAAATATTCAGCTGTTACTCATGAGAAATATTTCTCCTATACTTTTCCATTCCACCCCATCTGGAGACTGTAATTACATGTCTATGTGGCTGCTTTAAATTGTCCCAAAACTCACTTATATGCTGTTCATATTTTTTCTATTTTTTGCTTGCTTTGTTTTGGGAAGTTTCTATTGATACATCCTTAAGTTCATTAATCTTTTTCTTTGCAGTGTTTTTGTGTTACTAGTTATTGAACCTGGGGACTTTTGCTTCTAAGTTAACAGCTCCTGTCCTTTTTATTTTTTATTTTGAGACAAGGTCTTGCTAAGTTTCTGAGGCTTACCTCAAACTTGTTATCCTCCTGCCTCAGCCTCCAAAATAGCTGGGATTACAAGCATGTGCTGCCACACCAGGTTTAAAACTGCTGTTCATTCCATCCAGACATTGAATATTTTTAATCTCTTGAAGTTTAGTTTGGGTATTAGAAGGTTTTTTTTTGTTTTTAATTCTTACATGCCTCTGCTAATAGGCTCAATATTGAACACATGAAATAAAGTTATAAAACTCTATTCACATTATTTTCTACTAATTGTATAATTGTGTGTGTGTGTGTGTGTGTGTGTGTGTGTGTGTGTATAGCTGGGGATTGAATCCAGGGCCTTGTGCACTCTACGACTGAGCTGTATCCCTGGCCCTAATTGTATCATATCATTTTGGAGTCTGTTTCTATATGTTTTTTTTCCTTTCCTTTTTTTTTTTTTTTTTTATAAAGAGAGGTGGGGGGGACAGAGGGAGAGAGAATTTTAACATTTATTTATTTTTTCTTAGTTCTCGGCGGACACAACATCTTCGTTTGTATGTGGTGCTGAGGATCGAACTCGGGCCGCACGCACGCTAGGCGAACGCACTACCGGTTGAGTCACATCCCCAGCCCCTTTTTTCCTTTCCTTTATGGGTCAGATTTTCCTGATTCCTTGCATTCCTAATAATTCTTTTTTTTTTTTTTAAGAGAGAGGTGAGAGAGACAGACAGAGAGAATTGTTTTTTAATATTTATTTTTCAGTTTTTGGCGGACACAACATCTTTGTATGTGGTGCTGAGGATCGAACCCGGGCCACACACATGCCAGGCAAGCGTGCTACCGCTTGAACCACATCCCCAGCCCCCTAATAATTCTTGATTGGAAGACAGATACTGTGAATTTTACTTTGGGTCCTCTATATAGTATACTGGTAGTATTTTTGATTTTTTTCTGGAATGTGCATAAGTTAGTTAGAAACACATCCTTTGAGGCTCCTGTCCCCCTTTTTTGTTTTTTAGGCAGGATCTTGTTAAGTTGCTGAGGCTGGCCTTGAACTTGCTATCTTCCTGCATTGATGGGATTACGGGCATGCACCACCATGCCCAATTTGAGTCTTCCTTTTACACTTTGTTGAGGTTTATCTTTTCTGTGTTTATTTTTCTAAGGCTATGTGGATATGTTATTTCCTTTTCTTTCTTTTATAAAAGTAGTCTGTGAATGTTTTTTTTTTGTCAATGGACCTTTATCTTATTTATTAATTTATTTATATGTGGTGCTAAGAATTGAATCTAGTGCCTCACATATGCTAGGCAAGCACTCTTACCACTGAGCCACAACCTCAGCCCCTGTATATGCTCCTTTTATGCATTTGTACTTAATAGCTGTCCTAAGCAACTCAGTGAGACCCTGTCTCTAAATAAAATACAAAATAGAGCTGAGGATGTGGCTCAGTGGACGAGTGCCCCCGAGTTCAACCCTTGGTGTCTGTTCCCCCAAAAAAGTTACTCCCTTAATGGTACTTGAAATTTTTTTTGAGGGTTTGGGATTGTGTCTCAGTGGTAGAGTGCCCGCCTAGCACGTGCAAGACCCTGGGTTTGATCCTCAGCACCACATAAAAAAATAAATAAATAAAGGTATTGTGTCCAACTACAACTAAAAAAATATTTAAAAAAAAAACTTTTGAACTCAAATCCACAGCCTCTTTTTATTGATACATTATATCACATAACTACAAATATAAGTGAACATATGTTATTTTACATATCCATTTTGAAATATACCCTAAAATAGAATTTTTTAAATATTAAGAAATTGTACTATATTTTAAAAATTACTAGTTAATATTTGGCTAAAATTATTATATGATAGTGGATATACGGTATTTCAGTAGGCTTATCTAATTTTGAATGATTTGGGCTACCTTCTTTCAGATGTGAGTTGATCACATCATTGATTTTATGTTGGAACATGATTGATGTTGACTTTGGGCAGCCCTATTGGATCCCTTCTTGTACTGTGGGAGTTCTGTCTCTTTTTTCTTACTTGAATAAATCCTACACTTGAAAAGGAAAAAAGTTGCTGTAAAATTGTCAGTTCTGTTGAAGTGTTCCTGGTACTGGCATTAAATCTAGACTGCCTTTTCTTTATGTTCATATCTTTAAGTCAGGTTAAAATTAAATTAACAGAGCTGGATATAGTGACATGTGCCTGAAATCCCAGCCACATGAGTAGTGGAGGGTAGATGATCATAAGTTGAATCCCACCCTGAGCAGTATAGTGAGACCCTGTCTCAAAAAAACTAGGTAATAAAGTTAGTTAATGCACCTAACTGTGGCATATGAAATATACTTGGAGAAAGATGACTGGATTTTCAGAATACAGAATATAATTTAGGATTGACATGGTCACCCATACATTGAATCAGTGTACTAAGTGAATGGAACGTGAGTTCTTGTTTTATCTTTGTATTGGAAATTCCACTTTGCTGTTGCTGACTCCTTCAATGAGATATCTCTGCCTGATGGTTGAGGCTCTCCTGATAATTCTGTGTATGTATGGTTAAGTGTTTTTTTTTTTTTTTTTTAAATCAGTTGGCTTTTGCTGTGTAACTAACCTTCCTAAAACTTGGAGCCTTAGAACCACTGTTATTTTACTCATTACACTTTTGGCTGCATTGGCTGTTTTCTTCATTTGGACTGGTTTAAATTATTTGAGATTAGCTGGACTGGGCTTACTAATGAATCTGTGGTCAGCTGGAGGCTGGATGTGTTAGGCAGATTTCTAAGATGAATTCTTTTTTGTTGTTGTTGTTTTTTAGTTTCAATGAGTATTTATTTATTTATATGCAGAGCTGAGATTTGAACCCAGTGCCTCACACATGCTAGGCAAGTGCTCTACCACTGAGCTACAACATAGTTGTAGTTGCAAAACCATCTTAGGGGTAAAATGATTTTGGAAAACCCATGTCCTTGTATGATCTTTTCCCCTGGTATGTGGATTGACAACTGTAGTTTGCTTTTCACCAGCAGGATATAGAAAGGTGGAGAGATTTTGCATATGTGATTAATTAAGACCCCCCATTCAATCATGGGTAGGTCTGAACCAATTAGGTGAGAATCTAAAGTACAGAGATGGGAGAAGTGAGCAATTTTGCTGGCTTTGGAGAAGTTGTGATGGATGAGAGAATCTCACGTCAGGGTTTGGGGGTTCTTGGGAGCTGAATGCAGGTCTTAGCTGATAGCCAGCAAAAAGTGATCTTAGTCCTACAACTGCAAGAATTTGTTTCTCCCAATAACCTTGTGAGCTTGGAGCAGGGCACTGAGTTCCAGAAAGAAAATCAGCCCAATTGACAGCTTGATTTGAATTTTATGAGACCCTGAGGAGGAGGCCCAGCTAAACTGTACCCAGACTTCTCACCCATGGAAACGGGAGATAATAAATGTGTGTTGTTTCAGCCACTAAATTTATGGTAACTTGTTATGTAGCAGTATAAAACTAATATACTGGGTAGTCTAGGGCGGCCTCACTCCTTTGACTAGCTGTTGGCTTGGAACAGTTGGGGAAACTGCCAAATGAGTCACACCATTCAGCAGGCTAGCTCAAGCCTCTTCATATGGTGTTGGTGATGGTTGTAAGGTTCTCAGTAGCAGCAAGAATGGCCATATCCTAATATTTAGGTGCTCTTCAGGTCTCTGAGTCATAGTAGAGCAGTCATTCTCAACCAAGAACTCTTTTGTCTCCCAGGGCTGTCTGGCAGTATTGCAGTTTTGGTTTTTACAACTAGGAGTGAGGGGATACTACTTACCATCTAATAGATATAGGCTAGGGATGCTACTAAACATCTTATGATTCACAGGACTTCTACGATAAGGAATTGTTTGGCCTAAAAGATGAGAGTGTCAAGGTTGAGGGAACCCTACATTAATCCAGTGGTCAAGTTAAGTCCCAAGAGCAGCAACAAAATTCTCTTGGTGAGAGGGACTATAAATTCATTGAGAGGATTTCTTGTAGCCATTCTTATAATCTATCACGTTTACTGATTTACATAAAATACCTGAAAAATGGGTCAGTTTTTTATTAGATTTTAAAAAGGTTTTATGAATTTGTGTCATTACTGTAATGAATTATCTGAGGTAATTTAGCTTTTAAAGAGGAAAAGTTTTGGTCTCATAGTTTTAGTGGTTTTAGTCCATATTTGTTTGGCCCTGTTGCTTTTGGGCCTGTGGTAAGGCAACATTTCATGTTAGGGAGTATGTGGCAGAGCAGAAGACTTCACTTTATGGCCAGGAATTGAAAGGATGGAACTGAAGAGATGGGTCTCACTATATTCTTAAGTGTCACCCTCAACCCAGTGACCAGAGGTCTTCCCAGTAGGTCCACTTTTCAGTATCTTCCTCTCCCAATGGTGCCAAGCTGGGGATGCACATGGGCCTTGGGGGCCGGGGGCAGACATTTCATATCCAAACTAAAACAAACAGCAAACAAAATCCATAGAAATTAATATAACAGATGCCAGTAGACTCACTACCCAGTGTTGAGAGTGATGGATATATTTTCTCATGTCTTTAATTCTAATTTGATTTTTAAAAACCCCCATTCAGAAGGTTGGCATAGTTGCAGAAACCAGAAATGCCAGCTACTTGGGTGGCTGAAGCAGAAATCAAAAGTTTAAGGCCCTGGGCAACTTGGCAAGACCCTGTCTTTTAATAAAAAACAATAAGGGTGGGGCCTGGGGTTGTGGTTCAGTGGTGGAGTGCTTGCTTAGCATGTGTGAGGCACTGGGTTTGTTTCTCAGCACCACAAAAAAAAAAAAAAAAAAAAAAAAAATATATATATATATATATATATATATATGAATAAAATAAAGTTCAATAAATGTCTAAAAATAAAATCACACATACACACACCAAACAAACAAACAAACAGTAAGGGCTAGGGATGTAGTTTAGTGGTAAAGTGCCCCTGGATTCAATCCCCAGTACTGGGGAAAAAAACAAAAAATGACATTAGTCCATTTTATTCCCTTCTCCCTAACTTAATATTCATTCCTATATTCTGCTTGCCTATTCTTTCTCCCTCCTTCTTAGATAGTAAATATTAATTTACTTCCATTATACTTTGATATAATTTTTCCTGGATCTGTATTTATTTTTATTTTTTTAAAAGAAGTGAAATTGAAGTATAATTTACATGTAATAACTATATATTTAAAGTATACAGTGTGATAAATTTTGGGACAGAAGTATACCCATGTAATTGTCACATCAGGCAAGATAGCATACATTTAGATCACCTCAAAAGGTTTTCTTGTGTTCCTTTGCAGTCCATGCTGCCCTTCACCCCCTTTTCTCCACAACTGTTTATTTGTTCTCTGCACTGTAGATTAGCTTTGCCTTTTCTATGGTTTCACATAAATGCAACCATATTATATACTTTTTCTCTGTGTATGTTTAGTATTTTTTTTCACTCCATGCACTGGTTTTGAGATTGATCCATTGCTATTCCATGAAACAGTTTATTTTTTACTGCTTAGTAGGATTTTATTGTATGGAAATACTATACTTCATTTATTCACACTGTTGAAGGACATTTGGGTTCTTCAGTTTTAGATCACTACAAACAGATGTTACAGAAATACATGTACAAGTCTTCTGGGGATATATTTTCATTTTTCCTAAAATGGAACGGTAGGTGTATATTTAACTTAAATTTTATTAATAATTTTATTTAAGGGCTGGGGATGTGGCTCAAGCGGTAGCGCGCTCGCCTGGCATGTGTGCGGCCCGGGTTCAATCCTCAGCACCACATACGAACAAAAGATGTATCCGCTGAAAAACTAAAAAATAAAAGTTAAAAATTCTTTCTCTTTAAAAAAAATTTATTTAAATGTTTATTAAACCTTTATTACTATAGAAAAGTTATTAAGATAACTGTAATGCCATGTTCCTGTGTACTGTTTTGTTTGTTTTGGTCGTGGTCCTGGGGATTGAACCCAGTGGTCTTCTACACTGAACCCTTTTTCCTTTGAGGCAGGGTCTCATTAAGTTGCTGAGGCTGGCCTCAAACTTGTACTTCTTCTGCCTCAGCATCCTGTATTGCTGGGATTACAGTCATGCACCACTGTACCTGGCTTTTTATGTATTCTTTATACAGCTTTCTCCAGTGTAAATGTCTTATATAATTGTGGTACATTTAAAATTAACATAAGAAATTAACATTGGTATAGTACTATTAACTGTAGAATCTTTAGATTTCATCATTTTTTCTACTGTTATTTTTCTGTTAAGCACCCAGTGCAGATACCACTTTGCATTCTGCTGTCTCCTTAGATATGAAGTAATTTTACCAATTGTAGCACAGTATTTCTAAATAGATCTTTTTGTTTGCGGCCTTATAGTATCCAGTCAAAACCTTTTTTTCTGAAGTTACTATTATGTAGACTTTGGATCTGATTTCTTTCACTTAACAAAAATACATGTAAAATTCATTCATATTGAGAGGTATAAAATGGAAGCTGGGGATGTGGCTCAAGCGGTAGCGCGCTCGCCTGGCATGCGTGAGGCCTGGGTTCGATCCTCAGCATCACATACCAACAAAGATGTTGTGTCCGCTGAGAACTAATAAAAAAAATAAATAAATGTTAAAAAAAAATTCTCTCTCTCTCTCTCTTAAAAAAAAAAAAGGAAGCTGGGCATGATGGCACATGCTTGTAATCCCAGTGACTGATGCCAGAGGATGACAAGTTTGATGTTATTCTGGGTAATTAACAAGACTCTGTCTCAAAATAAAAAGGGCTGTCTGGGTTCAACTCCTAGTACTATCAAAAAATAATAATAATAATGTAGGAGAACCTGTATGGAGCTCAGTGATTCATTAGAGTTCTCTGGCTTCAACCTCCAATACTGCAAAAGAAAGAAATTGAGGGGCTGGGGTTATAGCTCAGCAGTAGAATGCTTGCCTTGCACATGTGAGGCAGTGGATCCTTAGTACCACATTTAAAATGTAAATAAATAAAGATATTATGTCCATCTTTAAAATTTTTTAAAAAAGAAATGGAGGTGGAAATGCACATAACATAAAATTAATGATTTTAAAAGTCAACAGTGAAGTGGCATTTGATACATTCATAATAACATGTAACCAACTCTAATTCCTAAACTTTTTTTTTTTTTAAACTCCCCAATAGCTCCTTAAGCATTTTCTCTCCATTAACTTCCTTCCTTCAGCTTCTGACAAACACCATTTTGGTTTCTATTTCTATGATTTTGCCTTGCTTTGCTTTTGAAACATACATTTGCTGGATTAAGAATATACAGTTATTTTCCTTCAGATTTTAAAGATGTTGTGCTATTTCTTCTCATTCATCCCAACAAGAAATTTACTGTCATCTTTATCTGTGTTCTGTATTTAGCATACCTCCCCTACCCCGCTTTTCTGGTGACTTCTCTTAATTTCATTACTCGTTTTAAGCAATTTGATTACTATATGGTTTAGTGTAGTTTTCTTCGTGATCCTTTGTTGTGGTTGATTGACAGTTAACTTGCTTGGAAACTATTTGACTTAGGCTTTTGTTTGTGAGATTTGTTAGCCAGGCACAGTGTAGTATTTAGATAAGGTATGATTTTTTTCCCCTTATTGAGACTAGATCCTTTTGTGAATCTTGAAGTTATTCTTGAGAGTTCCAGGCTGTGTGATAAGAATTTGAGGTCCCGTGTAAGGGCTTGGCACTGTTTTCTAATTTTTGGGGGTGATAGTCTCTTTTGCTTGCATGTTAGGTAGTTTGATCATGGTCCTGGGCTGAACAGCTGCATACTTGAGAGATTTCCTTTGTAACTCTGCAGTTCTCCCTGGTGTGCTGTTCTGTCCTGCAAATTCTAGTTAGTCTTCCTGTGTTTAGACTTCTGTCTTTTCAGCTCAGCCCAACAGCCTATAGAGCCTGAGGGCTCTATATCCTCAGCACAGTGTCCTAGAAACTCTTTCCATACAGTAAGATAGGCAATCTTGGGTCTTTTGTTTTCCTTCTCTCTTGTTTCATTGTTTCTCATTGCCTGATATGCAGTGTCTTGAAAACTATGGTTTCATTTCTCTTTGGCTTTTGGTTGTTTGAGGTGGGAGGGTTAATCTGGTCCTTGCTGTTTTTCCATTCAGAAATAATTTTTTTTAGGCTTACTGAAAGTTGTGAAAATAATTTGCTGTTTCTGTGTATCTTTTACTCAGCTTTCCCCAAGATAACATCTTACATAGCCATATTCATAATTATCAAAACTAGGAAGTTGATGTTTACAGTATTCTTAGCTAAATTCCATACCTATTTTACATTTATTCTTTTTTTTGGGGGGGGTGCTGTTAGTGTGAGTTACATATGTATAAATTTCATTTAATTACTATCTCAATCAGCATAAAAAACTTGCATTGTTTTGATGAAATTTCTTTGTACCACCCTTACTTCTAGGCCTGACCCTGGCAACCACTGATTGCATTAATTTTATTGTTTTGACTATTATTTTATCCTTTCCAAAATGTCGTGTAAATAGAATGATATAATGTTGCCTTTTGAGATTGGCTTTTTTTTTTTTTTTTTTTCTTAGCATAGTATCTTTGAGTTCTGTCCAAATTGGGTATATCAACACTTTTCTGTTTTATTGCTGATCTAGTATTCCATTCCTGGGCGTAACATAGTTTATCTGTTTTTCCATTGAAGGATTTTTGAGTTGCTCCTAGTTTGGGACTATTACAAATCAAACTACTATAAACATTTGTTTATTGGTTTTAGTGTGAAAATATTTTCACAAGTCCATTGTTTTCCAGATTAGTTTCATTTCCACTAACAATTAAGAGAAATCCTGTTGTTCTTTCCTATCAGCACTTGGCATTGTCAATATTTTTTTTTCCCTGCTCTTTACTACTTTGCAATGGAGATATAATAGTATCTCATCAAGCCTTTAATTTGCATTCCCCTAAGGGCTACTGATGTTGAATATCTTTTTATGTACTGTATCCCATTTCACTGGAATCTCTTTGGTGTAGTTTATGTTCAAGTGTTTTTCTTTTTTACGTTATTTTTTCCCAGTACTAAGGATTAAACCTAGGGGTGCTTTGTCACTGAGCTATATCCCCAGCCTTCTTTTTTTTTTTTTTTTTTTTTTTTGAGACAGGGTCTTGCTGCTGAGTTGCCAAGGCTGGCCTCAAACTTGTGATTCTACTGCCTCAGCCTCCTGAGTAGCTTTTATAAGACATGTACCACCACATTCAACTTCATTTTCTAATTGGATTGTCTTATTGTTAAGTGTATTCTAGATATGAGTTCTTTGTTAACCTTATCTGTGGCTTTTCTTTTTGTATTGTTAAAAGTGTCTTTCACAGAGCAAAAGATTTTAATTTTGACTTCTTTTTTGGTACCAGGTATTGAACTCAGGGATACTTAACCACTAAGCCACATCTCCAACCCCTTTTATACTTTATTAGAGACAGGGTCTCCTTGAGTTGCTTAGGGTCTCATAGTTTGTGAAGGCTGGCTTTGAACTTGGGATGTCCTCCCTCAGCCTCAAAAGTTGCTGGGATTACAGGTGTGTACTGTGCCTGGCCTTTAATTTTGAATTCTTATTCATCCATTCAAAAATTGTATTTTGTAGGGTGCTTCCTTGCCCCTCCTTAACTGTTCTAAGAACTCTTTGCCTAACTCAAGATCTTAAAGTTTTCTCTTGTATTTTCCTCTAAAAGTTTTATGTTCTATTTAGTCAGTGATCCCAGAGTTAATTTTTTATTTAGATGTAAAGTCTCATCAGTGTTATTATTTGCTTATGGATGGCAAGTTGTTTCAATGCCATTTGTTGGAAAAGACTATGGAATTGCCTTTTAATCTTTATCAAAAATTAAAAGTTTGCTCCTGGAGTGGTGTGGTGCATGCCCGTAATCTCAGTGACTCAGGAAGCTAAGGCAGGAGTTCAAGCCAGCCTTAGCAACTCAGTGAGTCCTGGTCTCTAAATAAAATATAAAAAAGGACTAATATGTGGCTCAGTGGTTAAGCACAGTGGGTTCAATCCTTATTACCAAAAAAAAAAAAAAAAAAAAAAAAATCAGTTTGCCACCAAGCATGGCAGCACATGCCTGTAATCTCAGCAGCTTGGGAGGCTGAGGCAGGAGAATTGTGAGTTAAGCCAGACTCAGCTACTTAGTTGAGGCCCTTAGCAATTTAGCAAGGCCCTGTCTCAAAATACAAAATAAAAAGGGCTGGAGATATGGCTCAGTGGCTAAGCACTTGTGGGTTCAATCACTAATACCAAAAAAAATAAAGTTTGCCATGTTTTGTGAAGATTATTTTAAGGAAACTTTACAGAAATGCTATTCTGTCCCATGTATTTATATATATGTCCTTCTATCAGTACCCTATACACTGTTTTGTTTCCTGTAGTATGGCCAAAGTAAGTCCCCAAATCAAGTAGTTGATCCCTCCAATTTTATTCTTGGTTTTAAAAATTATTTTAGCTGTTCTAATTTCTTTGCTTTTGCATCTGAATTTTAGAATTATCTTTTTTTGGGGGGGGTTATCAATGGACCTTTATTATTTACGTGCAGTGCTGAGAATCAAACCCAGTTCCTCACACATGCTAGACAAGTGCTCTACCACTGAGCTACAATGACAGCCAGAGAATCATCTTTATTTATTTATTTATTTTCTTTTCTTTTTTTTTTAAAATTATTTATTTTTTTAGTTTTTCAGCAGATACAACATCTTTGTTTGTATGTGGTGCTGAGGATCGAACCTGGGCCGCACGCGAGCGCGCTACCACTTGAGCCACATCCCCAGCCCCTTTAATTTATTTTTTATCTGGGCATAATATCTTTATTTATTTTTATGTGGTGCTGAGGATTGAACCCAGGGCCTCACACATGCAAGGTAAGCGTTCTACCACTGAGCCACAACCCCTTGCCCCCCCATCATCTTATCAAAATAATTAGACTGGACCTGGCATGGTAGTGCATGCCCATAGTGCCTATAATCCCAGCTATTTGGGGACTAAGGTGGGAGAATTGCAAGTTCCAGACTAGCCTGGACAATTTAGTGAAATCCTGTCTCAAAATAAAAAAGTTGGGGTTTGTAGTTTCATGGTAAATCTCTTGCTTAGCATGTGCAGGGCCCTGAGTTCAATCCCTAGCACTACCAAAAAAAAAAAAAAAATTGTGGTTTTTTTTTTGTTTTTTTTGGCTGGGATTTAGCATTAGATCAGTTGATTACTTTGGGGAAAATTAACATTTTGACTGTGTTCCAACTCATGGATGTAAATGTCTTTTCATTTACTTAAGTTATATATTTGATGTTTTCATTAGCATTTTGTAATTTTCATTCTGTACATGTTTCTTTAGGTCGGTCTTTAGTATTAATTTTTTAAGGAAATAATTGTACATCATTTGTGCTTTTAATTTTGTTGTTTTGTTGATTGATTTTAGATAGCCTTTATTGAATTTTGTATTTTGACATATGAGACTTTCGTAAACTCATTCTGTTTGTTTTTCCTCCTAAATTCTTCTGGAGTTTTCTATGTAGCCCATCATATAATCTGTAAGTAGTTCCATTTTTATATTTCCTTTCAAATATGTATTCCTCTTAATTTCCTTTCTTGCCTGATTTCATTAGCTAGGACTTTAGGTGCTATGTTGAATAGGAGTGACAAGTATGGACAGCCACGCCTTATTCCCCATCTTCAGTGGAAAACATTCATTTATCATTAGTATGATGTTAGTATAGATACTTTGTAGGTGTTCAGTATAAAGTGGAGAAAGTTTCAGTTTCCTGAGTTTTTTCATGAATATGTTAAATTGTACAGATTTTTTTTGCATTGATACAATCATGTTTTGCCTTCATATCTAGTTTAAATTTGCATTTCTTTGGTGAATAATGATGAATAACTTTTCATAGGCTTATTTATCAACTTCCTTTGTTAATTCTGTTCACTTTGTAAAGAATTTATTTTGTAGCAGTTATAGATGTTTATTATACAAAGAACTTATTTTTTTCTAAGCCCTTACAGCATCCTATAATCCCTTCTTACTTTATTGTTTTGTAATTAAGGATATTTTGTTGTGTTATACTTTGGCTGAGTATGCCCCAGAGGTCCATGTGTTAAAGGCTTGGTCTCTAGGGGCGACACTTTTGGGAGCTGATGGAAACTTGAAGAGGTGGGACTTTTGTGGGAGGCCCTTGGGTCACTGGGGTTGTGCCCTTGAAGGAAATTGTGGGAATCCAGTGACATGTCCTCCTGCCATGATGTGTTGTCTGTCTGTAGAGGTCCAAATTAATGAGGCTGCCCCTTCTTGGACCTGAACTTCCAGAACTGTGAGCCTAAATAAACCTCTCTTTATTTGATAAGTAGTCTGTCTCAAGTATTTCATTGTAGTAATTCAAAGGTGAGGAATATATGCTATGTGTCTACAATACAGTTATCACACTTGGGAAATTACATTGAAGTATTGCTATTAAATCTTTAAAATTTTGCTAATTGAAAAAATTTTAAAAAAGTAAAAAAAATAAAAAAAAAATAAAAAAATTTTGCTAATTGTACAGGTAATGTCTTTTTAAAAAAATTTTTTTAGTTGTAGATGGACACAATACCTTATTTATTTATTTTTATGTAGTGCTGAGGATCATCAAACCCAGTGCCTTATATGTGCTAGGCAAGTGCTTACCACTGTGTTACACCCCAACCCCCATATAATGTCTTTCATGCCTGGAGGAATTATATGTTACATGTCATTGTTTTATATCTTTGATCTCCTTCATTCTAAAATATTACTTTTATCTTTCCATAGCTTTCATGGCCTTCTTCTGAAGATTATAGACTAGTTCTTTTTGCACAGTTTTTTTTTACACAAGTTTATTTTGTATGATGTTTTTCGGTTTTGAGTTTTCTTATGAAAAAACTCAAAACTTAATTAAGGTTTTGTGTCTCCATCAGGTATATCAGACAAGTGATGCTGAGTTCTTAGTATATTCTGTCAGGGGCCTCATTATTGCAATTTTTCTTATCATTAATGAGCACTTTGATCATTTGGTTAATGTGGAAACTACAAGTCTTCATTGTTGTAAAACACCTCTTTAACCCTTTTAAATTAATAACTATTTGAGGGTAAGGACTTTGAACTCTTTGATACCTCACTCCCCTCTTATTTATATATGAAATCAGGGGTTACCTGTTTTATGTAGTGGATCATAGTCTTTTTAGGTGCTGTGTGTTGAACCCAGAGCCTTGAACATGCTAAGAACATGCTCTAGCATGGAACATCACTCCTACCCTTATTATTATGACTTATTTAGATGTTCAATATATCTCTGATTTGATAGGTAGAAATTTTGTCAGTCTGGCTGCGTTCTGTGTCCCTTCGACACATTCTCATCATTTTGGAATGCTGTCTTCTATCTGGTAAAAGGTGATCTAAACTCACTGTGTACTTTTTCTGCCCTAGCCCTTTATATTAGCAATTTCTTGGAGGAGCCCTGATTCTTTTAATGTAGAATATGTTTAGAAGCCAAGATCTAGGTTATAGATATGTTGGCTGCTGCTATGACAGATGTTGCTAACCCCCAGTGCCTTGGAGCTAAGGAATATTTAAGTGTATTTATATGCATATGTTCACTTACATCTAGCTATACTTATGTCTAGTTTTAGCTAAATATGTTGAAAATCAATAGTTTATACACGAATAACCCAAGCTTTAATCCAGATCCCAGTGTTCTCACTTTCCAAAGTTTCTTCCTTTTCCATATTTGCAATTGCCTGTTTTAACAGTAAGAAGTTGGACTCCTTTAAAGAATTTAACCTTTATTTTATTTGTTTTTATGTGCTGCTTAGAATTGAACCCTGGGCCTCATCCTTGCTAGGCAAGCGCTCTACCAGTGAGCTACAACCCCAGCCCGCACAAGTTTCTTTACGTAGACACAATGTTCTTCTTTTACCATATTGCAGTTATTGGTATCAGAAAATTAGTATTGATTTAGTATTCTTTGCTCTCTAATCTGCATACTTTCTTTAAATGTTACTTATTCTTTTTTTTTTTTTTTTTTTTGGTACCAGGGATTGAACCTACGGGTACTAAACCACTGAGCCACATCCCCAGCCCTTTTTAATTTTGTATTTTGATACAGGGTCTTGCTAAATTGCTTAAGGTCTTGCTAGTTGCTGAGGATTGCTTTGAACTTGTGAACCTCCTGCTTCCGCCTCCCATGCTCCTGGGATTAGTGGCATGTGCCACTGTACCCAGCAAAATTTTACCTATTATTTTCTAATACCGATTATAAGTTCTGGATGAGGAACTGATACTGAATCATATGGTATACTTGTTTGTCAAATCTCTTATTTTCTTTAATGTGAAAAAAGTTCCAACAAACATTGCCTTTGGGGGGGGGTGCTAGAGATTGAACTCAGGGCCACTTGACCACTGAGCCACATTGCCAGCCTTATTTTGTATTTTATTTAAAGCCAGGGTCTCACTAATGACTCACTTTTGATGAGGTTGGCTTTGAATTTGAGATCCTCTGCTGGGATTATAGGCATGTGTGGCTAAATATTGTCTTTTGTGACTTAATTTTCTTTTAAGTACAGAGTGTTTATTTTTCAGAAAGTTTCTCAATTTAGGTTTGTCCAATGCTTTTCATGATCAGATTTCAATAACATCTTTTAGGTAAAAGTGCCTTGTAAGTGATCTTTGTCCTCCTCAGTGGTTTGTATTTGATAATGAAAACCTCAATCACTTAATTAAGGTGGAAAGCCAGTCTTGTTTCTCTGCAGTAATGGTATATATCTTATGGAAAGAGCATTTCCCTAGCATGGGTGAGGTACTAGATTCGATTCTCAGTACCCCATATAAATAAATAAATGAAGGTCCATTCACAACTAAAAATTTTTAAAAATAGTATCATCAAACTTTTTTTTTTTAACTAGTTTTAGTATCTAGTATGAAGGACTATTGTCTGAAACGGTTATTACTCTGGTAGTTGTCATCTGGTGATTTATTTTGGCTTCACCTTTCATTTGACATTTATTAGTTGCCAGTCCATAGTAAAGAAGAATGCTTATTTCTCCTATTTGTTTACTTACCGGTTTATGGATTCTAATTATTGAGTTCTAATCTCTTACCATCATCAACTTTAAATTTACTTTATAATTTTTTGGCAGTACTTCATGTTTTTGCATCCCCTGAGTTTCTGGGAATACAGGAGTGTGCCACAATGCCTGACGCTCATTATTAACTTTAATGTGCAAATTGTTCCAGAGTTGGCCAGTATGATAGTCTCTTCACTTTAGCTTCTATGTTCGTTTGATAGTCCCCTTATTCCTGTATACTTCTTTATTTATCTATTTTCTGACCCACCAAAATCCTTTGAGCTTAGCTAGTATTTTCCCAGTTCCAACTCTGAAATCAGCCTTTCCTTTTAGTTTATAAATAAATAAATATACATGTTCAAATCTATGTGTATGTCTGTCTTATGTTCTTCGTATTGGTACTTTCTTCTTTTTTTTTTTAAACCCACGAAGAACAGAAATTTATTTCTCATGGTCCTAGAGACTAGAAGGTCCAATATCAAGGTGCTGGCTGGCATGTGGTGAGGGCCTCTTGTTGTGCCATCCCATGGTGGAAGGCAAGAGGATGAGAGAGAAAAAGCCCTATTGGTACTTTGAATTCTTTCCTCTCACTGCAGGATTTGTTTAGACTTAACTCTTTTTCATATTTGTAACTTGGTATTCCAGCATAGAGAAACCTGGCTCTTTTTATCCACTTTATATCTACTTATTTGCTCAATCCTGTCTGTGGCTTTTTTTTTTTTTTTTTTTGGTCATCTAAGGAGAAATAAAATGTGTATTATCATTTGGGCACAAAGAAACACAAGGTAAACTAGAAACCAACAAGGTTAGCTGCCTGGCAGGGGATAGAGAGGCATGGAATAAAGAGTTGGAAGAGGGAAATAGTAATGGGGGGGCACTGCACATTATAACCTTATATGGGTTTGACTTTAATAACCATGCTATCTCACACATTCTGAAATAAATAACAAATATGGGGAATTAAAACCAAAATAGATTACAAAGTGAGGGGATGAAGCCCAGTGCTATTGACAGCTGTAAAATTTCACTTGATATGGCCATCACATTGATTTCATTCTTCCTTCTCAATGTTTGGTCTTAGGGCCAGCCTTTCTTCTGCTCCCAGGATGGACTGTTTGTAGGGTGGCCAGCCAGCCTGGTTTGCCTAGATTATAATTCCTCGAGGGACAGAACATTCTTATTAACCCTAGAAAGTCCAGACCAGCTGGGGCCAATTGATTACCCTGTTGACATGCCCATAGCTGTTTTCCTGGAGCTTCTTTCATTCTTACCTTGGAAATTCTCTTCACCTTTCTTCCGTTTCACCTTCTTTCCTAGATCTCATGAGACTCACTTTGTTGTTGTTATAGTTGTTATTCTTTCACTTATGTGTATATTCTCACTGTAATACATTTATGCCAGAGATTTGAGTACAGTTGCTTGTTAAGGACAGATGCACTAGAAAGTAAATCACTTGATACCTCACATGTCTTTAGTCTGTGTTCCACACTGAATTTGTGGTTTGGCTCAGGATTTCAGAGCATGTTACTATATTACATTCTCTAAAACTGCTTTAGAGAAGTGTGATGTCATTCTGATTCTGATGTCATGCTGGATGATTTTAGGATCTGTTTTTCTCTTGTATTTTGAAATTTCATGATGTGGGGTTGTGGAAATGGGTTTTTTTCATTCATTATGCTGGACTTTTGCCTTATATGAAACCTGGAAACTGAGGTCTTTTTATTTGGGGAGAATTTCTTACACTATTTCTGTTTTTTCAGTTTTCTCTTTCTGGACCCTTTGTTGGATGTGGGGCTTTCTTAATAGAGCCTATTTTTCTTTTTTAGTCAGATCCCGGAGAGGTAACCTATTTGTTGTTTCTGGTAATTTTTTTTTAGCTTTTGACAGATTCATGTGTTTGCACAAAAATGCTCCCCCCCCCCCCCCAAATAGCACTCTACTTGTTTTGGTGCTTTTTGAGAACACATTTATTGTGATACTTATTTCTTTTCTTTTGGTTCCTGGTTTTATTTGGGTTATCTTCCACTAACACTGTGGTCAGATATCTGGCAGTCCTTGGTGGGCCATTTATAGAGGACCATATATAGAGGCTATTTATACAGGTTTTATCCTGTGGGATACTGTGTGTTGTGATTAAGAGTGGCGATCCACATGCCTTTGGGGGGTGACCCCCACTTACCTGTTTCTGAAGGTATTCTTTCTTAAGCCTGTCACTTGCCAGCCAGCTAGAAGTAGGCTGAGGTTGGGTTTCTAAGGCTGCTACTTTCTGGGAAGTTTGGGGAACTATGATGGGAAAGGGAGCTGGTTTTATCAGCATTTTTTATGCAGTCTATCTAACTTCTTGCTCTTGTTTATAGTGTGGCTCCTCACTCATCCCTCACACCTTAAGCTGTGCCTTGTATCTTCTATTCCAGAATCTCCTTGGTTCAGTCTAACAAGAATATACATTTTCTGTTTTCTTTTGGAGCTGGAGAAGAATAAATATCATCTCAGTGGGGATAGGGAACTGTGGCCTGATAAGTCTTAATTTTGTAGACTTTAAACTCCTCTCCTATGTTTACCTCCATACCTTACCTCTGCTGCATCGATTCTTGGTACCTTCCAGTCCCTGTCCCTTCTGGGTTTTTGCGGTTCTGATTGACTTGCTATTTGTGGTTTTTTTCCCTCTGCAACCTTAGTCTTCAGTTTTTGATGATTTGCTGAGTCAGTTACTTAACCTGCTTTTTATCCATCTTCCAGATTTCTGTTCACACCCCTGATCTGTCTTTTTCTTCCTCCTCTTTGTCTTTGTGCATTTATCTTTGTAGTCATTCTAATGAAGCTTCAGGAGGATACAAAGAAGCACACATTTGTTTGCCATGTTTAAATATGGAAGCTTCAGCCTCTGTGCAGAGAATGTAGGAAATGCCCCCACACTAACCCTCTTGCTTCTATCCCAGCCTGCTACCCAAGCCAGTGGCCCTTGTTTCTTCCCAGCAGCAGTGGTCTATTGGTCTGTACAAATGTATTTTTATTCTCTTTAACTACTAATTTAATAGTGTATTGTATCATATACCTTATTTATTAACCACTCTTCTGTTACAGGTTATTTTTAGTTTTTCATTGTTATAAACACTGCTTTTTACAAGTCATCATTTTACTTATAGTCTTGTGCCAATGTGTGAGAATTTCTCCAGTGAAATATTTTTTTACCTTTTCCTATTGTGGCATGCTTGGGAAAAATGGAAGTAGTTTGCAAGCTCTCTTTGGGGTTTGTTGAAAATATTTCATTGAATTTTCTTTACATTATCACTATGATGAGAAAAGTGGAATTATAAAACCTTCAGATCCTTTGAAAATTTTTATTGAATAAAACATGGACTTTCTTAGGAGCTTATCTTTTTTCTTTTAAACTTGAAATGTGTATGTGCAGTTTTTTCAGCTTTTTAAATGATCGGTTTCTTTAAACTTGTGATGCAGGACCAAACAATTCTCTGAAATCCAAAATATTTTGAAACTGAAAGTTTTTCTTTATAACTTATTTGGCAATAAAAGCTGACTTAACTCATTTGGTGGGTGGCAAAACTGTATATATTGACAAGGCTACTTTTAGCCTATTTTTCTTGATATGTGTATACATTTTATTTAAAAATGTGAATTTGTTTGATTATGGGTTGTTGGTGACATTAATATGTGTATACTATATTAGCATTCTAAAATTCAAGAAACTGAATTCTAAAATAACTAGACCCTCAAGGGTATCAGATGAAGGATTATGAGCGTGTGGTCACCATCAGTTAGAAAGTTTACTTGCAGATGTGGATGGCAAATCCCAGATGAGAATTTGTTGTTTTTCCTTATTGATAAAACTATTTTCTTGTCATTAATGAGTACTCTGACAATTTCTTCTCTTTAAACTATATTCTAAAAGTGTATTCATTTTTAAATAATAGCTCTTTCTTTTCTTTGACAGCTGTGATGTTGAAATGGCTTGTGAGAATGCAAATGGGTTTCAAATTCAGTGGAACTTTATTTTATATTAAGCATTTTTAAAGCATGGTGAAGCTGTTTCTCCATTATATATGGAGGTTGCTTTACTAGTTTTAATTCTTCCTTAGGATTTACATAACAGGATTAAAACAACATTAACTTTATCTTCTGTTTTCTGAAGCTGAATTTGGACTTTAGATCTATAAATTTTCTGTACATATCAAGTGTGTGTGTGTGTGTGTGTGTGTGTGTGTGTGTGTTTGTAAATTTTCATTAAATTCATTCATGTTTTTAAAACTATCAGTTAAATTTAATAAGCCATTTTTACCCAGTTTTATTGGGATATAATTCACAGACAATATGGTTTGTCCTTTTAAAATATACTGTTCAGTGGCTTTTAGTATATTCATAAAGTTATGCAGTCATCATTGATCTAATTCCAGAACATTTGCATCATCCCAAAAAGAAACCCCATACCCTTAAGCAGAATCGTCCCTAGCAACCACCAATCTACTCATCTAATTACATGAGCTTTTAAAAAGCATATCCTCTCATCTTGTTCTTCAAGAATATCTTGACTGCTGGGGGCCTTTTGCTTTTCCATGTAAACTCAAGTTCTACAAAAAATAGACTTTTATTGGAATTGCATTCAGTCAGTAAACAACTTTGGGGAGAAAGTTGATATCTTTAAGTGTTGAATCATATTAAGAGTTTGATTCAACACACAAAAAATGGTGTAGCTCCCCATTTATTTAGGTTTTAAAGCTTTCGCAAAGCTTTTAAATTTTTCTTCATTAAATGATTGATATTTCTTTTGTGGAATTTATTTCTGATAATTTATATTCTTTGATGTTAAATTTTCTTGTTGGTGATATTATTGTTAATGTTAGGATCACTCAGTTTTTAACTGTGGTCTTGAATCTAACAACCTGATTGAATTCTCTTAGTAGATCTGTATTTCTTGAGTATTCAGTCTAGATAAATTATGCTATTGCAAATTAAGACACTCTTGACTTTATAAATTTTTCTTCTTTTTTTATGCTTTGGTTAGGAACTCTAGCTGGCTAGGAACAATTGGTATGTTCTCAATTTTTAATAATTTGCATTGATCAGTCTTCTTAGAGACAGTCCTTGTTTTTTTGCCCAGACCCATGAAGAAAGGACAAGCATACCCAAGATTTTGTTTCTATTTTTAGGTGAGAATCAAATCTTGGGCAGTTTAAACTTTATCACTTTTTGTTCAAAGTGCCTTTTGTTTTAAAATGTTCAAGTTATGAATTTTTTTAGGTTTATTTATTATTAAAGTTTTTTTAACTAATGTATTTACTATTATTAGTTAATAATAGGTGAATATGGGTAAAAACATTAAAGGTGAATGTTCTTTGTACTGTTTTGCTCTTGCATCTTTTCCATCTCCTGGACTGCTGGGATTGTAGGCACACCACTATGCCCAGCAAAATGTTATTTTCTTGATTATACTTTATACTTGTCAATTATAGAATATATCCCAAATTAAAAAGGAACTAAGCCACTTACAACTCCATTACCTAAAGATCATGCTGATCAACTCTTCCACTATTTCTCTGGTCTTTTCTCTAAACCAACACATTCATGCAAATGTCTTTTAAAAAATGATGGATTCATACTATAGGAATTTAACTGCTTGATTCACTTGTTATATCATGAACATTTCTCCTGTCATTAAATATTCTACAGCTTATTTTAAATGAAAATACTTTATCTTTTGATTTCAGACTTTTTTATTATATAAATATAATATGATAAAACATATAGGACACAAGAGTAAACTTAATGAATTATAGTAAAATGAACACCCTTGCAACTGCCACTTGGGTCAAGATAAAAAACATGGAAACAGCTAGGAGTCCTCTTTTGTGCACCCCTGCTCCCACCAACACATACACAGGTAATTACTGTCCTGACTTTATGGAAGTTCTTTCTTTTTTGTTTACTACCTGTGTCTACATCACTAACACTAGTAGTTTTCCTTGTTGGGGGGGATTCTTTTTTTTTTTTTTTTAAACAAATGGACTCATTGTAGTATGCATTCTTTTCTGCTGGCTTCTTTCAGTATTCTATTAAGACCCATCCATGTTGTTGTGGGTAGCTACAGTTCATTCATTTTTAAAAAAATTACTGTATCATCATTTAATGAATGCACTATTATTTACTGATGCTACTATCGATGCTTACTTTGGTTGTTAACTCTCCAAGTTAAAAATGATGCTACTGTGAACATCCTGGTTGTGCATACGCATAGATTTTTCTAGGGAATCCATACCTAGGAGTAACATTGCTGAATTACAGGAGGTTTTTATCTTTGAGTTGTCACAGTATATTCTCAAGTGATTGGCTCAGTTTTCAGTGACAAGTTCCATATCCTCATTAGCACTTGCTACTTGGCTACATCTCCAGCCCTCATTGTGGTTTCAATTTGCATGATTTCATGTTTTCCTTATTGTTAGTGGGGTTAAATATCTTTCTGTGTATGTGTCTTTTGGCCATTTAGATATGCTCTTTTATGTAGTGCCTAATTCACATCTTTTGTTTTTCTTCTGGGTTGCCTTCTTCTGACTTAAGTTGTCTAGATATAGATTCTTATTGGTTATGTGAGTTAGAAGTATATGCTCCATCTCTGCAGGTAACTTGACCTTGTGTACACTAACACTATATTTTGATGAGTATAGGGTCTTAATTTTAATAGTTAAATTGTAAATTTTTAATAGTTTTTTTATGTCTTAAAAATTATGTTATGGGGTTAAAAAGTACATAGGTTGAGTATTCCTAATCCAAAATTGGAAAATTCTATACCTGAGCTTAAGTGATGGGTTGTAGTTAAAGTGCAGTAACACTAAAGGTATTGTTTGAATCACTTCACTCTATGTGTATAAGTTGTATGTAAAACAGATGAATTTCTTTTTTTTACTTGTAGTTGGACACAATACCTTTATTTTATTTATTTATTTTTATGTGGTGCTGAGGATCAAACCCAGGGCCTTGCACATGCTAGGTGAGCACTCTACTGCTGAGCCACAACCCCAGCCCCTAAAACAGATGAATTTCATAGTTAGACTTGGGTACCAGATCCAACCATTAACATTATTGTATGCAAATATTTCAAATTTTTAAAAATTGCTAAATCCAAAGTATTAATGGTCCCAAGCTTTTTGGATAGGGTGTTCAACCATTATGCTCTTGAGATTTTTTTGCTGGTTTATTCTTCCATTGGCAGTATTATGAACATTTTGATACATTTACTATTTCCATCTTTACCAGTAGTACTTGTATGATTTTCTCATATGTTTGCCAGTTTTGGGGTCAAGTTTGCTAGTGTAATAGACCTGTTTTATTCATTGACGAGTGTTTTATCTTTATTTACCTGAGAGATTAATTTTTTTTGTCATTACAAGGAACATGCCAGTCAGCAACGTAATTGTAAAATTCATACTAAAAATTTTCCTTAGCTTTTAATTCTGAGGAGCATTTATGGCCAGTAGGGAAAAAGAGATAAAAATCTAAAAAAGCTGCTTTCTTTTTATTAACTTAAGACAGCATGATTTTAGCTTATAATTAACAAAACTAGGTTGATGGAAACTTTAATGATTCAAGGGACCCATGAAATTGATGTTAGATTGTTATGAGTTCCCCTTTTAAATTTATGGTATATTAAAATATAGAATCATGATTTTATCTACTCTTTTATACTTACTCTTATTTAGTGACCATACTCTCCTCTTGTTTCACCTTATCTCTGCTCTCTAGCTCCTACTATTTGTTTATACTCCTTACTGGATTGATGGATTGATTTTTCAATGCTTGGAATCAAACCCAGGCCTCATAAATGCTAGGCAAGCACTCTGCCACTAAGCTGTGTCCCCAGCCTTCTTCCTAGGTTTGAGGTGTGATGCACTTTCTGAGTTTTCCTTAGGCAAGTGCTTAGGTGGAGTTCACTTCTGAGACCATTCAAGGAAACTTTGGAGAAGGTGAAATATAGGGTAGATCTCTTGTGTTTTCACTGTTACAGTGAATGGTGACAGTTTTCATGTCTTAGCAAAAATAGCTTCACTGTCACTATGAAAACAGAAAAATATTTTCCTAGGAAAAATAGCTTCTCTTCTTACTTTCAGGCTTCTAAAACGAAAATTTCTAAAAATCATTCTCTAAGTCAGTATCCTTTGGAACCTCCAAAATAATCCAAGTCTCAGTCTCTTCACACATTGTGTAATCATCTGCCCTCTTGCTGTCTTTTCTAGCCGTATGCCTATCCATTTCCCTACACCCCTACATTTAGTTTCCTGAGTTCAAATTTTGTTTTCAAAAAATATTTGGGTTTACCCATGGCCAACCTATTTCCCTAGTAGCAAACTTCTTTTAAAACTTAGCTCAACTGGCTGGGGCTGTAGCTCAATGATAGAGCGCTTGCCTAGCACATGTGAGGCACTGGGTTCGATCCTCAGCGCAACATACAAATAAATAAATAAATAAATGCTGTCCCATCTACAATCAATTAAAAAAAAATTAGCTCAAGCATCACATTCCCTTGAAAGCCTTGCCTCTCTGATCCTTACTCATGCTCTGTGCTCCCATGTTCCCTTTCTTGTAATTCACTAAGTTAGGCACCCCCTCTTCTGGGATGCCTCAGCTTTATGTGTATACCTCTATTGTTGCCCTTTATATTATAATCCATATTCTTTTCTCTCTACTCACATGAACTCCTTGAAGATGGGGGCCTGATTCCCACCCCACCCTAGGAACTAGCATGGTGTAGCTTATAGGAGATGCACCATAAGTGTTGATTTGTAATGCTGTATAATGAATGATTGAATACAAAAGTATATCAAACTTTTTGGGGAAGAGGGTACCAGGGATTAAACCCAGAGACTTTTTTTAACCACTGAACCACATCCCCAGCCCCTTTTATTTTTTAAATTTTGAGACAGGGTCTTGCAAAGTTGCTGAGGCTTGCTTTGTATTTGAGATCTCCTGCCTTAGTCTCCCAAATTGACAGGATCACAGGTGTGCACCACCATTGCCCAGCAGTATCTCTAATGTTTTTTTAATAAAACGACTTTGCTGAGAAAAAGCTCAGTTTGAAAGGGATAGGAACTTACCAATATTCTAAGTTGTCTGGGCTGTGGTTAAAGCTCAGTGGCAGAGCACTTGGACTAACATATATCAGCCTTTGGATAAACACTCAAAAAAAGAAGCAGCAATCAAATTCCTCTTCTCCAAAAGCATACAAATTTAGGAATGACTACTGAACTTGTAGTAGAATTTGTAGAGTTTTGTTCACCTGAGTTGTAACTTGCTATCACAGAAGGATGCCCTGCAATGGTCTCGAAATCCAGCTGCAGTGGAAGGAGAGGAGCCAGAGGACTCGGCTGATGTGGAGAGCTGTGGATCTAATGAAGCCAGCACTGTGAGTGGTGAAAACGATGGTAAGTGCCATTGAGATGGGGGGACAGCCCCAAGGAGCATCTAGGAACTAACCTTTATTTTCTACTCTGCCAGTATCTCTGGATGAAACATCTTCAAATGCATCCTGTTCTACAGAATCTCAGAGTCGGCCCCTTCCCAATCCCAGGGACAGCTACAGAGCTTCCTCACAGGTAAGGAGGAGAGTTGGTGACCAGGCCAGGAGGATGAATGAATTTAGGCATAGTTGGCATTCTTATTCCTCCTGTAGCTAACTGTGAACATGTTTAAAGAGTGAAAAAAATTAAATATGGTTTTCACCTTTTAGTATCACTTAAAAGTGGGCCATAGGAAAACTGAGCTTTATTTTCTCATACGCTTGCCAGAAGTGGGATTTGGGGTTTGAGAGCAGAGTAATTCCCCCTGCCCTTTTCTATTTACATACCTGGGTAATTCTTTTCCTTTTTGTAATGTACATGTGAACTTCCAGGGCAGAGTATAGTACAGTGCTGAGTACTGAGAACATGAGCTTGGGATTTGGCTATTTGAATGACAACTTTGCCACTTATCATCTGTGGACAGGTTCCTTATCTATAAAATGGGGATAACCATACATTCTTTTCAGTTTAGGGTGGTGCTTGGCACAGTGGCCCACACACAGCTCAGTAATGTTCATCAGTGCTGTTGTTGGCATTGCCTGGCAGATCTCACTGCGTATTTACAAGAGAGTGGGTAGGATAGGGTCAAGGGGGGTGCTGCAGATGACTCAGGCTCTGTTTTTATCCCCTGGGAATACAGGCAAACAAACAAAAGAAAAAGACTGGGGTGATGCTCCCTCGAGTTGTGCTGACTCCTCTGAAGGTAAACGGGGCCCACGTGGAATCTGCATCAGGTATGTGTAGACTTGTGACTGTGGTGCTTTTTCTTCAGGTCCTGGGGACCTGGCCTCCCTGTGTCAGCAGTCTCTGACCTAGCATTGTGATGCCAGTAGAGCTGTTGAGCAAGAACTGGGAGACCCATTCTCTCTGGAAGGCAGCATGCTGTGTGGTGCAGCCTGCCACAGGTCCTGGTGCTAGGCTCTGCCGTGTACCCTCTTCTTTGCCTCCCAGGGCAGTCGTGAGCATCCAATGAAGGATTGTGCCAGTGCTTTGAAAAGGTGTAGTGCTGTACAAATGAAGTTTGTGGTTTGGCATTTTTAAGGTGATATTTTAAAGCCAGACCACGAAGTGGTGATTGTCGGCCCAGGGCTGGGAGATGGAAGCACCCCAGTATTTCTGGCAGCATGTCAGGGAGAACTGGGAGAAGTAAGCTTGTCTGAGAGTCACGGGCTCGGCGTGTGATGCTTTTGACCAGTGGAATGCTGTGCCTTCAGGGTTCTCGGGCCGCCACGCCGATGGCGAGAGTGGCAGCCCGTCCAGCAGCAGCAGCGGCTCTCTGGCCCTGGGCAGCGCTGCTATTCGTGGCCAGGCCGAGGTCGCCCGGGACCCTGCCCCGCTCCTGAGAGGCTTCCGGAAGCCGGCCACAGGTGAGTGGCTTGGCACTCATTTCTCTGCCTGTAAAGGGGCCCTACAGGCCTAGTAAGAAGACAGTGTCTTCTGCTCCAGTTCCTTTTCCACTTTATTTTTACTTCTTGGGTGGCCCTCTGTTTTGTTTGTTTTTACCTTGTATTTTGTTACTTCACGTATGGATCTCTGCTAGATTGAGTGAACTCCTTGTGGGCATAGATGGTGCCACATTGCTCCTTGTTTGTCCCTGTAGGGCCTGGCCTGTGCCTGCCGTGGTACTTCTTTATAAATGTTTTGAGTGAGTGAAAATTGCTTTTGAGCTTTTCAGAGGAGGATTCCCATGCCTGTTTTCTTTTCTCTGTAGCATCCTGCCACACTTGATTTCATCATCTGTAGTTTCTATCAGACTCTGCTTTTTTATAACCCAGTTAGTGTGTGGAGTAGAAGCATGTGTTGAATTTTGGGGATGCACACAAATTCAGCAGTTCTGTGTTATGCACCTCTCACCCTGAGTTGGGCCGTCCTCAGTACTAGTAAACTGTTTGCTATCTCAGGATTTATTAAGATCCACGTGCTAGGGGTTTTGTAGATGGGCCACATGAAATCATTAAGAAGACTAACCTTGGGTTTGGAAAATTAGAATAAACCATTGCCCACATAGAAACGAGGTTTGTTTGTTGTCTTACTGCTTTTCCAGCCATTTAGCAATGCTCAATCTGTGGTCTCACAGGTCTCTATTTGCAGTGCCACTCCCCACTCCCCTCATATAAGTAGCATTTGCTTAGGCTTTGAGAATTAACTGACATTTATTTCAGTTGGCATTGAACAACCAACCCTTGGTACATAATTGCCTGGAGATTATACCTCATTCACAGGAAGCTTCTGCAGGTTTTTCTGTAGTACACTAACTAGATTTACGTTTAGACAACTTCCATCCTTTCTCCAGTTGGGCTCTGTGGAGCCTGTTCTGCAGCCTGGAGGGATGCTCAGAGCCTGCCCCGCCTGGTTTTCCGTGGGAAGAGTGTCCTCTTCGGGTTGTGATACAGCACGGTACAGAGTATTGTCTGAGGGGAGTCAAGCCCCAGTGTTCTCTTAGGGTCGATGGCAATGACAGTAACCTGGGAAGAGCAGTTGTAACATACAGGTTAGGATGGACTGGATGATTGAGCAGGTTGTGTACAGAACAAAGTTCTGGGTAGCTTGGGTGCTACCACCAAAGTTTTTTCATGAGTTGCCGTTTGCTTTATTTGCTTTTTTGGCTTTCAGTAGCTGAAAATCTGTACTTGCTTCTTCTTGCATTGAAACTCACAGGTCAAATGAAGCGCAACAGAGGGGAAGAGATAGATTTTGAGACTCCTGGGTCCATTCTTGTCAACACCAACCTCCGAGCCCTGATAAACTCTCGGACCTTTCACGCCCTGCCATCACACTTCCAGCAGCAGCTCCTCTTCCTCCTGCCCGAAGTGGACAGACAGGTGCAAATGTGCAGCCTCCTCTTGACCTGTGTAGGGGGTTGGGGATCCTGTTCTCTTTCAAGTTTCCTCATTTATTATTTTCTCCTCCTAGGTGGGGACAGATGGCCTGTTGCGCCTCAGCAGCAGCGCTCTCAATAATGAGTTTTTCACTCACGCGGCTCAGAGCTGGCGGGATCGCCTGGCTGATGGTAAGTCAGTCGGCTTCGTCTCAGGGTTGGAGGTGTGCCTGCCATGTGCGGTGGTGCACGTCTCCTGATATGTAGGCCCCAGAACTCATTTCTACCAGTCTCTTTTTTTCCCTCAAGATGTTCAGTTGAAGGCAGACTTTTCTCTAGTATTAATATGTGTAATGGATATTAATGTGCCACGCTGCTCTGAAAAAACAACAGGATATTTGGCTTCAATTGTCTTGTGTATATATATCCATCTGTATCTTCTTTTCATCATTTTAATGTTCTGCATGCCTGTTCCTTCCAGTAATCATGGCATTATCTAGATGGATAGAATAAAGTGCACCCTGATGAGGCACACCAAGCTCCTTTTTCAGGGATAGTAGTTACTTGGAGTAAATGGTAGCTTCTGCACAAAATTAAAAACAAGCTATCTGGGGAATGTGTTGGGGACCCTAAGCCACCCCTAGGTTTAATGACTGCTGGCAGGACTGTATATATGGTTATATTCAGGGTTATGATTTATTTACGCAAAAAGAGTACAAAGCAGAATTAGCAAAGGGAAGAAGGCACATGGGGTGAAGTGCAGGGGAAGCAAGGTGCAAGGTCTGAGGTCCTCTCTGTGGAGTTAGGCAGAATTCAATGAAAGGTTGTGCCAACACTTGTGAAGTATTTACCAGGGAAGCAAATTAAATCTTTGGTGTCCAGGATTTTTATTTGGGGCTGATTGTGAAGGAAGCCACTGCTGGCCACATACCTAGATTCTTGAAAAGAAAGAGGGGTGTTCAGCATAAACCATATTGTTGGCATCAACAGTTTAGGCACAGTGAATAGTTCACTAGGTGATGGGAACTCTTGAAACCCAAGCTCTCACCTGCCAGCCAGGGACCATCATTGTCAGGAACCCTTTCTAAGGATAAGCAGGCAGTCTGCTATATTAATTTTGTATAAGAACATAATATGAGAGAGCCACTGGAGGAGACAGGAGCATTTCTTTTTGGGGAGAGAGGATACTGGGGATTGAACCTCAGGGTGTTCAACCCTGAGCTACATCCCCAGCCCTATGTATGTATGTATGTATTTATTTATTTATGGGCAGGATCTCACTAAGTTGCTGAGGCTGGCCTTGAACTTGTGATCTTCGTGCCTCAGCCTCCCAACCTGCTGGGATTATAGGTGTGCACCACCACACCTGGCTACATGTCCTTTTTAAAACTCCTGATTTTAAAGAAGTTTTAGCTGTAAGCCAGACATCAATATTCTGAATGTACTCATTAGAAAAATCTTTCTCTCTAGGTGAATTTACTCATGAGATGCAAGTCAGAATACGACAGGAAATGGAGAAGGAAAAGAAGGTGGAACAATGGAAAGAAAAGTTCTTTGAAGACTATTACGGACAGAAGTAAGGCCCTTGGTGATAGGATTGCTGACTAATCTGGGTGTTTGGGAGGGTAGAGGCATTTGGACTCAAAGTACAGCCAGCCCTTTGAATCCATTGGTTCTCCTTTCACATTCAACCAACCATAGCTCGAAAATATCTGGGTAAAACAGTTGCATCTGTATAGACATTTTTCCTTGTCATTATTCCTTAAACAAGACATTATTTACACAGCCGTTATTGTCGAGGTAGGGGTATAAGTGATCTGGAGATGATTTAAAGTGCACAGGAGGAGGGTGAGGGGAAGCTCAGTGGTGGAGCACCTATCTAGCACGTGTCCAGCATACACGGGCTCTGGGTTCGATTTCCAGCACCCCCCCCCACACACACACACACACAATAAAGCATGTGGGAAGATGTGTGTGAGTTTTGTGCATATACTATGTCATTTTATACACAAGACTTGAACATCTGTGGACTTTGATGTTATGTAGTACATAACATCTGTCCTGGACAAGAATTTGGAAATTGCAGTGACTCAAGTCATTTAGCTTAATGCCATTCACAGTGAAGCAGAATTTGTGTTTTTCTGTGGTTAGCGTTATGTACCATGTAGATTTAGTTAGTTTACGTATCTAATTGCCTGTTGTGCAGAGAAAAGACACGTGTCCTCTCTGGCCTATAACTGATGGTGTGAGTTTGTTTTGCAGATTGGGTTTGACCAAAGAAGAGTCATTACAACAGAACGTGGACCAGGAGGAGGCCAACATCAAGAGTGGTTTGCGTGTCCCAAGAGAATCAGTGCGGCCACAGCGTGGTCCAGCCACCCGACAGCGGGATGGGCATTTTAAGAAACGCTCTCGACCAGATCTCCGAACCCGAGCCAGAAGGAATCTGTACAAAAAACAGGAGCAGGAACAAGCAGATGTTGCTAAGGATGCAAACTCTGTGGCACCTGACGTCCCTCTCTCCAAGGACAGGGAAACTAAGACCGACTCAGCAGGGGTGAGCAGTCCCCTCCTGCCGGGCATGTCCTCTGCAGCACCTGGCCCAGAGGGTCCTGAGTGTCCAGGCGAACCTGTGGCTTCCCGAATCCAGACTGAGCCAGACAACTTGGTACGTGCCTCTGCATCTCCAGATAGAATTCCCAGCTTGTCTCAGGACACTGCGGATCAGGAGCCCAAGGATCAGAAGAGGAAGTCCTTTGAGCAGGCAGCCTCTGCATCCTTTCCCGAAAAGAAGCCCCGGCTTGAAGATCGTCAGTCCTTTCGTAACACAATTGAAAGTGTTCACACCGAAAAGCCACAGCCCACTAAAGAGGAGCCCAAAGTCCCGCCCATCCGGGTAGGAGACTGTTTGATTCCTGGTGGCCCTAGTGCCTGGTTTCCTTGGAGGGTCGTGAGGTTGTGGAGCCCCCTTTGAAGGGACAGAGGCCCTGGCCTGAATTATGTGGGAACTCAGAGCCTTCTACAGGAGAGCTTTTCTTGAGACTGACATGAGGGTGGGGATGGGATGGGGGGAGGCAGTTCTTTTCTTCCTCTCTTTTCTATTTACCCTGTTGAAGAATCCAAATCCTTTGGGGATTTTTTCATCTTGTATTAGATAGCATTAGGCTCTTTGCTCCAACGGCTCATAATGTCTCACCAGAAATTCAATTTGGAGGTGTGGCATAGCCTTTCAGCAGAATCTTGGAATGAAGGGGTGCCACGGGCAGGCAGTTTACAATAATCATTTTTTTTCTTTTTTTTTTTTAAAGAGAGAGTGGGGGGGGGAGAGGGAGAGAGAGAGAGAGAGAATTTTTAACATTTATTGTTTAGTTCTCGGCGGACACAACATCTTTGTTGGTATGTGGTGCTGAGGATCGAACCCGGGCCGCACGCACGCCAGGCGAGCGCGTTACCGCTTGAGCCACATCCCCAGCCCATCATTTTTTTTCTTAGGACAGTGATTTAGTTCTCTAGGTCAGGACCTCTGAGCTACTAGTCTCCCAGTATTGCTCCTAGTATTGGAGCCCCAGGACAGAGAAGACTGGTAGTTCTAGATTAGATCAGCCAGTTAAAACTCTTTCCCTTTGCTTTTCTTTCAGATTCAACTTTCACGTATCAAACCACCCTGGGTGGTTAAAGGTCAGCCCACTTACCAGATATGTCCCCGGATCGTCCCCATCACAGAGTCTTCCTACCGGGGCTGGACTGGTGCCAGGACCCTCGCAGACATTAAAGCCCGTGCTCTGCAGGCCCGAGGGGCGAGAGGCCACCACTGCCATCGAGAGGCGGCCACCACTGCCATCGGAGGTGGGGGTGGCCCGGGTGGAGGTGGCGGCGGGGCCACCGATGAGGGAGGTGGCAGAAGCAGCAGCAGTGGTGATGGTAGTGAGGCCTGTGGCCACCTTGAGCCCAGGGGAGCCCCGAGCACCCCTGGAGAGTGTACGTCAGATCTACAGCGAACACAACTATTGCCGCCTTGTCCTCTGAATGGGGAGCATACCCAGGCAGGAGCTGCCATGTCCAGAGCCAGGAGAGAAGACCTGACTTCTCTCAGAAAGGAAGAAAGCTGCCCACTGCAGAGGGTGCCACGTGTTCTCACACGGGGGCTAGAAGATGCTTCTCAGCCCTCAGTTGCTCCCACTGGGGATCAGCCATGCCAGGCTTTGCCCCCACTGTCCTCTCAAACCCCAGTGGCTGGGAAGTTGGCAGAGCAGCCTACCTTGCAGCTAGATGGTAGAACTGAGTGTGAATCTGGCACTACTTCCAGGGAAAGGGGGAGTGAGGAGCAAGGATCCAGTGTTCCTCCAGTGAACAGTCCTGTACAGTCTCCATTAGGAGCTGTTGTATTGGAAGAATTAGCTGGCCCGGCTCTTGACAGTAATCCTACTCTGAAGGATCCGGAAAATGTGACCCCCAGTTCCACACCTGAATCGTCACTGGCTGGCCACCTGCAGGACAGACCATTTGATGATGAATTAAGACTTGGTGACTCAGGCCCACCTGTGAGGGAAAGTGATGGTAGACAGAAAGCCCTGAAAACTGAGGCGCTCATGTCTGACAGTGCTGCTGCTTGGACATCCATCCTGTTAAATGATGAGGTGGTGAAACGTTCTGAGCCAGGATCTAGAGAAAGTGTTCCACCTATGGAGCCTCAGGTCAGAGAAGACTGGGAGAGCGCTGCTACCCTTGTTGCCACATCTCCTCGGGGATTGGCAGCCAAAAAGGATGTGGCACTCCCTGGCAGCCTTGCTACACTCTGCACAGTGCTACCTCACGGCATGGGTGGCTCTGGCAGTGATGGCAAACATGTGGACATTGAGAAGCTGCAAATCAATGGAGACTCTGAAGCACTGAGTCCTCACAGCGAATCCACAGATACAGCCTCTGACTTTGAAGGCCACCTCACTGAGGATAGCAGTGAGGCTGACATTAGCGAAGCCACAGTGACAAAGGGGTCCTCGGTGGACAAGGATGAGAAACATGATTGGAAGCAATCCACTTTCCTATCCAAGGTGAACAGTGACCTGACTCTGGTTACAAGGACAGAGGGGATGGTTTCTCCTCAGAGCTGGGTGTCTCGAGTGTGTGCGGTTCCCCAGAAGATCCCAGACTCCTTGCTGCTGTCTAGTACTGAATACCAGCCAAGACCCCTGTGCCTGGCCAGGCCTGGGTCCTCAGTGGAGGCCACCAACCCACTTGTGTTGCAGTTGCTGCAGGGTAACTTGTCCCTGGAGAAGGTTCTTCCTCCAGCCCACAGTAACAGCAAGCCAGAATCCTTACAACTGCCACTTCTAAAAGAGCAGAGCCGTGGTGGCCCCCTGGGCACGGGATCTTTGCATGGTCCTGGAGGAAACACTTGTGTGGTTGACAGAAGCAGCCCTGCTTTAAAAGGGTTGAAGGAGCTGCCCCTGCCTGAGAGCCATGAAGCAAGCCCTGGTCTTGGAAAGGCAGAGGTTGCTCAGGCTTCTGGAGCACCTCAGATTTCCAAGATGGTCCCAAGTTTAGACTCCCTAAGTCCAGTGACAAAGCTGATGATCTCCTCTGGGAAACTGGAAGAAATGGATTCCAAAGAGCAGTTTTCTTCCTTTAGTTTTGAAGATCAGAAGGCAGTCCGGGAGTGTAGTGATTCACATGCTGCTCCTGGCAAGAGTCCAGGAGAGCTCCCTACCTCGAGAGCGCCTTGCTTCTCATCTCCAAACGAGATCTCCTGCGGGCCAGAGCAGACAGGTAGGGCCCCGGGTGGTCAGAACAATGCTGGAGGCCAAGGGAAGAAGCTCTTTGGCCCTAGAAATGTGGCTGCAACCCTTCAGTGCCCCAGGCCTGTGGACCCCACGCCATTACCTGCTGAGATCCCTCCAGTTTTTCCCAGTAGGAAATTGGGGCCAAGCAAAAACTCTGTGTCTGATGGGGTGCAAACTGCAAGGGAAGACTGGGGTCCAAAGCCACCCCTTGCCTCTGTTGGCAGCAGCAAGAATGAAAAGACTTTATTGGGGGGTTCTCTCAGTGCAAATTCAGAGAACAGAAAAGCTGCTGGGCATAGTCCTCTGGAATTGGTGGGTCACTTGCAAGGGATGCCCTTTGTCATGGACCTACCCTTCTGGAAACTCCCCCAAGAGCCAGGGAAAGGGCTGGCTCAGCCCTTGGAGCCTTCTTCCATCCCCTCCCAACTCAACATCAAGCAGGCTTTTTACGGGAAGCTTTCTAAATTCCAGCTGAGTTCCACCAGCTTTAATTACTCCTCCAGCTCCCCGGCCTTTCCCAGGGGCCTGGCTGGAAGCGTGGTGCAGCTGAGCCACAAAGCAAACTTTGGTGCAAGCCACAGTGCGTCACTCTCCCTGCAGATGTTCACCGACAGCAGCACAGTGGAAAGCATCTCGCTCCAGTGTGCCTGCAGCCTGAAAGCCATGATCATGTGCCAAGGCTGTGGTGCATTCTGTCACGACGACTGTATTGGACCCTCAAAGCTCTGTGTATTGTGCCTTGTGGTGAGATAATAAATTATGGCCATTGGAAAAATTGTATATTTAGTGTGTGTATTTTGATAATAATTGATCTTAAATCTGTATACAGAATATCATTGATATAATAGACTCTGTCTGTCTAGGCAAGAGCACTCTTGCCTCCCCCTAAGATTTATAGTGCTAAAACCCTTTGTCACTTGTCAACCCTTCTGGTCTTACTAGAGGGGGCTTTCTTGGGGGGGCAACCTGTGGGGCTGCCTAAGGCTGGCAAGCCTGAGCCCTCACAGACAGAGCCTGGTGTGGCAGGGGACCCTGCCCGATATCCAGAGGGACTTGAAATAAGAAGATTGTGTTCTCTACCAAGGGAATGCGCCATCAGAACTGAGCAGGAATGCTAAGTCTCCCACTGCCCCCTCCCTGCCATCTTTCCTTCTGCTACTTTGGGGAGTTGATGGTCTGGGAAGAAGCCTTATAGGGTTGAAGTAACTCCCATTGCCCCCCAGGGCGATCAAGCACTTGCTGACCTCAGGTTACAGTTCGGTCATAGATGCCAGTTGACGGAGCCAGCTGACCCTTGGTTCTGTTGCTGCAGCCAGTTCAGAACTTCCCTGTCTCTGTATGATCCACAAGCCCACCGGATTTTTTGAAAGCTTGCACAGACCTGCTTAGACAGTGGGATTGGGGGGTAGGATGTCTCCTATGAAAATGCCATCTGTCGACCCTGTGAGTCAGCTCTGAGGATGACTACAAGTGGCTGCTCTGCTTGCCACCTGCTGTGTCACCTTGGACTCTGGGAGTGGGCATTTCCACACACCTGTGTATGTGAAAGTCATTTTACATTTCTAAGCAGTGTGTGTTTCTTATTTTTATATTTTTAACTCTTTATTCTTGGATGTATAAAGTGAACCTTTGGCTTCTGTAAGTATGCTCTATGCACCTCTGATGTTTTACCCTGTATTTATATGTTATACACAGTACTGGCCAACTCTGTAAATGGATGTATTGTACAGAGAACACAACGTCTCTTTCCTATTTTACATCTTCAGCATCATTGCATTAAAGCAGAGTCATTTGCTTCTCCACCTCGATTGTTAAAGCCACTGGGGGCTGTGCTACCTGGCATGAGGGGGAAGTGACTGACATGTGATTTGTCGGGTTGGCCCGGTGACTTGTTACTTGTCACTGGGGTTCTCCACAGCCTGCAGAGCCAGGGCCAGCCTGCTTGCACACCACTGAGCAGACGCATCAGCTCCCCACATCTCTTCTCCTCCGGCCCTTGATGGCTATCCGCTGCCATAAGTGACAAATCACTATCACCAGTGTTAAGTGCTTCTGGATTAATGGGTGAGTTCCCTGGGCAGCCCCCAGGAGGCCTTGTGGATCTGGCTCCAGGGTCACCACCTGTCACAGCAATACCTGGGACCACCGGTCTCCTTTTGACTTAACTTTTTGACAGCAGGTTTGGAAGAAACAAAGCCATGCCTACTGCCGGCCTCTCCCGACACGTCTCCAGCGAGGAGATGCTACTGCATTAGTCTTCCCTCATCCTGTTCCACCTTTTTCTTGTATCTTGACTTGCTGCAGAGTTCAGAGTCTGCCTCTCTAGTGGGTGTGTCTCCCTGTGCGAGTGCCTCTGTGTGAAATATAAAATTTGTGTGTCTTGGGCGAGGCTCATCTCACCTAAAAAGGTTTTATCCTCCCCTCCTCCCCATTTAATCTGAGGTGGCATTTTTGTCATCTGAAGCATGAGTGAGAAGTTGGCAATGATGTGATTTAAATACAGTATTGGTCAAGTCCAAGTTGTCATCTCAAGAAATTGTTTACCAAAGACCGGGAGCAGGGGCCCAAGTGTGTCTAGCTGTCTTTTTCCTTCTTGGACCTTTGGGGCCACTCAGAGGTACAGTTTAATACTGATCTGGTCCACGGGGCTGCCCAGTGAAAAGCACTGCTCTTGTATGTCTCTTGTGGTATTGGAAAAATAAACCTATACAACCTGCATTTGTGGTCTCAGTCATCTTCTGCTCTGCCTGCTGGTGCCGGAAGGTCAGGCTCACGTGCCGCTCCTTGGTGAGGTTAGTGTGACTTGCCTGCTTCACTGGTCTTTGGACTCTGTGACCTGATGAACTTTTCCAAACCCATGGACTGAAGTCAGAAACCTTGTGAGAGAGAAGAGTGCTTTCTCCTGTGAGTGAAAGCCATAAATGGTGACTGACCTCTGCAGTTGCTCATCCTGACTGCCTCCGCAATGGAGGTTGCCAAGTTAATCTGAGTGGTTGGTGGTCTGCAGGCAGGTGACCAGTTCTGACCTTGCTGTGACATGAGGTAGGTGCCAGGTGGGCTGCAGCTAAGTGAGCCTGAGTGGATGTGGGTCAGGGTTGGCCTCTCAGTTAAGGTCCCCAGACTTCTCCACAGGACTCCAAAGTGCCTGTTTTTGAGCTTCTCAGAAACAGGCTTGGCCTGTAAATAAGCAAAGGTGGAAATAAAGCTTAAGGATAGCTCCAGTTACTTTTTTCTCCCCCTGTGAATTGGAGAAAATAAATTTTACACAAAGTGGAACACCTCCAAGGTTAGTTCTAGTTGTTTTGCAGTGCTGGTAAATTACTCTAGTGACCATGCTTATTTGTGTGCAGGAGCTTAGAATGCATTATAAGTCCAGGTGGCGTTGGCACATTGCCAAATTGCGTCTTGTCTGGGAAGCAAAATGGTGTGGTGGGTTGTTACAGGCTGTGCTATGTGTTGGCTCTGTTGGCTTGGGCACAGTACCTCTGCAGTCATGCTGTCTGAACAGGGAGACTCACTTCATCCTTAATCAGGTTGTTGGTGCTTGTCACCTAGTAAATACTCAGTGACTGTTCACATGCCAAGCCAAGGTGTTCATAGCGCTGGGAAGTCGGAATGGCTGCTGCCACCTGTTTCATCTTTGCCCCAGAGGAGCTGTTGAGATGTACGGGAGAGAGTGTGGGCTATGAAGTTGATACCTGGCTACAGTAAGTTGAATGTGCTGAGATTAAAGACCGAGTATTATTTAAAGGTAGAAAGGACAAGGAAACCATATGATTCGGAATGTCTTTCTGGCCTGGCATGATACCATCAATTTGATATCCCTTTTGCCCCTGAGAAAGTAAAAGCCAGCTTTTTGTAGAGGGGCATGTACTGAACAGCTGCTTGTCTGGTGGGGCCTCACTGGACCAAACCGTTGGCCTGCCGGAGGAGGAGTAGGCCCTCAAGACTGTGTGCTTTTTGAAGCCATGAAGAGGGAAGGGTTTGTGACCTTGAAGATTACTACTTGAAACTCAAATTGGACAGTAGCCTCTGCTTCCTCTTGCTTCTGTGTATCATTCATTTCGAAAGCCTGGAATGTGCATCTCTACCCGAGACAGATGACCGCATCTGACTGAGCTCAGTGCCCTTGCTGTGCATGCTGCTTCGTCTGATTGGTGAGCCTTCCTTGCACATGGGCTCTCAGTGGAGATGGTACATGGTCTCAGGCCGAGGGGCCTCCTTGTGTAACAGCCCTTGAGTGACATATCTAATACCACCTGGTTTTATGCTAAAGATCGATAGAGGGAGATAGGACGTGATCAGGACTCTGCTTTCAGGTTTCTTGTTAATGTTTTATTTACTTTTGGTACTGGGGATTCAACCCAGGAACACTACACCACTGAGTTACCTCCCCAATCCCAGTCCCCCCCATTTAAAATTTTTTTTAATATTTTAATTTTATTTTTTTGTTTTGGGACAAGACCTTGCTAAGTTGTTGCAAGTTAGAACTGGGTGATCCTCCTGCCTCAGCCTCATGAGTCGTTGGGATTATAAGCATATGCTACCATACTGGGCTCTTGTTCCATTTTAAATGTTCCTTACAGCATTTTAAGTGTCTCTGGATGTGACTAAGGGATAGAGTGCTTGCCTAGCATGCACCAGGTCCTGGGTTCCATCCCCAGCACCGCGAAATAGAAAAGAAAAAGTCAGCATATATATATTCTCCCCTTCCCCTCATGGAGTACAGGGAGGTACCTGTTTTGGTGTGTGACTGGTAGTTCACTACTATCAAGAAGGGGACACTTCCCATTGGAGCTCCATATAATGAAGCCAGATTGGGACAAGCCAGCACTCTTCTGTTCTCAAGTGATTTCTTCCAGCCATCCCAATGCTTCCAGGACCAGCACCATTTCTGTGGGGTAAGTGTTGTGGGCTGGCCAGGAGGCCAGTGGTGTGTGTGAAGCCACTCTGTTCTGGACTAGATGTTCCAGGTCGTGGGCTTTAACAGTCCCTAAGTCTCAGCTCTGATAGTTTCAGCAGGACAAGGAAATTTCTTGACATCACTGAGGATTTGCTGTCCCTTGATACCCCATAGGAAAGGTGAGGTGTCAGGCCCATCTCCTGACTGTGGAGGATCAGCCCAGGTGCACACTCTCGGTGCCACCTTCAAACTACTGACCCTTCTTTGATGTCCAATATATTTGGATATTGCACAGAATTTCTATTTAAAAAAAAAGGATTTTCATGTCATTATTTAAAAATAGAGGTTTTAATAACTGGCAATATAGGTGTGTACATCAAAAATTTTTAAAATCCATGATAAACTGATAATTCCCAGCCACATTCTTGCAATTTTTCCTTAAAGCTTAACCTAAATGACACATGTACAATGAAAACAAAGTCTGTGCACAAAATAAATTTTGGGAAAAGTGGTCTTTTTGTTTCCTTCAAGGTGGGATTCAGAGAGTGGAATGTCAAGTACAGAAGGTTCAGAGCCAGGATGTTTGCTCAGTTTTCCAAATTAGCACCTAGGAATTGCTATAAGACTTTGGTGTCAGTGGGTTGGCCATGAACGGGGGGGGGGGGGGGGGGGACAGGGGAAAAGGTCTGTTTTGTAGCCTGGCAGCTGCAGTTAAGGCCTTGCTTGGTTGCTGACTGAACTTAGTCACTATGTAACACCCAGTGCCTCTCCGCTGTTCCATCTCTAAGTGGGATAAGGTGACTGTGAAATTTAAATAACAGTGAGTAGAAGGCTTGCCACCTGTGCTGGGCACCTGAGAAAGCACCCCAGGAAAACTTCCTTTTAACAGGCAAGGTGCCAAAAGGAGAGACTACAGGTTTTTTCAAAATTTAGGCCTGAGCAGGGTGGAACACAACTGTAATCCTTGAAGCTAGGGAGGCTGAGGCAGGAGGCTTGGGAGTCCAAAGCCAGTCTCGGCAATGGCGAAGCACTTAGCAACTCAAGTGAGACCCTGTCTCTGAATAAAATACAAAATGGGGCTGGGGGTGTGGCTCAGTGGTCGAGCCAAAAAAACAAAACTTGGAAGGATTGTGTGTGGTGCTAGGGATCCTGGGGATGGAGTGCTTCACTACTGAGCCACGTCCCAAGCTCCAAAGCTTCCTGAGGAACTGAATGTGCGTGTGCCAGATTATTGGTTAGAAAATGGTAAATCTTCCTGTTTTATTTTCAAACTGAGTCCTGAAGAACAAGAGAGCTGGTTGGCCATGCTGCCGTCAGTAGGACACAGTGGAAGCTCAGCACTCAGTTTGTTCAGTGTTTATTAAGTAGATTCAGTCTTATATATGATATACAGATTCCAAAGGAAAAGGATTCCACATACTTATGAAATCAGTGCATTTAGCAGTAATACCATGGAGATAACAGCTCGATTAACAGCTCATTGGTCTTCTGTTAAGTGAGGGAGAGAGGGAGTCGGCCTGTGCTAGTCATTCCACAAACAAAACAGAATTTAGTCGCATCACGCAGAAGACACATTCTAAGAATTAAAATATTAAGCCACATTTACTGGAAAAACTCACTGTACAGAACACAAATACTTTTTATATAGAGAGCATTGAGGAGGAAGTCCTCACCTGCTTAGGAGAGCCACGTTAAGTTGCATAGGTGCATATCTGTAAAAATATAATTTAGAGGTGAAGCCATTGATTAACAAAGAGTCACCTTTAAAAGTTGGTGCCATCTGCTGCTTGCCATAAGTGCCATATGCTTAACTGCCTTGGAGCCCTGGCCCCTCCCCAGGTGTGGTGGCTCGCTACCAAGCTGCCTCCAGAGCAGCCCTGGAGAAAGGCTTGTACCCTCTGCACTGAGAGCCAGAGTCTCAGATGCGGAACTCACATGCTTCCAAAGCAGGTCTAAATTATGCTAGAGGCTTGATGACCTCACGAGTTGAGCCTAAATCCTGGTTGGCTTGATCCCGAAGGCCATGCGAGTCATCTTGACTTTCCCATGGCCGGGCCGCCTGGAGAACTGTTCATCCCAGAATGGGCAGACCTGCGTTCGCCTGTCATCTGTGCGGCGATCCACCACCACCAGTAGGAGGGCTTGCTCCTGACCCCTGCTCCTAAGTGGGCACACGATAGAGGCACATGGGCCATCTACCAGGTGGAGTGTTTTCCAGCAAATCTGTGGTGTAGGTTTTTTTTTTTTTTTTTTTAATTTTAGGTAGAAATGGGTAAAAAGTGAGAGGTTTTTGTTTTGTGGCTTTGCTAAGCAGATGAGCTTAGTGAGGTGCATCTTCCTCCTCAAGGGCGAGTCTTGCAGGACACACAGGGACTGGGGCGTCTGTACATGTAAACAGTACACTTTCACTGAGTCCAAAATTAGGAGCAAAAATACAAAGGTTCACATTGGTCTTAGGTAGATACAGGCGAAAAGGATTGAGCTGTTGAGCTCAGAAACAACGAAAACAAAGTTTCTAAAGCACCACTAAATTATATAAAAATCAGACCACGGACGGATTGAAACTGGTATTCTGGTGAAATACTTTACTAATCTTGTAAAAAGTCTTACAAAAAATTACAAATTAAAAGTATCAACCCTCTGAGTTCAAAGCAGCATTTTGAAAATGAATTGGTAGTTAATCCTATAACCACCCCTGGAGTCATGCGTGGCCCTTGAGAATAGGGAGGGATGGATGGGTTCCACCTGTTTGAAATGCTCTGAGACCCTCCTAGCCCTGCCCGTCCCTCTCCCCCAACACTGACTTGGGAATAAACTGTCATTGGTATGAGTGATGACAGAAAAATAATTTCAGATGGGGTCACACCACCACTGGTCTGTGAGATGACCTACTGGTCAGACCAAGTGCCCGCTTCTCCAATTCTGCTTCTTATGGAGTCGACCCTGCAGACTCTGGGATTGTGTATCCTACTCTTGCATTTCCTTTTAAACTCAGATCCTCAGCGACTACTTGGTGCTCTGAGTCCCTCCAGAAGGTATGCCCTCGGGCAGAAGGCAGTCTCTCAGGGAGGATGGAGAGCAGCAAGCTGAGTCCTGGGCTGGCCCTGTGGCACCCTCCAAGTCAGGAGTGAAGGGAAGGCTTGAAGCTGCATCTTTTAAAACCAAAGTAGAACAGAACAAGTTCCCTGACTGTGAACGAGTTAGTGGAACCCTGTTCACACAGTGACCTGCTCCTGGGTCAGCCATCTCTGGGACTTCAGGTATAGCTTCTATGGGGTCAGTGTGGCAGAATCCATGGTCCTGAGGTCCCAATGGACCGGCACTGGCATTTGTTCCCTTTTACTTTAAAACACTTGGACCAGGCCCACACCACAGCACTGAGGTTTGCTGAGGCGGCCCGTGGCGACACCTTGCGCTCAGGGTACTAGAAGTTCAAGAGCAGCTTATGCTGATCTTTAGATGGTGTTCTGCTGGGGTGGAGGGAGGAACCCCTTTGCAGTCTTTCTCCTGTCTGCCAAGAAATGCAACCTGTTTGTGCCTAGCTTGGTTCTGCCTCTGGGAGGAGAAATGACACATTAAGCAACAGGAATTCTAGGGTGGCGATTGTCTCTGCCAGGTTTTAACATTAAGATTTTCACAAATTGCCTGGGGTAACATTTTGCAAAACGTCTACTGATTACTTTGTATTATTGTTCACACACAAAAATAAATATGTACACAAATTCATATGTCAGGGAGTCGTACTGAGCAGGCAGGGGACTGGGCACGTGGATGGCCAGGTGTGGGAGAGGCCTGGGCACTGGAGCTTGTGCTGTGCTGAGGAAGGGGGTGTCAGGTGTCCTGGCCCCGACCAGAGACCTAGGGATCGGTCATTTGGAAGGCAGAGGTGGTGTGGCTGGGTGGGCATCATAGAGGCCACTTGGGAGGCCACCCTGACCGCAGGTGGAGGTGTGCCTGGGATGCAGCACCTTGCCTTGCAGTTTCTGGATCTAAGCAGGGTGGGCGTCTGCACCACCCTGCACCTGCCTGCTGTCCTGAGGGGTGGTCTGACATAGTGCTGGGGCAGCGGCCAGGGCTGCAACAGGCAGTTGGCTGCAGAAAAGCTGGTTTGGGAAGGGGTACCTGCTCTGGGATCAAGTGGCTCTCTCTGGCGTCCTAGGGTCCACTTGGCCCTGGCTCCCCTGGGGTCTCTTTGCTCTAAGGGAAGAAAGGCAACAGGGCTTCTGCCGGCTCTGGGCAGGGGCAGGCAGCAGAGAGCTGCAGTCATGGCTACGGAGTGTTGTGTGGAGGGCCTCTGGGCCTGCTGAGGTCCGGGAGTCCCTGGTTTAGCAGCACTGGTCGGTATTGCACTGAGCAGGAGGAAGTGCCTATCGAGGAGGAGGGAAACCAGGCCAGCTTTTTTCTTTTTGCCCTTTTCACACTCCAGGGACTCTGGGTTCCATCCAGGACTGGGCCTTCCAGAAGGACCAATCCTAGGAGAACCCAGGTGGCTTCTCCACTTCCACTGACTGCAATCAGGGGGCGAGGGGGTGGGAGCTGCAGTCCACACAGGAACTCACAGCTGCCTGACAGCTTTTCTCAGCAGTTAGGAAGGCCCCTGGCCTGTGCGACAAGGTGAAGGCCACTGCCCTGCTGACCGACTGCTCTCTCCAGCACTCTGTCCTGTCAGGCAGCTGCGAGGGCCAGAGGACTGCAAGCTGCTGGCTGTGAAGGACAGGACCCTCTGTGGGCTCTGGCTCCTGGACACCCAGCCTGACTTACCTCCTAGGCAGACACATTGTGTGTGGGGGAGTTGGGGAGACAGCCGTTCAGAACAGGCTCGGGGCACGTCCTGGAAAAAGCCCACGCTGGAGTGTGAGGTAGAGTACAGGTGGCCGTGTGACGGGGCTCTGTAGAGTGGGTGGGGTGCCTTTTTGTTTTGCTTTGCAGTGGGTGTGGGCGAGGTCCTCCAGCTTGGCGGTACCTGGCTGTGTCCCTGGGATCTGCAACAGGACAGCCTGGTCGAGGGGTGGTGGCCTTCCCTAGGGTGCACTGGGCACTCAGAGGGACAACCGGCCTGGCTCCCGCCCACCCCTGCTGGCCCCCGGCCTGCATCAGTGTAGTGCTATGGAATGTTAGGTAAGGGATACGTCCTTCTGATCAGACAGACACAGACTGGCAAATCTGTACAAACACAAAAGAATCCATTTTCAGAAAAATAAATTACTAAGGGGAGAGGGGAAAAAGGGTCCACTTTGCTTTTTCTCAATAAATATGCAATTCTGCTCACCTAAGACTTGAAAGGTAATTATCTGGGGGTGGGATTCTAACATCAGGGTCCACGAAGGTGATTCTAAACAGAGCTGCAGCCCCAGCGCCTTGTCAGGGGGCTCCAACCCTTCCAGAGCTGCCCTGTGGGCCTCTCCAAGCAGGTCAGAGCACCCGTGTGGTGAGATTAAAAAAAAAAAAAAAAAGAAAAAGAAAAAAAAGTGTCCTTGTGCCCAAAGTCTCAGGTGCTTGGAGTGTGGCTAGAAACAGCTCTTTTGGATCCCACCTCTTTTGGAAAACAAAATGTACCAACTGGTGAGACAGGAAGCCGGGTCCGGGCTGGGGGACAGCCTCCTTCCCCAGGGTAGTGCACTCCATGTGCCAGTGGGGTCAGTTCTGCTGTAAAATGAGGTTTTCCAGTTCATCTGCAGAGCGCAGCAGGAAGGCCGCAGACTCTCGGTAGCCAGCAATGAGCTGCCGCACAGCGCTGATCTCCGTGGGGCTGAGCTGAGCGGTGGGCATGGTCCTGCTGGTGCTGTTACTGGAGGGGGTGGGCGTGGGGGTGGTGGAGGTGGTGGAGGCCCCACCTTTCATGCTGAGGTCTGTGGGCCCTGTGGAGAGGAAAAGAAGGTAAAGCGGGAACAGACCCCCATACGGCATCTGGGAGGGGCACATCCTGGGTGCTGGCTGTGAGCTGGGCACTGAGTCTAAGGGACCTTGCCTGTCTCCCTGATGGTTGTACCTCTTGCTGGGAATAGGACTTGCACTCGAAAAGGGCTGTCAGTGCAATCTGGCAAAGAGGAGGAGGGTCTTTGGTACAAAGGAGAGTGAGAGGTTTGTCCAAGATCACATTGCAAATACCCGTGCAAATCACGTTACAAATACTGGGGGCAGAGGCATGTGCCAGGTGCACAGGCTTTGGCATTAGGCAGAGCAGGACTCCAACCCCAGCTCCCTGGCAATGACCATGCTCTGTGCTGCCTCCTGAGGACTCCCAACAGATACATCCCTGCTTTCATCCCCAGGTGCAAAGGAAAAGGAACATTCCACCAACCTGAAGCCTCAGGTGGAGAGCTGTGCTTGGGAACAGGAATAATGGTGCTGGTGTGGGACTGGATTTGTGTGCCTTTCCTCCCACACAGGTAGGTTGGGAGGGGAGACATGTAGGGCACTTAGCACACTGACAGTGACCAGGGTGTGTGGAAAGCCCAGGAGTCGCCATGAGGGGGACCAGAGAATAATACCAGGATGTGCTCAGATAGGGTGGGCTCTGATTGGGATAAAGCCAAAAAAAAAAAAAGGCCCATATCCCAGCTTGGTCAGGTGGAACACACCCCCAGGAGGGGCTGTGGTGCATGTGAGTGGAGGAAGGGGCTGAGTGCCACCAGCCTCTTCCTGCTGAGCCTCAGCCTCCTGAGTAGCTGGGATTCCTGGCCTGCATGGCTGTGCCTAGCTGAGTTCTTTTGTGCCTGTGTGAGGAGGAAAGTTAGTCGTCCTGGGACAAGAGAGGGTGTCCAGTGGGTGTGAGAGGATCCAATGGTCAGGCAGGGCAGGGCCCAGAGAGGTTTCCTGGGGAAATGGTCTGCGGTCTGCCCTCTGCTGGTGGATGGTGGCAGCAGAGACACCCCCAGGTCTTCTGAAACATGATGGGTGTTTTGGGAGAGGGGAACCACCAGGCCCTGTCTGGTCTTGGCCTTTCCGTGGAGTGGGCTGCTGGCTTTGAAACTGAGCTGCAGGATTCAAGTCCCTCTCTGCTACTTCACTGGCAATTTCTCAACTTCTCTAAGTCTCAGATCCCCCGTGTGCAAAACCAGGAGGCTCTTGAGAGAGGAGCTGTGGTGAGGCTTGTGCAAGACTCAGCACAGGCTGGAGGGGTTGAGGGGTTTCGCAGCCTGCAGAAGCCTGACTGCCACGTCCAGCCCATGAGGACAGGCTTCCACCAGGCCTGGGGCTTTCTGCACAGGTTCTGGCAGAAGCAGAAACGCTGCCGCTGGAAAAGCCCCTGCAAGGTGTTCAGCAGGAAGGGAGTCAGAGGGGGAGCCGTGGGGAGGTGGGAGCTGGCTTGGCCCCTGCCCTCCCCTCCTGGCCCTTCCCCAAGCCCCCCACCCAGGCTATCCTATGGGCGTGTGAGGCTGTTCTGGGCTTTCAGCTACCACCCTGCTGCCCTGGGGCTGACAGCCAGCTCCCTCGTGCTCCAGTGCAGTGGCAGTGCTCATGCCCTACGAAGACACAACTAAAAGTAATCTTTGGGATAAATTATGGAAATTTCACTGCCACTAAACAGAAGCTGCTGTGGTCCCCAAATGGGGAAGGAAGTTGGGGTCTATGGTTGTCACATTCTGGCCACAGAACATGAACAACAAGAAGATCCAAGGAACTGGTTTGCTAAAGAATGTCCTTGGAATTGAGAGCTCAGGGGACAGTCAAGACCATTAAAATCAAACCCAGGAGTTAGGAGCAGGCTGTGTGCAGCAGCCAGGCGCAGGGGACAGGCCCCAGGCTGGCGGCCTCTGACAGCTCCTGGCTATTGTTGCAGGGCAGGACACCAAGGGGGGAGGAGGCCACCCCTTCCTGTGCTCTCCAGAGCTGCTTCTGTACGGCTCTGGTTCCTTCCAAGCAATGCTCAGAGGTGGCCAGCGCCACCTGCTACGGCTAACATGAGCAGTGGCCCTGGGGTTCCTCTTTCCTCCCTCTGTCCCCAGATCCTGTCCCATCACCACTCAAGGCTGTGCGCAGAGCTTTCCTTCTTTCTCTCCTTGGCTGTAGCTAAAGCCCGGAAAGAAGGTCTCCATTTCCTGCAGCCAGTGTGACCTGGAGACAGCCCCACCAGGCTCTGGTCACGGTGGGTGATCAGGTTGCCGGTAGCTGCCGTGGGCTGGTGGGGAGGCAGGGTGAACTACCCAGCGCCGTAGGCAGACCGCAGGCTGGGCTCTACCTAAGCTCATCACCATCTCTGGGTGCCGACACGGTGAGCAGAGTGAGGAGCCGAGGCACCTTGTGGCCGCTACCAAGGGGCCATCCTGCTGGGCAGGCACTGAGGACTGCTGCCGTGGAAGTGGTGGGGCTGGTGGCTCTGCACCCACAGGCTGCCTGTCGTCTCCTCCAACTGCTGGAATGGAATCCAGACAGTGTTCTCCAAATGAGTGGTCACAGGACAGGGGCTGGCCCTGTGACCTTGCCACCCGCCTCGAAGGAGCCACAGTATTCAGAGATGGGAGACCAAGGCTCTGGGATGCACAGGGGCCAAGCCTCTAAGGCCTGTGTCCAAGAACAGACTGGGCTGCTGTCTGGGCCTCTCTGGCAGGTGTGGATGTGGTGGGAGGGCAGAAGGCCCCACACCCATGAGAGAGCCCAGCAGCTGCAGCCCTGTGGCAGGCTACGCTGGCTGTGCCAGTGGACACCTGCCACCATCATGCACTATCAGTGAGGGACCAGGCCGTTCCTATCTGTCTGGCTGGGCCCCAGATTCCCATATAAGTGGAAAGGGGTTTCACCCTCCCAATTCTGGGCCCCATTCAGACACTTCACCAAGGGGGCCACTCGGCAGGATGCTTTCCCTGGGTGGCTGCTCCAGCCCTTCCTGAGCTGGCCTGTCTGGCCTGGCCTCAGGGATTAGGGCCAGGCAGCCTTCTTATTTTAGGCTAAGAGGCATTAGGGAGGGATGAGAGGTTAAGCCCAGGCAGGAATCTTCCAGGGACCCACATGTACTTCCCCACTTGGGGGCGCGGTGAGTGTGGGGAGCCAGGCTGCTGCAGGCTTCGGATGAAGGTGGTGTCGGGACAGCCTGGCCTTCTCTTGTGGCTAGGGACTCTCCCTTGCTGCTCAGAGACAATGGAGGTCTCAGAGTCAAGGACAGGACTTTAAGAATGCACAGGCACCTTCAGCCCAGACCTGGCTCCAGGGCGCCACCCACAGGCGGCCCCTCTCCCCTCTCTCTGACCTCTGACAGCCTCCAGGAACACTGCCTCTCCCTCCAAATCTCCCCACAGGGACAGACAGTGACCAAGACCCAGCACAATGCACAGCCTTTCCAAGCTAAAAGCCCACCCTGGGTGCCCCTCTGCCCCGCCAGAGCACAACCTGATGCCTGGCCCTTGAGGCCCTGTGCCAGTGCCTCCCTCCAGTGTAGATGGTCCCTGCTCTGTCCCCGCATCAAGGTCTGTGCACGGGCCGTTCCTCCCTATCCACCTGTCACCCACAGCAGAGCTACCTGGACTGTACCTGAGGCACCAGCCAAGGGGCATGGAGCTGAAGGAACCAACAGCTAAACATCGCCCCGCATGACTTAAGTGTGTGCCCAGAGGCCCCGGAGCCAGGCTGAGGCCCAGCACCTGGTGAACAAAGCTGTCACTTCACAGGTAAGGCCAGGAGCCAACGCCTGGAGAGGCTTGCCTTCCTGAGCTGCCTGGTGGCCCAGGCCCGGGCCAGCACAATATGACCTACTCACCGGGCCTCGGTCATTGTGTACTAAGTAGGGGTGCGGAGGATCCAAGGTGGGTAAACAGCAGGGCCTTGGCCGGAGCCTGTGCCCATAGGGGCCCTACACAGGAGCAAGGGGGAGGTGACGGCAGTGCCGGAGGGAGACTTGGGCAATGCTATGGAGGTGAGAGGGAGAGGGAGGTTCTCCATTTTGCCCAGCTGAGGGTTTCCAGGCTGTCCAATCCAGGCACTAGTTCAGCTGATGGAACGGTCGTCACCTCCTCACTGGCCTCTGCTTCCCCTGCCCTGGGCCTCCCTGAGGCTGCTGGGCAGATGGGCTGGGAGCTGGTCAGGGAGCCAGAGCCGAGGGCCCCACTCACCGTTACTGTGATTTCCTGTCTGGAGGGAAGCCGGGGGCTGCAGGTTGCTGCTCAAGGCCCCGTAGCCACGGTAGCTGTAGTTGAGGCTGCCGTTGACGTACACAGGGTCCTGGGAGTAGGAGGAGGCTGGCAGTGAGTAGGTGGAGTGGGTGATGGCTGCGGAGTCCCGGGAGTGCTGCTTGTCCAGGGCTATGGGCTCGTCCTGCAGAGGCGAGAGGGTGGTGCTGGGGAGCCAGGGTGCAGCAGACCCAGCCAAGGTCCCTGGGCACAGGTTCCACAACAGCTGAACCCCCGGTTTGACCTGTTCCTGCTCCCTGGGGGTCACCTCCCCCAGCCACCTCCCTCACTCTGCAGATGGTCACTGCCACAGCAATGACCCTTTCCAGGTCCTCTGGTCTTGGGATGAAGTCTGACTCCCTGTCACAAGTTCTGCAGGGCCTCTGTGACTCCCCCACCACTTCTGGGCACTGTCCCCTCTGTCCTTTGGCCCACCGTAGGGTAACTGGTGGCCCCCCGTGGGCGCAGCCCAGGAACTGGCGGAGCAGGCACCTGCGAGGACTGGTAGATCTCCAGGCGCATCCTCTTGGCGGCTTTCCTGGTCTCGCTCTCGCAGGCGGCAGCGAGGATGTTCTCTGCCATGGCGGAGGTTAGATGGGGCGGCGTGGGTCTGGTCTGCAGGTAGAAGGGGCAGCAAGCTGGTGATGGTGCGGGCAGAGGCCTGGCCCAGGGTGGGGGTCCAGGACCAGGCAGCCTTTCCAGCAGGTTCCCCATTTAAAACAGGAGTCAAGGGACCTGCTTCTAGGGCTGCCGGTGGGTTCTGGGCCAGGCGCCTGGCTGTGGGACGCTCAGGACCCCGGGCTGGGGCTGGGGGGCCAGAGGGGCGCCGTGGGGGAGAGCTCACCATCTCCATGCCGTTCTTCTTCATGCGCCGGCAGGACTTGAGGTACGTGCGGATGCGCTTGCGGGCCCGCTCCTGGAACTCGGGGAACTGCCGGCTGCAGGACTCGATGATGGCCTGGATCTTCTCCTTGGGCTGCTTGGAGATGGGCACCATGCGGTCCAGGTTCTCGTCCACGAAGAGGCGCACAAACATCTGTGGGGGACACAGGCTCTCAGGACGGCTGTCCCTGCCCGCACCCCCCAACGCTGGCCCTGCCCAATGCTCACGTTGAAGGCCTTGAGGCGCTCGGGGTCCATTCCCTCAGAGTCATTCATCTTGTCATTGTCCTCGTGGTCGTCATGGTCATCATCATCATCGTCTGCTGTGGGGGCCCGGCCCACAGTCAGGTCTTCAGGGCAGCCACTGACCTCAGTCTTGATGGAGTCGTAGCTCCCAGAGCTGTAAGGTGGGGACTGGCGGGAGGCAGGAAGCAAAGGGTCAGTCAGCCTGTGGCTGCTAGCATGGTCCCCTATAGGCCACAGGGACTTGGGAACCCACGCTTCAAGGCCCTGAGCAAATCTCCCCTCTCCAGCTCCCTTCATCTGTGACATGGGTGCAGCAATCCTGCCCAACACCCTTCCTGACCTTTCCCCCTGGAGGCAAGGGGGGGCAGTGGTTTCCTGCACACAGTGCCCACACTAGGCCCTGCCACACTGCTTGAGGGACACAGAGGACTCCCAGCCCACCCTTCCGTGTGCCAGGATCTGTTTTGGCTTCTGGGATTCCTTTCTGATCCCCAAGGGGCTGCTATCCTGAGTTGACAACCAAGCTGTCACCAAAGCAGCGTGTGTATGTCTGTCGAGGAGGAGAGACAGATGAGCTGGGAGGGGAAACAGCCCCGGCGAAGGGCTGACAGGCAGAGTGGGTTTCTGGAGTGCTCAGGGCTCTGTATGCCCACAAGGAGACACTGGGGCCCCCCGTGAGGACGTGTGGGCAGAAGCAGGAGAGGGAGTCAGACCCAGCCCGCCCACCCGCCCAACTCCTGCAGCCGAGCAGGCTCCATGTGCCCCTCCATCCAGGGCGCACGTCACTTTCCTGAGTACGTGGCTCTTGCTCCCATCCCTGGGGCCTCACCCTTTCTCTCTACCTGTGTCCAGCCCCACACCACCTGCCCTGCCCCTGCCTCAGGGCCTTACTCGGGGATTGCTATCATTAGCCTGTTAGAAGGGCGGCATCTGTGCCCTCTCCCGACTTCCTGGCACTTGCTCTGCAAGAGGCTGGCATCTAGCAGGTGAGGAGCTGGGCTCTGGGAACACAGCTGCAGGTCAGGTGCTGTGATGTTCTGTGACATATCCTGGAGGGACCCCAGCCTCAAGGAGCACATCAGTGAAGACACAGCCTGGCACCGGGTGCTGCGGGCCTTCCTCCACTGCTGCCCCAGGCTCTGGTGACCAGACCCCTGGGGCCAGCATTCTGGTGCTGCCTGTCTCCTCTTCCATACACAAGCTGAAAGGAAGGGCCCCAGCCCTCCAGACAGAGCAGAGGGTCAAAAGACCTGCCTGGCACAGTGCTGGCTACCGGCTGGCCATGAGGCCCTGGGCAGGTCACATTGCCTGGGCCAGAGCAGACTGTGGGAACTACGGGTAACACTCATGGCCCCTTCTCACTGCTTTGGTCCCTGAGCCCTGGGCCCACCCCAGGGACCCGTGGCCATGGAGGCAATGGTTAGGGGGCCCGGAGGATCCAACCTGCCCGCTGCCCCCAACAGCAGCTCTGCCTGTTCCCTGCACCCTGCCAGACAGCACTCTGGCCAGAGACGACTCGGCACCATCCCTTTGTACCCATGAGACACCATTGGGAGCCAGCCTTGGCACCTACCCCGCCCGCTCTGCAGAACAGTCAGCCCAGGAAGGGGGAGCCCAGGGCTGCAGGGCTGGGGAAGATGTCCCAGGAGAACTGGCACCCTCCAGTGCCATCCTGTTCTATTGCAGGAAACCTAAGTGGCCCCAAGATGGCGCGTGGAAGTGTGAGAGTGACCCCATGATGGGGGGCCTGCCCTGCCTACCTTCTCCCCGCTGGCCTGGGAAGAGCTCCACCCCTGCCTCCCTGGGGCCTCACCCTTTCTCTGTACCATTTGGAAAACGAGGACAGGCAAGCAAAGTATCCAGGAAGCATGAGGCCTGTGTTTTGGTGCTGAATGTCCCAAGCAAGGGGACAGGTCATAGGCACACAGGTCACCTGCCATCTCCCATTCCAGAGCCCCTCTCAGAAAATGATGACTTAGTGGCCACAGTCACCACCCTGACTACGGGTCACACGGGGACTGGCTCCAGCTAAACTCAGGCAGATGCCCTTTCATTTCGACCTCATGAGAACCCCGCGGTTTCCCAGGGGGCGGAGGCTCCCGGCCACGCACCTCGGGGGTGGCCTTCACCCCGTACTTGACACGGCTCCGCAGCCCATCAGCGCTGCAGCCGTCTGAGGGGTAGGAGGGCGTGCCGATCGCAGTGCCTGGTGGGAGCTTGTCGCATAGGTTGATGGGCTGGTCCTCGGTGGTGGCAGTGAAGTCCATGGGGGCAGCAGCACCGTTGCCATTCATCTCGGGGAAGGCGGGGTCGCCCTGCGTGCTGCTGGACGCGGATGGGTTCAGGGTGGAGGAGCCATTGCCGCTGCCGCTCTCGGAGGAGGAGTCGTCTGGAAGGAGAGGCCTGGATGTCAAGCCTGTCCCACACCCACCGCCCCAGCTCCGCAGGGTGTCATGGCAGCCCCTGGAGCCCCTGCTCTGCGCTGCCCAGAGAGTGGGTGTGCGCTCCTGTCCACCCCACGAGGAGCTCCAGGGCGCAGGCTGAGCCAGGGCGCAGTGGCCACGGTGCAGGGTGTGCAGAACAGAGGTCTCTGCTCCCTGAGCCCACAGTCCCTCATCCACCCCAAGGGTCCAGAGGTTCCCAGCACCTCCAGAGGCTGCAAAATTGCCCCTCCCCACCCCCACTGCGCTGCCCCCGCCACCTTGCCCTCTGGGTTCCTCTCCACAGCAGAGCCTCGCGTCTCCTCCTCTGCCTCAGGAGAGCAGGATGGCGCCCTGTGAGGCCCAGTCACCCATGCCTCTCCTCACACAAGCCCATGGGGGCAGCCTATGTGTAGACATAGCACCCTCAACTGTGCCCTCCGTGCATGGCTGGGTGGCCTTGGACATCCCAAGCAGGGCCTGGGTCTGCACAGGTACCCTTCCTGTGACCCACTGCCCGTGTGCCCCAGCTTTGTGGCCTTTGCAACTCCCCAGCCAAGTCTTACTCCAGGGAGGCTCCAGGGTCCCTTCATGTACCCTCTCTGCTCTCCCGAGGTGGGGCGCCCCCTGCTGTGGAGAGCGCGGCACTGCCTGCAGGATGCGGGAGACTGAACTTTAACACAGGGGCCCGACATCTTCAGATAAGTCCAGGCTTCTCCCCACCCGCCCCACCTTCCAGACAGCAGAGGCCCAAGCTGCGCGGAACTCCAGGGGTCGCTGTCAGGTGAACACTGGGTAGTTCCCGGTGGCGGGCCAGGTGCCCTGGTAGCTGTGCACCCAGCACTAGTGGGGGAGGAGTGGCCATAGAGAGCCCTGACCGTGTCAGGCCGCCCTTTCCTCCAGGATAGGGTCGCACTGGACCCTACCCCCACCCTCCCAGCCGGCAGATTATGAAGATTTAGTCCCCGGTGCTGGGCACTGGGCACGCGCACCTCCTGAGCGTCCCCATGGCGACCAAGTGCTCTAGAGCCCCAACCAATCGCAGGTCTCCTGGCTGCCCAGGGGCGGGACCGGGCTGCCCATCAAGCAGCCAGGGCCCTGGGCAGAGGGGGATGGGAAAAGCTCGTGCAGTGACACCCCTCCCCCTCGGCTGCCGCAGGTCCCCTGGGCCACACTGCACATGCTGCTGCAACCTCCTCCTCGGGGCAGCCTGGCTCCACGCTCCCTCCCGCCACATTCCCCCAGCCTGCAAGCGGTTCCCTGTCACCCAGCCTGTGCCCAGCTACTTCTGAGACCACCTAACTCCTCCAGACCTCACAGAAGGGTCTTCTGGCAGTATCTCCAGCCACCAGGCTGGACATTTGTGAAATGAACAGATTTGCTTGGTGGTACTTCCTGAGCATCTACTGTGTGTCAGCCCTGTGCAGGTCCAGAGTAAAGTGATGCCTCCAGCCAGGGGTCAGCCTTCCTGGGGAGGGGTCAGAGGTCTACCTGTGAGCCTACCAGTTAACTGGGAAGGTGAATCGTGGGAAGGGGCCCCAACTGTCAAACAAGCCCTTTCATCCCCCTGTGCTCATCTCCCCCAAGCAGGTACCGCTCCTGTGACCCACTGCCCATGTGCCCCTAGCCTTGTGGCCTTTTCAACTCCCCAGCCAAGCCCTGCTCAGGGAAGGCTCCAGGCCCATACTGGGCTCTCCCTTCCTCCACGCCCTGGGAAGGAGGTGCAGTGTCCTCCTGAGGATAGCGCAGGGTCATCCCAAAAGCTGCCTATGCCCAGCAGGGCAGGGCTCCATCAGTTGTCTCCCTGACCCGGTTTTCCTCCAGGAGGATGGACCCTGCCCTTCCTGGGCATGAGCACGGATGTGCTCAGGGGCCGCTGAGGGCGCACCACACTCCTGGGGCCTCGCCCTGGTCAGAAGCCTGGCTGGGGCCATGACCTGCTCTGTCAGCTGACAGCAGAGGCTGCCACCTCCTTCACTGCCGGGTGGAGCCTGTGTTGCCAGAGGACAGGTGCTGGTGCCGATGGCGGCACCCACCTCCCTGTTCTCAGGTACCACCGCAGTCGGGTGAGGGAGGCACCCGGAGCCCTGACCTCGTGTGGCCATGTATTCCAAGGTTTTAGAAGAAATCGGAAATCGACACCATGTTAGATTTCCAATTTTAAATCCAGATACATTACAAAGATTTACAACTTGGGCTGGGGATGTGGCTCAAGCAGTAGTGCGCTCGCCTGGCATGCACGCGGCCTGTGTTCGATCCTCAGCACCACATACAAAAAGATGTTGTGTCTGCCGAAAACTAAAAAATAAATCTTAAAATTCTCTCTCAAAAAAAAAAAAAAAAAGATTTACAACTTATTTATATGGTTTACATTTTGAAAAGCCTTGGACAGGCAAAATGTTATCTAGCCACACAATGGAATATTATTCAGCCATAAAAATGCAAGAAGGTTAGAACTGTTACACTGTGGATGAACCTGAGGAGTGACGCTGATTGAAGTGAGCTGGAGACAGAATAGCTGATCCCACTTACACGCTGCGTCTAGAACAGGCAAATTTGTAGAGGCAGAAAGTATATTTGAAGTTACCTGGGCCTGGGGAGAAGAGGGATAGGGCATTAATGGGTACAGAATTTCTGTTTGGGGTGATGAAGAAGTTTTGCAAATATTAATTAAGATAGCAAAATCTGTTATGCATATTCTACTCCATATACAGCAAAACTAAAACCTTGAGTAGGCCTGGACCTCCATACTGCACCAGGGACAGGGAAAGTCAGCCCCAACAGAGCCCACATCTACCTGAGTGACCAAAAGTAATAATAATACTAACCACAAATGTCTGCTCCCCAGCCTGCCCAGGCCCTTCCTACCTGGGGCTCTGCTCAGGTGGCCCCAACCACAGTCCTTCCCAGCCTGCCCCACTGCAGCCGGTGCACAGGCTGCCTGTGAAGGAGGCCCATGTTCTGCCATCTGGGGATGCAAGGGCATTTCTCCCTGGCCTCAATTTCCCTTCAGATGGCCGTCTGACACATAGGCCGTCTAAGGCATGCACGGCCCTGGTCCAGAGCAGGCTCTCCATCTCCTCACCTCGCACCCACCTACTTGCCTCAGCTCTGTCTTTCCCAGCCTGGAACCGGGGCTTCCGGGGCCCAAGTCCAGCATGGCGCCAAGTCCGAGGTGGGCACGGGGAGGGCCCAGGCGATCTGCTCCTGCTCGGCCCCTCCTTTCCTCAACACCTGCTGGGTGTAGCCTGAGCCAGCCGAGCTGGACACTGGGGACCGACAGTGGAAAGAGGGCGGCCGCCTGGGGGCTGGTGCCTGAGTGAGCAGGAACCAAACTGAGGGCTGGGGCGGGGGGGACGACACCTGCTTTCTCACCCAATCTAGCCCTACGCTCTGTTCATCTTTCAGGGCCCGATGAGCGCCACTTCTCAGGGAGGCTGCTGCCCACCCAGCCCCATCCTGGCAGCTCAGGGGCAGGCGGCTCTGTGTGTCGTGGCCCCCAGGACAGTCCCTGCTGGCCGTGCGCCGGCTCCAGCAGGGCCAAGGCCTTGGTGCACGCTGCCCTCTTCCTGCCACGCCGACCTGGCTATCCCAAGGCTCCTTCCTTAACTTCCCCAGCTTTGCTTAAAGGCCACCATCTCAGTAGGACTCCTCTGACCAGCCCCTGCCCCCCCGTCTGACACACTGACCCCTTTACCTATTTTTTCCCAGCACATTTATCATCTTCCCACAATGCTGTTCTGTTTATCATCCGTGGCCTGCGCCCAGCCCCCACAGAAGCCGCCCCAGGCCTGAGGCCTAGGATTGGCAGAGCCATATCCCGTGGACCTGGATCACTGGGGCCTCCCCAGAAGCCACGCCCCTTCCTCTGGGAGGCACCCTGGTCCTCCAGGGTTCCCCAGGATGAGCACGTGCCTGGGCCTGGCCAGTCAGCAGGGCCCACCCCAGTGAGTGGTGATGCACGTGACTAAGTGAACCCAGGAAGGTCAGCCCTGGGCTCTCTCCACCTGGGGGCAGCTGAGACTGTGGGCGGGGGCCACCGTGGGGAGAATAGGCCAGCAGAGAAAACCCCTAAATCCATCTGTGCCTAAAACCAAAGAATGCCTGGACTATTAGGTTACAGGAGCCGTCACTTCCTTATTGCCAAAGCTGGCTGGAGGCGGGTTTGTCACATGGGTCTGGCTTGGTCTCTGACTAACTGGGCTAAGAGATGGGACTTGGGAGCTGGTACCTATCAGCGCAGGCCACGGCCCTGCCCACAGCCCGTCTCCCAGTTTGGGGGAGAGGAAGCAGAGGGGCAGGGTTCTGACCAGTTCCAAATCCTTCTTCTCCTGTCCTCCAAAAGCAAGCCTGAGGACAGCTGCCAGCAGGCACCCACCCCCAGCCTCCCTGTGCGCGACCTTGAGCACAGCAGCCTCCTGGGCTCCTCTTATCTACAGTCCAGGGAGTTGTCGCTGACGCCCTCTTGGGCTCCAACACTTTATGACTCTGTGAAAAGCCCCAGCTGGCCCTGCAGCCCCAGAGGCTGGCACCAGGGCCTTCCAGGGGCGCAGGCCAGGAGTTCTGGTTGGACCCACCCAGACCTGGAGCTGGAAGTAAAACCTAAGGGTGCCCAGGTGATCCTCTTGTCAACAGCTGGTCCCGTCTTGTGGCTGGGCCAGGAGGCCCCTGCAGGACCAGCAGCCTGCCTCACCTGTGGCCTGCAGGCAGCAGAGAGGAGCCCAGAGGGGCCCTGGAGAAGTGGAGAGCGCACCCCGCTGAACCCCTCCCAGCTCTGGGGAAAAACAACACTCCTGTCTGGGCAGGACCCAGAGCCCACCGCCTGTGCCTGGAATGCCATGGGCAGGGAAGGCCTGCGTGCCCATCTACTCTAGCGCAGGGCAACATGCTGGCGTTCAACTGGGGGAATCGGGGGAATCAACGATGAATGGGGGAAGTTGTTCCTCCCTCTGTCCCGTCTCCAGAAGGAGGACAAAAGTCCTTTCACCTCGGCAAACAATGCTCTTATGTGGGCGCCAGTGCCCTACAGCCCACACAGGCCTGCGTCTGTCTAAGCCGCCAATCGCCACCCTGGGCTCTGGGGCCACAGCCAGCAGGCCCCTCTCCTGGTGGGCGACTCACGCCGACACCAGGCCAGGCTGGGGAAAAGTGGAAAGGTCCACCACCCCGGGACCATGGGGTGGGTGCAAGGGCCACAGCCCACACGCCCAGCTATCGCCATGGCCAGAGGGGCAGGCCTGCTCGGGGAGGCTCCGGTCAGCAGCGGCCAGGTGGGGGCAGGGGGAGGGTGGTCAGTGACTCACACACAAGATGAGCCCAGCGAGGGGAGAGTGCTGGGGCCTGCAGCCCCTCGTGGCCACCAGGAGGTGTGGACACCAGGGCAGGACCCTTAAGGGCCTGTAGTCCGAGGCACTGGCTGCTCTGGACTCCGGGCATGCGCTCAACAGGGCTCCCCTTCATCCCTCACGTTGCTGCTTTGACAAAGGCCAGTGGCCATGTTTACATGATGAGCAGTTCCAAGGAGCACCAGGCTCCTGGCAGCTACCCAGCTCTTCCTCCTGGAAGGCAGGGCAGAGAGGCCCTGGGGTCAGATGGGGGACACAAGGATCCCACCATCCTGGATGAGGAGGCCACGCTGCATCCATCTGCCCCACTGCATGAGGCCCACATCACTGGGTCTTCAGGCCCCTGCTGCCCACCCTGCCCTGTCCCTGAGGTTCACACAGCCTGGCCTGGCCCAGGGAGGGGTCAAGGAGCGCTTGTCATGCACCTGGTCTCCACTGGTGCTTCCGAACATGCAGCCTTAGTCAGGGCACCCCTATTCTGCAGCTGTGGAGGCTCTGCCAGACCTTTGTTGACTTGTTCCTGTTTTTGGTTTTTGTGGTACTGGGGACTCAACTTGGGGTGCTTTATACTGAGCTATATCTGCAGCCCTTCTTATTTTTTATTTTGAGGTAGGGTGTCCCTAAGTTGCTCAAAATAGACTCCAACTTGCGATCCTCCTGCCTTGGCTTCCTGAGTTGCTGGGATGACCAGCAGGTGCCACCATGCCCGATACCTTGTTCCTTAAGGAGATGTCAACACCTAAGCCCTCAGAGTCAGGAGTAACGTCCAGTAGAAACAGTGAGAGCCACATACATGCTCTGGAGTTTTCCCAATAGCTATGTTTTCTTTTTGTGGGTTTTTTTTTTGGGGGGGGGGTACCGGGGATTGAACTCAGGGGCACTTAACCACTGAGCCACATCCCCAGCCTTTTTTGTTTTGTTTTGTTTAGAGACAGGGTCTTACTGAGTTGCTTAGCACCTTGCTAGTTGCTGAGGCTGGTTTTGAACTCACAATCCTCCTGCCTCAGCTTCCTGAGTCACTGGGATTACAGGCATGCGCCAATGTGCCTGGCTTAGCTATGTTTTTAAAAAGTAAAAATAACAACTGAAATTATTTTTTCCAGTGGTAAAGATTAAACACAGGGCCCTGTGCATACTAGGCAAGAAAATAATTTTAATAATCAATTTTAAAGCTGAGCACAGTGGTGCATGCCTATAACCCCAGAGACTCTGGAGGCTGAGGTAGGAGGATGACAAGTCGGAGGCCAGCCTGGGTGACTTGGTAAGATCCCATCTCAAAATCTTAAAAAAATCTATTATCTTTAATACAACATATCAAAAAACATCATTTCAGCAAATAGTCAATAAAATCGAGACTCCTTGCCTTCTTCTTTCACTGAGTCACTGATGCCCGGTGTGTCTCCACTAGTGTGGCCCCAGCCATTTCTGTGTGCTCAGTAGCCACTGGCGAGGCAGTGTAGACCCTGGCTTCCCCTAACACTGACATGGCATCTTTCTGCAGGGACCCTGAGGTCCAAGCCCTACAGGTGTCCAAGCTGCCTATGAGAGCTCAGCGAACAGGGCCTAAGAAGAGACGCTGCCCTTGGTGGAGGATGGACACCGAGTACACACAAGTCGCTGTGCTGGGTGTAAGTAACTCCTCATGCCTGGCTTGCACAACCTGTGTCTACCCGTGAGGAGCCACAGGCTCCTGGGTGGAATTCACAAGCCCACTGTCCCTGCAGAGGGAGTGGCAGCACCCAGGTGGCTCCCCAAAGCACTCCCACCCCACCTCTGTGCTGCTGAGCCCCTGGGAGTCTCTTTAGGCCTCAGTTTGCCCATCTGTACTGGGGATAAAACCTGCCCCAACCAGCCCAGAGGATCTGCTCCCAGGGTGGACTGCCAGAGTCTGCGTCCTCCTAGACCTGAGGTTCTCCCTGCTCTGACCCCCCCAAGAACAGTCGGCAGGACCGACACCAGTGCAGGGTGCCAAGCTCCTGCTGGGAGGCTGCTACCGTCCTGGCTCCCAACAGATCGTGTCCCGAGAGCAACAGTCACTTCAAGCCACCAGGTGTGAATGATTCACGGGGCAGGGCCCTGATCTGGGAGCCCGTGTGCCTGTGGTGTCTGAGGGCCCCAGAGGGCCTTCCCTTTCGCAGGTCTTCCAGGAAGGAAGCTGGGCTAGCTCTGGTGCATCCCAGTCCTTAGGTCAGGGCGATGACGTGACGCAGACGTGGCCCCAGTCACTTCCTGGTTCCTGGTGGCTCTTACCCCCACCACAGCCTCCTCTCCAGCAGGGCAGGGCTGTCTCCTCAGGGGTCAAGAAGGAGGGGTGCTGTAGCTCCTGGGTGAGGGGCAGGTGGCCCCACAGGTCCTGGCTGATCTCCAGGGGGGCGGGCAGGGAGCCCTGGGAAGGCAGCGCCCACTTCCTTTCCTAGCAGGTGACTCTCACCTCCTCAGCCCCAGGCCTGTCCTGCTCTTTCCTCACTAGGCGTCCGGGGCCCAGCAGCCTACACAAGGCCAGCGCTGTGCAGGCTGCGCCTCTTCTGGGATAAAGGGGCCTCTCGGCGCTGTCTCCCGGCCTCCCCTCCTTGGCGGACTGGGGGCCAGCACAGCCCAGCACTGTCTGTGCCGCCTGCAGCTCAGCTCATGATGGACACTTGCCTATGGCCCAGGACTGCTGCATGGCCCCCACCCAGGCTCCGGAAGGGCCTGGGCCCTTGGGTCTGCTCCGGGAGTTGGGAGGGCAGGAGGCTGCTTCTTCTCCACCTGGCAGGCTCAGTAGGGCTGTTTGGGGCCAGAGGAGGCTCAGGCCCAGCTCCCAGGCTCACCTCAGAGATGCAGGCTCAGGTGAGGGGCCAGGCCAGCCCCACAGGTGAGGGGAGGAAGGCTGCTTAAAGGCCTCTGATCCTTGCTGCTCTGATCCCTGCTCTCAACCTAGTGAGACCCCATCTCAAAAAGCAGCAGAAGCAGAGCCACTGCCGCCACCACCCACTGTGGGAAAAGCCCCTCTGAGCCAGTCACGTGGCTTGATCCTCCCACCCATGGGACAGTAACCAGGCCCACCTGAATATTGGCTTGCAGGGACTTGGCTGCAGCAGCACAGGCTCTTTGGGCCCCTGGCTGGGGGGGTGTCTGTGGAGGGTGGGCCTGAAAGAGGGGGGACCACAAGTGGACCTTCGGAGAGCTGTCTCTGGGTCTGAATGGCCTGGCCCACACCCACAACCCCCCCCCCCCCACAGCCTCCTGATGACGCTTTGCTCAAGTGGCTTCTGCCCCTGGCTGGGCAGGTTCCAGGGGGCATCCTGAGGGCCCACACAGCAGCCAGCACACACAGGTGGGCTACTGCCTGGCTGCGTCTCCTGGGACAGCAGAGTGACCTCGCAGGTGCCTGCCTAGCAGCCAGGGAGCGCAGGGTAGGTGAAGTCTGCCAGAACAAGAAGCAGGGTCTTCAGGGACCCAGGGTGCCTGGACAGGTCCTGGACATGTAGCGGTGGGGGACAGGAACTCAGGGGATGTGAGGGCAAGAAGTGAGTGCCCAGGTGTGGCAGTCACCAAGAACCCTCTCAGCTTGGCTCTCCTTCCAAAGAAGCAGGGCTCTGAGGACTGAGGGCAGAAGCTAGGAGGCTCTGACCTGGGCCCTGTGTGGCCAAGGGGGCTGAGGAGGCGAGACTAGACAGTGGGTCTTGTGAAGGGTCAGAGAAGCTGGGAGGGATGGAGGCCTCTCTGTCCTGCGGGGGCATGCTTTTCCTGCACCTCCCTGCAGGGACCAGGAAGAGGGGCCTAAGCCAGTGAGAAAAGGAAAGGTGACACCCAAGGTGGGCGGGGACCAACCTGCCCGCGAGGGGACTGCCCAGCTGACCAGCCAGCATTTCTCTCACCACCCAAGGAAGCCTTGGTCTTCCTACGCCACACCAGGATTAACTCCACAACCACCCAAGTCATGTCAGACAAAGTAAGGCTCAGAGAGGGTGAGCAACTTGCCTGGGAGCAGGTTAGGACGTGTTCTGACCTCCTATACGAAGCCACAACTACCAAGACCTCAGGCCCTCAGAATCCATCCCTTCCATCCATCCCTTCCATCCTCCCACCTGGCTGTAGCCTTCGGTGGCCTTCCTGGGTCATAGGAAACATATGGAGACACGTGGCTCCAGACCCCCAGGCCTGGTACCCAGCATCCTCTTCCCTCCTGACCTCCTACGGACATGCCACTGCCCAAGGCCCTCTGCCCATGTGCTGCCCCCTCTAAGGGCCTTTCTGGGTCTCCCGTCAGCATCAGCCACTGGCTGAGCACCTGTGGTCAGAGCTGCGGACGGAGCCCAGGTCGGCCACTGGGCTGAGCAGGACGCTTCCTATAGCTTTGCTTGTAGAAAAACTGGGACTTGGGTGCCTTTCCACGGGAGCGGCCAAAACACGGGCTCCAGAGTGACCCGCTTCCCTCTGGTCAGGAAATTACTTCCCCCTCTGTGATGTCTCCTCCTCTGTGGGACAGGAACAGTCACAGTTTTGTGCTCACAGGGCCAGCGCTGGGCACATGATGGGCTAGAGCCAGGCGGCTTCCAGTTGCTGGGCAGACCAGACAACCCTTAAGACTTCAGCAGATCTACCTCGGTGACAGGGACAGGGAAAGGGTGGCTACAACACTTCCCATCTTCTTAAAAGGAAACAAAGCTTTGATCATGTGCACAGAAAAGTCTGAGAAAAATGTGCCCCCTGAACGTTGGTATTTTTAATTTTTTCTTTTTTTGCTCCTTTATTTTTTTCTAAATTTTCTACAATGAATGTGACCCTTGGGAAAAAAGACCAAGAACAAGATGCACATCTAAAATGACAAGAAAGCAGTCAGTCTGGTGGGGCCCACCCTCCGGGTGCTCCCTCTTCCACCAAACCAGACTCCTGGAGGGAGGTGCCCGGTGGGCGGCAGGACAGGGCTCAGCACCCAGCAGAGCATGGCGCTCAGTTTCCCCGTGGCTGAACCCAGGAAGGGCCCTCAAAAGACCAGCACCCTCACTGCCTCTGCGCAGCCTCAGACTGACACAGTACCAGGCACCAGGGCCAGGAGCATCAGGCAGGGAACCCAGACCTTCTGGTCAGCAGGCAGGAGCTCACTGGCTCTGCATCCTGACCTGATGGAGGGGACACTCCAGTGTCCTAGGGGTCCCTGCGGCCCAGGCTGGAAGAGTGGCCTCATGTGACAGGCACAGACCAGAGGCCTGGGGCTCTCCGGGCTCCACATGGCTCTGTGGCAGCAACCCCACTTCCTATCCTGTGGGAGGTGGAGGCAGGCCCCTGGTGAGCAGCACCCTGCACTGTCCCTGGCGCTGGTTCCTGTCTGCCCAGGGGTGAGTAACGTCCGCTCCCCACCTCGATGCCCCCACCCCCGAGAGTCCAGGTGCCACAGTTTCCATCAGGAAGGGGCAGAGGGAGGCCTGGTAAAGCCCATCAGGGAGACTCGAGGAGGCCCTGCCGGTGAGGACACTTGCCTGACCTGAACCTGGCCCACCTGTGCCTGCGACGCCCACGCTCCGGCTGCTCAGCCACGGCAGCCGTTTCCCCAGCTCCTCTGTGTCTGGCTGTGTGTTGCCCAGGTCGTGGCCCTCAAGGTGCTGGCACTGAGGGGAGGACACAGGTGCCAAACAGATAACTCCCCAGCAGGGCCGACCACCACAGCTGACTGCGCTCAGCCCCAAGGTAAGGCCAGGATGCATCTCCGGCGTCCTAGCAGCTGGCTTCACTCAGGCACCCCCTGTCCACACCCAAAGGCAGCCGGGCTGGGGTCTCTGAGCACTGTCCATGTGCACAGAGGCATCCCAGAGCTGCAGCCAAGGCAAGTGGGGGTCTGCAGAGGCCTCATCCATGTGTGGCAGGGAGCAGTGGCAGGAGCCAGCTGTGCTGCCCTGGGCCAGGAGGGGGTGCCAAGTGGGCAGGGACCCTGGTAGAGAAGGGACAGCCCTGGGGCTTCCCTGGTGGCCCTGGCTGGGCAGATCTCCCTCTGTGCTGTCTCCTCGCCTACAAGGCGGGTCCAGAGAGCCTCTCACACAGGCAGCCAGAGCCCCACCCAGGGAGCACTGTGGGAATGCGGGGCTACTGCCACCACCTGCCCCAGGGACCCAGGAATGGGAACTCAGTGGCAGCTGTGGGAAATGCCACCAGGAGGTCTGTGCAGAGAAGGTTCACAAGCAGTGGCAGGGTTGGGGACAAGCAGGAGCCACCACATGAGCAGCACCGGCACGACTGCTGCCCGGAGCCAGAGCCGCACACTCTGTCCTCTCTCAGGCTGTCAACAGACCCTGTCAAGGCCCAGCTTTCCTCTGCCTATGGTAAGATTTTTAAAAAGAGGAGGAAGAAGGAGGAGGAGGAGGAAGAGTAAAGAAAACAGAGGAAGAAAAGGAACAAGGTCCCACCCACCACCATATGGGGCAGTGCAGACCACCCGCTTCTCAAAGTCACTCGGTGGCATCACTGGCCAACAGGGGTGGGATGCAGCAACAGCTCATCCACGTGGCCATGGGCGTCTTGCTCCTTTTGGTGAAAGGAAGAGTGGGGAGCTTGGACTGGGGAACTGTCCTCTTAAAGAACCCAGTCTGTGGGCTGGGGATGTGGCTCAAGCGGTAGTGCGCTCGCCTGGCATGCGTGCGGCCCGGGTTCGATCCTCAGCACCACATACAAACAAAGATGTTGTGTCCGCCGAGAACTAAAAAATAAATAAATATTAAAAATTGTATAAAAAAAAAAAAAAAAAAAAGAACCCAGTCTGTGACCAGGCACACACCTGTGATCCAGCTGAGGCAGGAGGAGCACAAGTTCAAGAACAGCCCGGGCAACTTAGGGAGACCCTGTCTCAAAACAAAATGTAGCAAGGCTGGGGTGTGGCTCAGCGGCGGATGCCTGCAGTCAGTCCCCAGGACTGAAAGGAAAAGGATGCCACTTTCCCCACTGAGGAGTGACCTGCACCCACCTGGCAGGCTCACCCACCACAGGCCTGCTCGTTCGCTCATCTGGACAGCAAAGACTCGGCGTAACCCGCCTGGCGGCAGCTGGACCCACCAAAGTAAAAAGCCAGACTGCCATGGTTGCATACCTTGCAAAGCTCAGGTGTGGCCTCAGACAGCCATCTTTCCAAAGTGCTGCATCCCTGGGGGACTGAGGGCCCCAGGCCCCTCGCCAATCCCACCAGGGGACCTGAGGCTCTCGGGGAGCTTCTAGGATGAAGAGCAAGGCTAAAGCTGGGTGCAGCGTTCAGGGCCCACCACAGTCACCTTCTTGGTCTGTCCTAGTCCCTAGTCCTTCAGTAACAAGAGGGGACATGAGAATACCCTGAAGCTCCCGAAGGTCTCCTTTGCACTCATTCATGGGGCCTGATTTCAGCTCATTTCTACACAGAGAGCAGCTGGAAGGCTGGACCAGGTGTCCAGGCTGAGGGTATGCCCAGCCAAACCCTTTTGGGAACCCTTTGGGCAGACACAGTGGTCACCAACAGGCCCAAAGATTAGAAAGGGCAGCAGAGAAACCAGCCGGCTAAGCCTCCTCATGGCCTGCAATGCCCTGCACCAGGTCTAGGCTAGCTCTGGCCAGCACATCAGCCCACAGCCTCCAGATACAGCTGCCAATTAGATGAATCCTGGTTAACATCACCCTCCGGTCTCTGTCTCTGGCAGTCCCTGACACACACCCTTGTTCTGTCAGCAAATCAGCTTGCCTCGACCCCTTATCCTGGCCAGGAGGGCTACCACCAGCATGGGCCTGCACTAGGCTCCTGAGGGCAGCTACAGGACAAATGAAACAGCCTCTCTGCGCCCTCAGTTGACATCTAGGCAGCAGGCGGCAGACGCTGAGAGCACTGCAAGGCCCCCCACAGAAACTCCTCCTTCTGGTGCCTGGTCCTGAGACCCCAGATTACCACATGTCACCATGTCTCTGGGGAAGTGTTTCCATCAGTGACCACACTCCCAAAGGGTGTGGAGAACAATAGCATAAAACTCTGTTGGGAGTGAGGGGGGAACACAGCCCTATTCCTGGGCTGTGGGGTGCACGTATGTGTGTGGGGGGGTGCGGCAGTGCTGGGGCCAGGATCCAGGGTCCTGCACATGCTAGGCAAGCACTCTACTACCGAGCCACATCCCTGTGTTCCTACTCTGGGCTTCTGAAAAATGTTCTGGGCTCCTTCTTGGGAGGGTGTAACTGATGGCCCTTGGCTGAGCACTGCTGGCAAGTCCCTTGGTGTGTCTTGGGTGTGGCCCTCGATCAGCTCAGCTGAGGCAGGAGGTCAGCTGCTGGGCACATCCCAATCCCAGAGCCCCAGGCAGCCTGTGGCGCCTCAACCCTGGTCCCCACCCCCATGGGAACGCTGGAAAGCGGCAGTGGCCTGGAGGGTCCCAGCACGAGGGGGTCTGGCTGACCTCACGAGGCATCAAGGCACAAAAGCCCTTTCTTTCCCAGCAGCCTCACACCCCACTCCTTGCACAGCCACCCTCTGCGCTCCCCAGCCCCTGGCCCAGACACCACAGGCCACCTGCAGGCTGGGTCTCCTCCCAGACAAAGCCAGACTCAGGCTGGGAGGGGTGGCGGGAAGCAGGCGTGTGGTTCCGCCATGGAGACGAACTTTGACCTAAACTGTGGCTCTACCCCTTATTTACTCTTTCAAGCCAACCCGTTCTGCAGAGTTAACATTACACCCCTTTTTAACCCTGTGCCTCCCTCCCACATCCAGGCCCGACCTTCAACCCCACCTAATTGCTGGCTCCTACACCCCAGTTCTCTGAGGCCAGCTCTAACTCATCCCCCCACCCCACCCCACCTCCTCCCTGGAAGTCAGAGCCACCAGGGCAGAGGGGCCACCCATGCCTACAATTCTTTCAAAGGGAGGCAGATGCCATGGCCTTAGAGCCCAAGCCTCTGGGGCTCCATATGGGGGCTTGGAGTGGACCTCTGGGATCTGACCTCTGACCCTAACTCTCCAACCCTCAGGAAAAAAGTCTCTATTCCAAGGGAGGCCAGAGGAGGCAGACTAGGGGGCCTTGGATGGCCACTGAGGCCAAGGAGGATATGGGAACACTGTACATATGGTCACTCACCGGGTGACCTGTCCTCTTGCCTTTCCTCTCTGAGCCACAGTAACACAGCTCTTGTTTCCATTGCTGGAAAGCTGGCCTACTCTGGGTCAGACTCGAATCATGACAACTCTGAAATTCATGTCCCTTGAGCCTAGGAACATCTGAGCACACAAACACACATGGTGCCCTTTGGGGGACAGTCCTTGTGTGCTCCACCCATTCATCTTTGGGAGGAGAGACTTGCTCTGTCACTTGGGGCTGGGGGCATAGAGGTCCTGGAGATGTTGGAAACTCTGATGGTGGTACCACCTCCAGAGGCCTCAGCCCAGATTCTACTACCCAGTCTGTCCAAGCTGCTCACAGGACAATCCAGCCCCTCCCCCACTGGCCGCGAGGGGCACTCACCGTCCTCTTGGCCATGGAGGTTCTGCGGGCTTCGCATCCTCTCGTCCTGGCTGGGACTCAGGCTGGAGGCCAGGTGTGGATCAGCTGACATCCATGTGGAGTCATTCATATCAAAATCTTCACTGCTCACAGAAGTCTCATCCTGAGCAGAGACAAAGAAGGCGGGCATTCAACAGGGATGGGCTCTCGTGGGGCCTGAGGCAGCCTTTGAGTGGACTCGGAGGCCTGTGGGCATTGGGAAGTGCCCTAGAGGGCACAGGGAGCCCCCAAACCTTGTAGTGAGGGCCGGGTGGTGCTCCCCCTGCCCCTTGGAAGTGGCCTGGGCTCTGGTTCCTGTCGAAGGCCAGGGCTGAGGGCCCCCGCTGTCTGTAATTGAAGACAATTAAGAGGCCTGCATCCTGTGGGGTGGGCGGCAGGGCCCAGCTCTTACCCTGTGAGCCAGGTTGAGAGGAGGCTGTAAACAAGGGCTACTGCTCTCCGCCTGCAACCCGGGAAAGAGGGTTCACTCCGTACAGGGCCAGCGGGCAGCAATGGCACTAGGGAGGCCAAGCGGCTGCCTCCATCAGGGCTGCCTCTGACTCCCCTGGAGCATGCATGGGATTCCTTTCTCCCACTCCCCCAACCCAGAGGACATTTCTGTCTTCCTCCTTCCTAACCTTTGCTGTGCTTCAAAGATATGCTCTTGGGTGGCTTCCAAAGCTGAAAAGGCCAGCCCCAGAAGTGTGGAGAAGGAAGGGGGTGGAATGGGCCAGGGTTCCAACCAGACAGCAAAGGGGGTTCAGCTCAAGGGCCTGGGGGGCCGCCAGGGCCTTCCAAACAGCCGGATGGCCTGCTGGAGAGGACCACGCCTGCCTCCTCTCCCCTAGCTGCTGGCTTCAGTGTGAGCCCTTGGCCAGTCATCCGGGAACCCCTGGGGCGGGGCCCTCTCAATCCAGCCCTCCAGCAGGAAGGGACCCCACCTCCTTCTGGCCCAGCCTCTTTCAGGAGCAGTAAGCAACTGTGTTTGGGAGCCGGCTGTAAAGCACAGGAAAGATGACCCAGCAGCTCCACACCCAGAGTTCTGGCCTTGCCTCCCTTTCCCCTGCACCCCAGCAAGATACAATGGCCTCTGTGGGCCCAGTAAGAACCTCTGGTGGAGCACCCACAAGCCTCCCCACCAGGGCCCCTCACAGACAGGGCCCCCTCACAGACAGGGCCCCCGCACAGACAGGGCCCCCGCACAGACAGGGCCCCCGCACAGACGGCTCTTTTATGGTGAGCAAACACTTTGGTTTGAACTTTCTTCGCTGCTGTCCCTGGGGCAGACACATCTGCTAGAGAATGGCCTCCACTCCTCCCCCACCACACAGGGCTGGCAGGGAGTTTCCTGGAATTCGCAGCTTCTGTGCAGCCAGTGTGGACCCTCTGGGCTGAGTCCAGAGGACAGGGGCTGGGACCGGTACTATGGGGCCCCACGTTGCCCCCACGAACTCGGTGTCCAGCTCCCTCCCGTGGCTGCCTGCTCTTCAAGCACAGGTCTGCAGCCCCCCAAAACTTGTTCACTTACACAGGAGTGCATATGCGCGGGCAAAGGTTCTCTCTGCACAAAGAGTACAAAAGCACCAAACTCTTCCCTACTTATGGGGGCTGACAGGTGGTGGTGGTGGGTGTCCTTTGGAGGTACAGAGCGAGTGCACTGGGTAAGCCACTCCATGGGCCCTGCTGGAGCTGGGTGGCCTCTGGGAGTCAGGCGCAGGCATTCTCCCTTGGGCCTCTGCTCTGTGCAGAGGTAGGAAGACTCCAGGGCATCAGTGGCACAGGCATGAATTAAAAGACTGGTATCCTATGAACATTTGGAAGCACCTATTCAAAGTCGCCATCCATTCATCAACAAGTATTTCCTGAATATCAGCTATAGCCAAGCACCGGACTAGGTGCTGGGAATCCAGCTGTGGAACAAAGTCTGACCTTCCTGACACCCCCCCCCCCCCCCCCCGCCATCCAGTGCAAGAGACGCACAATGAGCAGAAAAATACCTAAAGTGGTTGTAATGAGGGCTACAAAGCACAACAAAGCCGAGGAAGAAGGGAGAGCGACCTGCAGGGCCACGCCTGCCAGCATGGTCCAGAGAGAGCCTGTTCAGGGCACACTGAGCAGAGGCTGCAGGAAGCCAGGAAGACCCACAGACAGCATTACAGGCATGAGCTGTGCTGTTGGATCCCCAAGAGCAATGGCAAGGCTGTTGTGGTTGGATTTGGGTGAGCACACAGGGGTCGCAGAGCCACACAGGAGTGTCCTCTACCACAGTGCACAAAACCCTGGGTGGGCTGTCCCTATCATCTGTAGCTCAGAGGCGGAACATTCTACTAAGCAGAGAGGGGCTCAGGACCTCCAGGAGCAGCACAGAAATCACCCACGCTCAGGCCTCACTTGGCCAAGTCCACGTCAACAGAAGCCCAAGCTCTTCAGGCACCCAGCGCTCCCCTTGCTTGGCTCACCCCACACTCCTACAGTCTCACTAGGTGGGCACAGTTCTCATCCTCCTCAAGGCTCTCACTTGCCCAAGGCCACAGACTAACAAGTGGCAGAGCCAAGTGTGTGTCTTGCAAAGGCTCAGACACATCCTCCTTCCGGTCTCCAAACCTCTGCCCAAACTGCCCCCCTCCTGTAGAGGGCCCGTCCCATTCCACACACTCGCCCTCCACCAACTCCAACGCAGGGTCCATCATTAGTCTTCTGGAACACCTCGCCTGGCTGTACCTCGAACCCAGCTGTACAGTGTCACTGTGTTATGGGTCTCTGCCTTGTCTTTCCCCAGAAAACCCTAGGTTCTTCCAAGGGTGGGGACCAGCCTACATGTGCTCTGAGTTCCCCACAAGGCCAGCAAGACTTGTTGAATCAACTGAATTGCCTGGCACGACACTGGTGTTTAATGAGGAAGCTGCATTAATTTGACAATTAAGGACTCTGGTCCCACTGCACACAGGTCTTGAACAGGGGCCATATGAAAACCTGGGCCCTGGCTGGTGGGACGGCAGCCACATGCTCCCCCTTCCTACAGCTGCCAGTGCTCGCCCTCCCCCAGCCTGGGGATTCTCTGGCTCAGACTGCTGACCTATCCACTAAATGGACTCCATCCCACCCTGCCCTAACAGGTCTCAATGGGAAGAGGTGGGCTGTTTTACATTGGCATCGAAAACACCTGATAATGAAGGGCATCCAATGCCCACACGCATGGATCAGGCAAGGGTTCTAGGAGGTTCCTTCCCAAGGGCCCTCTGAAGCCAGCACCTGAGGCAGGCCTATCTCCTGATCCGGTCATTGCTCAGGGGGCCTGCCCAAATGCACACAGGCACAGAGCCCAGGGGTGGAGCTGGGGTCTGGATGCTGGAAGTCTGCACTGAGAGCGAAAGCCTACATCACAGGCCACCGCACCACGCTTCCTTCGATCAAAAGAACCAGATTCCATAACAACAAAGTGCCTGAGATGAGACCAAAAGGGAACTCAAGGGCAAGGAGGCCACATCTATACTTAGACACGTGTGCATGCTGGAAAAACACGCTCACTCTTCCATGAGTCGATGCACATTACTGAACAGCTACTATGTGCTGGTGTTGGGGACCCAGATGACCAAGGTGGGGCTCCTTCCCTTCAGACCTTGTCATCTTGGGAGAGGAACCAGCTGGACATTCTGACCCACTTGTAGGTACTGGGGGAAGGGGCTGTGGGATTTCTGCCCAGTTATCAGGGTCTTTTCCTATAGCCTCCAAACCTCAATTTTGGGGGGCAGGTACCAGGGATTGAACTCAGGGGCACTCGACCACTGAGCCACATCCCAGCCCTATTTTGTATTTTATTTACAGACAGGGTCTCACTGAGTTGCTTATTAGCACCTCACTTTTGCTGAGGCTGGCTTTCAATTTGTGATCCTCCTGCCTCAGCCTCCCAAACTGCTAGAATTACATGTGTATGCCACCATGCTCGGCTCCAAACCCCAATCTTTCGAGACGTAGTTCTAAGATCTTGACATCCTGACTGATATAGCAATTTTTTTAAGTAAGCAATCAAGTCTATTAAACTTAACTTTTCTGGGGGGAAAAAACCCCAAGTTTTGGCCAGACTTACACAAACACCTTCAACATCCACACTTTCAGGATTGAGCTAGGAAAGCAGACTCCTCAAGACCCTCTGTAGCCAGGTCCTTGCCATGAAGCTCCCCACCCCCAGCCTCAGAGGGGCAGACTGTACCTCCAGTCACCCACTCACGCCTGAGCCAGCCGAGGCTGGAGAAGCAGGCTAATTACACAGGCAATTACCAGCACACACAGTTCTGAACCCATCACCCAAGTCTCGTGGGACCTGCAGGAGGCAGCCAGTGCAGGCTTGAGAGCACAGAGGCCTCAGGCCTCTGCCGAGACCCAAGGCTCTCCCCTTCTCCCCCAGAGGCCACAAGCCAGTCACCTCTTGTTCTTCCCTTCTAGAATCTTGAGGGAATTTGAGCCACTCTTTTTTCCCTTTCTGTTAACAAACTTTAATAAAACTTCCACCAGAAAATAGAAGGGTGCATACAATCCATGCTTGTGGGTCACCTCTCCCCAGACCCTGTGTGACTGGCTAGGCAGCTGTCCCCTGGTTTGTCTTACGTCTGCCCTGGATGTAAGACAAATCAGGGCACCCTGGAGCCTGTGGCCTTACCCACCCGGCAATAAAAGTCCATCATGTAACTGGCATCACAGGGCCTGAGCCATCATGGGTCACAGGGCAACAGGGCCAACTGCTCTTCTGAAAAGAGAACACTGAAGTTGGCTGGGCAGGCAGGTAGCACCTAGTCAGTCTTTGGGACACACCCCAACCTGGAAGCCATGACTCTGGGCAGGGGAGAGGAGCTGACCAAACCCTCCCTGCTCTTATCTTCAGTCCAAAATTCACAGGCAGGTGCAGCTTCTCTCCACCCAGCTCCAAGGCCCTTCCTCCTCTGTAGGCAAGCAGCACCAACCACTGCCCAGCCACGGAGGAGAACACGGGAGACCAGAGCAGAATGGAGGAGCAGGTCTGTGTCCACGGCTTGTAACTATGGGGAGCTGCTATCAGTAACCTGATTATTTTACAACTGGGGTCAATTTCTCTGGAACTGGGCTCCTGGTGCCTCTGAAGTGGAGCCATTTGCATCCTCTAGGACTCAGGATCCAGGGGCGTGCCTGGCGCGATATTTTCCAGGCCTTTCCTCAGAGCTGTAACTCTATCTCTACCACTTACATGAGAAAGAAAAAGGAGGAGGATTTGCCGAGAATTTAGTGCAACTGTAAGCCCTAAGCCCTGACCAGGAGCCCTGGGTGTGTGTTTCAGAGGATGGTGGGGGCAGGGATATGGAGGGGATGTTTCTGAGCCAGGCAGGAAACAGACCCCTCTCTGTACAGCCCCCAGGTTTGTTTGGTGGCCGGAAGGAACACCAGGCTTGGGCAGTTGCCCCAGCACCAGCTCTACCCGCTGTGGGTAGGCACCAAGATGTGGAAAGTGGTGCAGTTTTTCCCCCAGTTCTGGGCACGACATGCTCAAGCACCTGTGGGCCCTTGCCAGGCCAGGGATGACTCGGCCCCTCATCTCCATGTTGGCGAGCACTGGGCACACCACCACATGCCAAGAAGGTACTGAACCACATTTGACCCCAATTCAACTACTTCAGTTCATCAGATGGCTTAGTAATAGAAGGGGAAAATCCCCAAGATCCAGAGAAGCCAGGGTTCAGATCCCTATTGTGTTGGGTCTGCACCAGGAGAGGCTGAGGAGGTCCCAAGTCAGCTCCTAGGCTCCCTGGGGTCCTGAGGCTGCTGCTTCATGCCAAGCCCACCTGGCCACCAGAGGAGGAGGCCAGCCTTCCAGGGACACTCCCTGCACAATTCCACTCCTTCCTGCTACCAGGCCTCCTTTGCTCACCAGCCATACATACAAGCACAGCTCTTCTGGGAAATGTGAAGCATGGTGGGCTGAGACAGCCAATCACCTACCCCACTTTAGGTATTCTCCCTCTCCTCAAGCACTCTCTCTCTTTCTCACACACACACACACACACACACACACACACACACACACACACACAGTGTCTGTCACAACGGTGCTCACATATACATGTGCATGCTCTGTTGTCCTTGCTGTAATGGACGCCGGGGTGCTGGGAGGGAGCATTTCCCACACCTTCCCACTGGTGTATGGAGGGTAAAATGGGCTTTTGTTCCTAAGCAAAGGCAACTGGCTGTTTTCCCAGCATTCCTCACCATGAGGGCCTCATTGATACCCCCAGTCCCTGCCATTAACGGGGGTCTCTTTAAAAGGGACGTTGGAGAGATGAGCTGCAGCAAGCAGGATTCTTCCAGCCAAAAGGAAGGCTGCGGGGAATCACTCTGAGCTAATCCCCTGCAGGACTGTCCTTCCAAGAAAAGGACCCAGACAAGACAAAAAAGTTCTTGAGCAACTCAGAGATGGCCCAGCTCCCCATTGCCCCAGGGGGACCAAGGCCAGGAAAGAAGTTCCTCAAAGTCAGCCTTCTCAACTGGGAGGAAGATCCTGGGGTGCTCTGGCTTGGCAGGAAGGTGCTGAATGGGGCAGTGGGAGCAGGAGGTGCTGCCTTAAAATCCTACTCACAAAACAAGCCCAGCCTGAGCGGGGATTAGATGGGAGCTGGATATTATTCAAGGACACATTTAGGCCTTAATGGCTTTCCAATGAAGGGGTAATTTACTACCTGGGGGGGTTAAACTACCCACTGGAGCCTGAGCCATAAATGGGCCTTCTCCCCAGACCAACTCACAGCCCCGAAGCCAGCATATTACAGGGGTCAAGACAGAGGACCTGGTCTCATCATTAGAAGCTCTCTCCAAAAAAGTAAAGAGAGCCCCCAACACCTCTCTTTAGGCCTACAACTTGGGCATGTGTGGGGGATTGGCAGGTGGGGTGGGAGGGGGTCCCAGCTGATTCTGGGATAAGCAGGGCTTTATCTCAAGGGAGAATCTATTTCAGGCCACAACCCTCAGAAAGAGGAGGAAATCACAGAGTCCAAACACCATTTCAGGTGAAATCAGGAGGTTATTCATCTCCCCTCAGAGCAGACAGAAAGAAAAATCAATGTTTTAGAGGGGGAAAAAGGTTCCATTTGAATTAATGGGTTTGTGGCTTCTCCATTGATCCGAGCCTCTTCACACTTTCTTTTTGTGCTTTTGTGCTCTTGGGGAGGGAGGGAGGGAGAACAAACTGGGGACTGGGGCGGGAGGGGGGGTTCTCATAACGAAAAGGACGGTCTAACCTTAACCTTTCTCTAGGAATAATGCTAATTAACGAGGCTTAATGAGAACTTCCCCCAGGAAGCGCGGCTCGGTAGGGGCGACCGGTAGGACGGCCAGACTGGGGCAAAGGCAGCTCGGAGTGAGAGTAGGGTCACTTCTGAACCCAAGCGGTGGAATTAAGGGGGAAAAAAAATCTCCCTTCTCCCTGCCCCCGTCCAGCCAAAGTATCCGGCCCTTGAGGACTAGGTAGAGGACAGAGAGTAGCGGGCAGAGGTGTAAATCCAACTTAACCCTGCGCGCGCCCTCCAGCCGGCCGGCTGCCCCTAGCCCAGTGTGCCCCTGCGCCGAGAGCCGCCGATGCCTACGACTTCCGCACGGATGGTGCACCTGAGAGGGGCACCGGTTCCCTTGAGGAGGGACAAGGGCCTGCCAAAGTGGGTTCAACTCTGCAAACCGCGTCTCAACTCGCCGCACCGCGGCGGGGAGCCCCTCCCTGCCACTCGAAGCTTCCCGTCCTCACATCCCCAAACACAGTCCACTTCCCTTCTCCCGGAGGCAGCGGCAACCCGAGACCGGCCCCCACCCCGCCGCCAGCGAACGTCTTTCTCTCCGGGACGCGGTGCCAAGCCCGCTGCAAACGGTGTGGCCGCGGCACAATACCGCGGCGCGGCGCACACAATCACCGCCCCCCAGGACCGGCGGCGCGCACAGCCCGGGAGTGGGGTGCGCCCGGCAGCCCCGGGCACTTGGAGCCAAGCACACCTCTAGGGCACCCGGCGGCCCCCTGAGTCAGCCTTCACCGGCCCCCACTCTCGGTCATACTAACCCGCCACCCCCCCTCCCGCCCCAGCCCACTCCGCCCAGGGCGCAGCCGCTCGCCCGCGCCCCCCTTCTCAGCCCTGGCGCAGGAAGCTCCCCCTGAGTCCCCCTCCCCGGAACCCCCCTAGCCCTCCGCCCCCCTAACCGCAGCTCAACGGCCGGCGGCAGCGGCGGGAGGAGGGGGCGACGGTCGGGAGCCCGGAAACGGCCCGATCGCCGGGTCCCGGCCGGACTCCGTACCTGGGCGGGCGGCGAGACGGAGACGGGCGGTCGAGCTCCGCGAGTGAGCGGGGCAAGCGGCGGTGACAGCCCCACAGCTCCAGCTGCTGCTGCTGCTGCTGCTGCTGCTGCTGCTGCCGCCGCGGCCGCCCGGGGAGAGGGGCTGGCACCACCGCGGCGCGTCACTGCCCGGCCCGGGGGCGGGGGTGGCCAGGGGGAGGGCCCAGGCAAGCGGCAGCGGCGGCGGCGGCGGCGGCGGCAGCGCCGCGGCCGGGAGGGAGGAAGGGGGAGGGGGGCACCGGGCACGGGGAGGCGGGACCGGGCACGGGGCGGGGGCCGGGGGGAGGGGAGCGCAGGGAGGACGCACGCAGGGGGAGTAGGAGGAGCAGCAGGAGGAGGAGGTGGAGGGGCAGGCGAGCGGGAGGAGTGGGCACTGAGGGAGGCGGAGGGAGGGAAAGGAGGCACCCAGGGAGAGAGGAGAGGAGAAAGGAGGGTGGAGGAGAAGAGGAAGAAGGAGGGGGCACTGGGCCAGGTAGTGGGGGGGATAAGGGCGCGCTGGACTCGCCGCCGTGCGCTCTGTGGGGGGAGAGCGCTCTTAAGGGAGAAGAGCTTAAAGGAAGATCCGTGCGGGGCGGCGGGCCGGGGAAAGCAGGCTGTGAGGTCTGTGCCTGCCCCTAGCTCCGGGAGGCCTTTGGGTCCCGGGGTCGGGGGCGGGCACCTGGCAGTCTGTCTGTGTTCAGGCCAAGAGAGGGAGACTTGGCCCAAAGAAAGTGACTCAGGCACCTTCGGGAACTCTCCGTGCCCCGGGGCCTTCGGACAGCCCACGATCCCCCTCGGGTCTCTCCGGTTCCTAGGGGACAGGGATCCTCCTTGGGCGGGGCTGCCAGGCGTGGGGGCTCGGCCCCAGGAGGTCGGAGTGAGACCCTGGCCTGGAAAATCCAGGCACGTGGCCGGCTCTCTGTCGGGTCCCCACCCCCCCACCACAAGGCCCCCTTTTCTTGATCAAGTTCAAGCTCGAGCTCCTTGCCGCGCTACCCCTCGGCCGCCCCCTCCTCTTCCCTCCCCTCCTCTCGCCCTCCCTCTATTCCGCACCATCTCGCCTCTTCACTCTTCCTTTGTCTCTTTCCCACCACTTAGTTTACACCGCCCCTGCTCCCCTCCTCCCTGTCCCCCAGTAGGCGCCTAAGTGTCCAGGCTGCGCTCACCTGTTCGACCCAAACATTTCGGAGACCTAGAGCGCCCGCCGCCAGTTCCCTCCCGGCTCCCTCCCCACTCGGCGGGTTATTGTGCTCCACCAAACCACACTGTGCCGGCTTCTTACGGTGCGCAGTTGTAAAGTCATAGGACAATATCAAGAATGCTGCTCCATCCCAGATCTGGGCGCGCACTGTCCGCGGAGATTCAGTACCGCAGGAGACGGAAGACCCACGCGGATCACAGATGCGATCTTCCTGGCAAACAGACCTTCTCCCCGGGTGCAGGAGAAGACGGTTGGGATCGGGTATAGCAGGGTGGGGAATGAGGTACCTGGACTTCCGGGCCACCTCAGATTCGGCCTGAAACGTAACACGCTAGTTCCCAAACAGCAGAATTAGACCCCGACTGAGAAAATGGGTCAGGGGCAGCCGCACCCACCTCTCAAATCCAAACCCCTGTTGCAACAGATTAGGTTCGGATAAAGCTAATGTTTCAACGGGGATAGAGATACGCTTGTGGAATTCTGTGGGGAAATGCGCCCCCCACCACCACCAAAAATAATAATAACAATCCCACCTCCTGGTTCCTCTGGTCGAATCCGAAGAGGAAAGGTAATTTCTACAGACTTCTTTACGCTACAACTCACTCACAGTAGAACCAGCTGAGAAAAGAAAATGAGACAGCCACCGCGATTGTTTGCAATTTTGAAACAGACTGCCTTTAACCCTCCAACTTTTTTTTCTGCAAAAAGCCTTTTTCTTTCTTCCTCTGAAAGCTTTGCATTGTGAACACTCTAAGTAGACAAGGCTCCCTCTACAGGTGTGAGCTGGAAGTACACCACCACAGGTTTCGAGCTCAGTATTCACCCATTTAAAAAAAAAAAAAACAACATTTCAAATTAAGGGCACGCAGACTTCATTCTGCACATACTAAAGATTTTTTTCTGCCAATATAAGTCCCATGCTTTCTTTTTAAAATAGGGTTTAAGCTTTTATTCCTGAAATCAAAATGCAATCTCAAGCGACTGACTCTTGTTTTCTCCATTAAATCTTTACTTCTCATCCTCTGGGCTGTGGTGGTCTACAGGCTTCACTAAGCCAACACACATGTGGGTTCCCAGTAATGATTTTTAGAATGAATCAGTGGCCAGAACTCTTTTCAGTTCATCCAGAGAAATGTGGGTGTTTCCAGGATAGGAACTGTCCTTCCACACTCTGAAAATCAGATAATTCAGGCTCAGGATTTCCTGTCTCTTCCCAACACATTTCTATAGACCTTTGACTTCTCCTGGCCTGAGTCACTATTTCACAGCCATGGTGGACATCTGGGCTTGAAATATAAAGCCAAATCCAACTGAAGTTCAAAGGTGGAATTGAACCCAGATAACCCGCCTGTTTTCTGATTAATAAAAGAGAGCTAGTGCTGCTCAGGAGGGCAGAGCGGTGATTTTTTTTAGGCATGAAATGCGAACTCACCATCACTGAGATAAAACAGCCCCAGCCCCATTTAACCCACAGAAAGCAGTTCCTAGAGGAACCTGGCTGCTTGGCGGCCTGTCATGAGGTGGGGCTGTGTGTGTGCTGCAGCCCACAGCAACCTCCCAGACACTGTCCCTGAATGAGCTACCACTCCCAGAGTAACCTTGGGTTGGTTGTTTCCAGCATCCTTGTGCCTCTGGGCAACTCCTCTCCTTAAAGTGGCCACAGCATGGGTCTCCACAAGGAATTGGGTGACCTAGTTTCTTGACCACTAATTCTCCCAGTATGTGTCCCTTCTTCAGGCCCCAATCTGGGCGGAGCCCATGGCAAGTACAGCTGCTCTTGTATGCTGAAGGGGGCGGGGGCAGGACACTGCCCTCATGCCACCTCTAGGAGCTGCAGACAGTGGGTGCTTTCTGTAAACAGATGCATGGCACATGCTCTGGGGAGCCTCTCAAGGAGCTGGCACCTTCAAGCAGCCTCTCACAAGCGCAAGTGGGGCCCTGGTCAGGGGACCCTGAGGCTTGCTGTTATAGGAACAACACCCCTAGTGTTATGAGAGCAGACACCATTCAAGCATCTCAAAACACTTTAAAGCCATTTATCCCCAATCATTAAGGATTACTTGTTAATGACAGAGGGGAAAGTGTACCTGCCTAATGGAGTGACTGAGCAGACACCTCCCAACCAAACAATCAAATCAGCTGGCCCCAGAGTGGGGCCATCTGACATGATGTGGCCACCTCCTGAAGGGACATGACAGAAACAGCATCACCCACGTTGGCAGCAACTCCAGGTCTCATTCTTCCCCAATATAATTAGTCTGAATCTGATCATGAGGACACAACCAGATATTCAGAAAGACTCCATGATACCAGAGTCCTGGACTTTTCAAAACATTCATTGTCATTAATCTGACTGCTCTAAATTATGAGACGAAAGAGAAATAACAGCTCAATGCAACGTGTAAATCCTGGCTGGGTCAGGAGACCAGGGCTGAAGTGGAGACACAAGGACACAGGTGAGCTGAGGACTGGGTGGCCAGGGAAGCTCCTCCCTGGGGGAAGCCTGCTTGTGCTCTGACCCCAGATGACTGAAGCTGACAGCTGGGTGCAGAAAGGTGACCAGTGTTGCTAGAGCGAGGTGAGCTGAGGAAGAGCCAGAGATGAACACAGGAGGGTGTGCGAGGCCAGGTCTGTGGAGCTGCTGGAGCTCATTCTGAGAGTGTGGAGAAGATGCAGTCTGAATCATGTCTTTAGCTCAGGGGAGATGGGATTAAAAGGCAGCAAGAGTGGCAGCAGGAGACAGTGAGGAGGAAGAATAGAAAGGGTAGAGCTAAGGTCAGGATGTGGCTCAGTGGCAAAGCATTTGCCTAGCAAGTGTCAGGACTTGGGTTCAAGTCTCAGCACCACAAACAAAAACCACACACAAAAAGAAAACAAAAAGGGTCTCTCTAAATGGGATGGGGTTCAGATTCTGGCTCTAACACTGTCTAGAAAAGCAACTTTGGGTGCCATATTTAAGCTTCTGTGAGCCTCCTTTCCTCATCTACAAGTGGATCATGAGATGGCAGGTTTAACCCAGCATTTGGTACCAAATTTTTCCTTTCAAAATTAGAAACCAGGGCGGCCAGCGTCCAAGATGGCCCTGATGATCCTCAGCTCCTGGTTCCCCACTCTCGTCTTATCACAATAACTGGGATGGTAGCCAGGGTGTGTGACTTCAGAGGCTGGTCATTAAAAACAAGCTTGATCTCTTCCGCAGAGAGAGTACTTGAGACATGGCAGCTTCCCTGCTCCTCCTTATTAGGACTGAAAATGTCCCAATCGCTGTCCTACCCCTTGGTGTGAATGCAGCACCAGCCCACCGGCACCAGCAGTGGCTGCAATCTCTCCTCACTGCACTCTTGTCCCGAGTGGTACCCACAACCTCTTTTATCTTTGCCAGTCTCAGAGGTGAAGATCTTCTTCTGCCTCCCTCCATCTGGGAGCATAAGTGTGTCTGTCTGTGCGGACTGTGTACTTATTGACCACTTGTGTTCCTTTTTTTTTTTCCCAAAGGAATCATATAAGTGCCTTTTATTTTTATTTATTTTGAGAGAGAGAGAGAGAGAGAGAGAGAGAGAGAGAATTATCTATTTATTTATTTTAGTTGTCGGCAGACACATCTTTTTTTGTTTGTGGTGCTGAGGATCCAACCCAGGCCTCAGGCATGCCAGGCGAGCGTGCTACCACTTGAGCCACATCCCCAGCCCCTACTTGTGTTCCTTGTTTTCGGGAATAACTTGTTCATTTCTCTATTTGAATTGTTGGTATTTTTTTTTTTTTTTAGGGGAATACCGGGAATTGAACTCAGGGCACTCAGCCACTGAGCCACATCCCCTGCCCTATTTTGTATTTTATTCAGAGACAGGGTCTCACTGAATTGCTTAGCATCTCGCTTTTGCTGAGGTTGGCTTTGAAGTCCAGATCCTCCTGCCTCAGCCTCCTGAGCTGCTGGGCTTACAGGAATGCACCACTGAGCCCGGCTCTATTTGAATTGTTGTTTTTTGTTTTTTGTTAAAGATATCTTTGGAGATGAATAAAATATTTTATATATTTGCAAATACATTTTCCTTTTGTTGTCTTTTTTAAAATATATTTTTAGATGTTGATGGGCCTTTATTTTATTCATTTATTTATATGTGGTGCTGAGGATAGAACCCAGTGCCTCACACATGCTAGGTAAGTGCTCTACCACTGAGCCCCAGCCCCAGCCCCACTTCTGTTGTCTTTTTGTGATAGGAATTCTCCTGCCATATGAAAATATTATAAATTTATATCATCTGGTTAATTTTTTTTCCTGTTAGAGCTTTAAATTGCAGGTCAAAACAAAGTTTCTTTCTTTTCCAGCTTTGATGGCTTGATGATAAAATTATTTATTTATTTATTTATTTATTTAGGTCCCAGAGACTCTCTACCATTGAGTAACAACCCCAGCTTTTTTTTTTTAAATTTTATTTTGAAACAGGGTTTCACTAAGTTTTCTATGCTGACTTTGAACTTGTGATCCTCCTGCTTCAGCCTCTTAAAACTGCTGGGATAACAGGTATATGCCACACACATGGCTCGTCCATATTTTCTTCTGGAACATTTATATATTTGTCAAACAAAATCTTTATTCCATCAATTCATTTTCATCTAAGTAGTGAAAGTGGAGGGTCTAGTTTATTTTATTTTTTTCTAAACTTATTTTTTCTTTCTTTTGTGGTGTTGGGAATTGAACCCAGAGCTTCATTCATGCTGGGCAAATGCTCTTCAGTGAGCTCCAGCCCAGCCCTCAATACTGTCCTTTTGAAGAAATCATCATTATTAGAAATGCCATCTTCATCATGTACTAATTTCACATTATTTTGGGAACATGTCTATTCTATTCTATTGATCTGTCCTACTATGATAGCTTTAAAATATCTGTTAATATCTGGTCAGACTAGCACCCGACTCTGCCCCCAAGAACTATCCCTTCCCACATCACAGCCAAGACAATTAAACAAGAGTCACAGCACAACCTTGGAGAAGGGAGCGAAGCCTCCCCTGAGGAGCTGGAGGCTAGGGAGAAGGTTCCTAAACGAGGGGGCTCTACTCCAAACCAAAGAAAGCAGGAGGCCTGCAGCAAGGGAAGTGGTCGCAGGTGCCTGGAGCTGAGCCCTCGGGGGCCGGGGGCACCTCTCCATGTATTCTTCATACTAGTTGCTGTTTGCAGAGCTGGCTGCGACCTCAGAGTTGGTTGGACCTTTGGTGAAATCTAGGAGAGGCCGTCCAATACTGTGTCCTCGTTCCTCCTCTAGCTAGAGAAATTTCTCACTGTGGATATAACTAAAAGAGCCCAATTTCTTGAAGTAAACACTCCTGAAAACCACAACACAAAGTAAAAATTACATCTTCATCATTCTTTTCAGAAATGTCTTGCTTTGAAATGTCTCTGGTTCTGTCACTCTTCTACCCTGAAACTTGCAGTAGCTTCCAGCTATGGCTTTCTCAGCTGGCCCTCCAGACCTTGCGCAGACATTAGCTCCCTTGATTCCTCTCTGGGAAATCTGCTGTGATCAACTGGCCGCCTCTGTCCCCAGCTCACCCAGTGTGGCCTCCTCCCTGCTTTTAATCATGCATGCTTCTAGGCAAGTGAGCCTTCCTCCCTGTGCAGAAGTGCAGGTGACACAGCTGTGCAGGATGCAGACGCAGGACTGCCTCTGGGGACTCTGCAGGCCAGCAGGGACAGGGAGATAAGGAAAGTGACCCGAGTTTTCTTGATCTGATGCCGGTCACAGGAGCTGGTTGCTGTTTGCACTTGACAGGTCTGAGACCTGCTCAGAAGGAAGCGCTCAGGGTGTGGACCCAGGAAGACTCCTCAGAGGAGGTGACATGGACGCCCGGACACGGGGTGTTTAAGGGTACACATGTACTGAGTAGGCGGAAAGGCACCTGGGCTCCCAACAGAAACGCTGCTGACCCTCCCCACATCGAGGCCCCTCTGAATTCCGAGTGCCATGCTCTGATCTGACACCCACCTTGGCAGGTCCTTGCTGGTCACCCTGCGGCTTTCCTTCCCTTCTCTTTTGCTCAGCCTCCAGTACATTCCCTGACAGGGCCCTCAGCGCTCAGGGGCTGGGGCTGGCAAGCAGCACAGTCCCCATGGAGTCCTGCTGGACCAGCCCTGCAGGAGAGCTCTGACCCCAGCCTCCCTGTGAGTCCTCTGCTCTTCTTATATCAGGATAAAATAACTTCATATTTTGTTCTCTGGTCAGCTAGAATTTGGTACTCGCAGTCAAAATCATTCCTGACTGATTTAAGGGCTCCTCTCTGTGGGTAGACTAAACAGGACTCCATACTCTTCCATGTGGCCTTTTCTCTAGCTCCTGCAAGAGGATAGGGGTGCTGTGTCCGGGAACCTGCTGGGCGGACTGTGGTGCTGGGAGGAGAGCAGCATTTAGTTCCCTCATCTGTGAACTCCGCAGGAGGGAAGGGTTTCCAGGTGTGTGGGCACCGCCTCAACCAGGGTCGCAGCCCAGCTAAGGGGCATCTGCTCTCTTGGTCTTATTTTTCTTGAGGCACTTAGAAATGCTCCAAATACCCATGGGCTAGCGAGGCCGGGCTCTGTACTCATCTCTGTTGACGTTGCTGTTCATGGCTGTGCTGGGCTGTGCCCTCTCCCCGACTCTGCAGCACCCCCACCCAAGCTCAGGCCTCTCCTGGCCCCATTGCTGGGGCATGGAAGGTGGAAGGAGCTGCTCCGCCTGAGAGGGGTAGGTGGGTGGGCCGGGCCCCAGCCCAGATGTGCCAGCAACCACCTGTCTGCTGCTTACCCTCGACCCAGTGGGCTTCCACCACAGAGGAGCTTCCCTTGAAGAAAGGCGCAAAGAGTATAATTTGAAAACTGCTCCAGCCAGCCTGCCCCAACCTACTGATCCAATAACAGGGAGGCTGTGTCACAGAGAAGGGAAAGCTGGACAGCCGGGCAGGGCTGCGCCGGGAGCCTGAGTGGCAGCACTCCCCCTCGGGCACTTGTTTCTCTCACCATCCCCAAATTAAGCCCCTGCTCTTCTCTGGTAGCAGAAGGTGCACCACAAGGCTTTGGGTCGTACACAACAAAGTTTGTACCCAGTCAGCAAGCCCCTGGGAGCAGACTCCTGAGGACTGCTCCATCATATCCCAAGCATGTCTCCCTTCATCCCCATCCCAGCTGCCTAGGTGTCCTACCCCAGGGCCTTTACATGCTGTCTCTGTTGCCTGGAGAGCCTGTGCTTGCCATGTGCAGAGGCTGGCCCCTCCTGTCAATAGATCTTGGCTTACATGCCTCCTCTTCAGAAAGGCCTCTGGCTCAGAAGCCCTATCTACCATCTCACTGAATTTTAATTCTCTGCCCCAAACTTCAAACTTCTGCATATTTTTCCCTTATTGACTTATTGATTACCTCCATAGCCTATGAGTGTCCAGAGCTGGTGTGTTTAGCTGTCTTCTTCACTACTGTGTCCCCAGCACATAGTAAGACCTAAAAAATTATTTTTGAGCCAAGTGTGGTGACGCATACCTGTAATCCCAGCAGCTCCGGAGGCTGAGCTAGAAGGTTCGCAAGTTCAAAGCCAGCCTCAGCAACTTAGTGAGGCCCTAAGCAACTTAGACCCTGTCTCTAATGAAATGCAAAAAAGGGCTGGGGCTGGGGCCCATTGGTTAATCGCCCCTGGAGGAGTTCAGTCCCTGGTACCAAAAAAAAAAAAAAAAAATTATTTTTTCAAGTGAATGAAGAAGGGAATTTCTCTAACCTATTCAACGCCACGTCACAGGCAGGACGAGGGTCTGAATAGGGTGAAAGAGCTGCCAGCCTGCCCACGGCCTGCACCCAGGCACCCTGAGCAAAGCAGAGAAGGCAGCACAAATTCACAGTGCAACACTGTGCTCTCCGCCCTGAAGGGGATGAGAGCCTATTAATGAGGTAAACACCATCACAAGAAGGAAGGAGCTGGCCATGCTTCTTGAGTCCACCGAAGCCATTATCTCTAATTGATCTCCAGACATCAGCAGCTGGAGCGCTGAACCCCTCCTGCACCCTCCAGGTCTGGTTACAAAGCCCCACCGCCTGCCTGCCCAACCGCCAGCTGCATGGAGTCAGGGTCCTCTCTGGGCCCCTCCGAGCTGGGGAGAGGCCTGTCTGGGCCCCATGTGAAAAGGAACCAGTGGGTCAAGGACCCAAGTAGGAGCCTCAGCCACAAAATGAGCTGCATTTGCTTCAAAGCCATGCAATCAGAAGAAAGTGTCAGAAGAAAGTGACAACCACCCATGAAAGCTGAAGAAAGCCCCCTCCCCAAGTATCCTACTGGCTCTGGATGCAAGAGGCCCCCAAAAACTGCAGTCGAGAGTTTTTGTCCACCAAGAGGAAGATGCAAAAAATAAAATACATGACTTCGCCACAGATACCAAATCCTTTCTAGACCTCCGTAAGGCTGGGCCCAGGGACGGGGGTGGGGTGGGTCACAAGGTCGCCACCAGTTCAGTGGCCATCTGGATGTTTCCAGCGGCTCCTTCCTGGCCCAGCCCGGAAGGAAGCCTCCTTTCCTGTTGGATCTCAGCAACCCAGGCTGCCTTGCAGGGCAGTTTACAGTCAGAGCCAAGGGAGGACAGAGCTGCTTCCCTCATTTAAGATGGCCCAAATATTGGCTCCTGACCTCAATCCCAACTTTTCCCTTGACACAGATAAAGCATTCCCAGGCCAGCCTGGCCGCAGGGTTCTGCTCTCCGCACCAGGCAGCTCTCCTGCCTGCACCAGTAAATCATGGACCCTGCATGCATTTCTTTCTCAGGATAATGAAGTTAAAAGGCCACCTCCATCCTTGCCAGTGTTGGGGGTGGAGGGCCTTGAGGAGCTGCAGGGACAATGAGCCCTTCAGGTTGGGGGTATCTACAAACCCCATCAGGGAACTGGCTCTTGAGACAGGATGTCGGTTGTTTTTTGCTTCTTTCCCATACAGCTCCAGGGAAGCAGGAAGAAAGGAGAGGCACAGACTCCTCTGGGCCCAGGCTGCCTGGCAAAACAGCAGGAATGCTTGTTCTCTTAGAGTCTCTGGCAGTTGCAGCAAATTTCTGGAAAGCACTGAGGATGTTCCATAACATTTTTTGATCATGAAAATAATGCTCCATACAAAAGATGTTTGACAATGAAATTTTTCCCGCCTATTTTTCTTCTCCCCTCTATAGTGGGGACTGAACCATTTTTATTTGGCCTTGAGCTTGTGATCCTCCCACCTCAGCCACCTGATTACAGGCGTGCACCAAGGGCTCTTGCCTTTCTCTGTCCTTTCTAGAAAAAGTTTCCAAGAAATTTTCTCCTCTTGAGTTTAGAAATACCCAGTTTTGCTTGACGCATCTTTAGGAGGACAGGAATGCTGGGTTGTTCATGTTTAGGGCCCCTGGGCGCTAGCCTGGGGAATGTGGGGCTCTGAGCTCACAGTCCGCCCAGGTTGTTGGATGAACAAAAAGGCCCAAGGTAAAAAGCATTTTGGCTTAATTGACAGGGCCAGGCAAGCCAGGCCTCTACAGGAGGATTCTCCACCAAGAAGGGGATGTAAACATGTCTAGGCATGGAAGAAGTACATTTTTTTCCCCAAAGTAGCAAGTCGGTAAAATTTTACAAAAGATCAACATGCCTGTTTCATTCTACGGTCCTTCCCCTCCCCAAGTACCCTCCCCTCCCCAGCCTTTACTCCCCTCTACCTAATCTAAAGTAGAATGAGGGGCTGGGGCTGGGGCTCAGTGGTAGAGCACTTGCCCAGCATGTGTGAGGCCCTGGATTTGATTCTCAGCACCTCATGTGAATAAATCAAATAAAGGTCCATTGACAACTAAAAAATATTTTTCATGATTTTTTTTCTTTTGTCGTGCTGGTGATTGAACCAAGGGCCTTGTGAATGCGAGGCAAGCAGTCCACCAACAGAGCTATATCCCAGCTAAAAAATATTTTTTGAAAAAAAGTAGAATAAAACTGACATTATTATCTTATGTACATCCATGACTGCATGACTGATGTGATTCTATATCATGTACCATCAGAAAAATGAGAAATTATACCCTATTTCTATATATCAAAGTATATAAATGCATTCTACTATCATGTATAACTAATTAAAACAAATAAATATTAATTAATTAATTAAAATGGTGGGCATGAAGGGACCCATTCCTACTAGATTCAAAAACATGATCTTGGGCTGGGGATGTGGCTCAAGCGGTAGCGCGCTCGCCTGGCATGCGTGCGGCCCAGGTTTGATTCTCAGCACCACATACCAACAAAGATGTTGTGTCTGCCGAGAACTAAAAAATAAATATTAAAAATTCTCTCTCTCTCTCTCTCTCTCTCTCTCTCTCTCGCACACACACACATTCTCTCTTTAAAAAAAAAAAAAAACATGATCTTAACACAGTGCAGTGCTGCTGGTACTTGAAGAGTCAAAGAGGACAGTGGACTGAACAGAAATAGATACTGCTTCACACAGAAATTTGCTAAGTTGTAAATGTGGCATCTCAAGTCAATGGGGAAAAGAGTTTTTCTCACCATCATCATTGTCATCATCATTACTATCTGCTGTGCTGGGGATAGAACCCAGGACCTCTTGCATGCTGGGTGAGCACTCTACCCTGCACCACACCCCGCCCCCAAATAGGTTATTTAATAAAAGAAGCTGAGACAAAAGGGTTAAGCAGGATCCAAATCTCAAGAGTATCCCATGATACTTTCCAAATGAATCAAAGATCAAATTTAAAAAATAAAAATGAAAACATGTCTTTTTTTTTTTTTTTTTTTGCTCTGTTAGTTGAGAGGGCGTAAAAGAAAGGACACTCCAATAACATGCTCAGCTGGCACCTAGATCTTGCTTTTTAATATGATTCTGCAATAAAAGGAAGCAGAGCTCCTGGAAAAATGGCTGATTCTAGGTGCAGGGCAAGATATAGATGAAATGAGCCTGGAGTATCTTAAGGTGCCAGAAAGTTAAGAGGAACTGAGGGGGGAATGCCAAAACCAAACCAAGAACCAGGAGCACCAAACCCTGAGGGGGACATGTTAAAGGGGCACAGGAGAGGCTGGGGTGTGGCTCAGAGGAATAGCGTTCACCTAGCATGAGTGAGGCACTGGGTTCGATCCTCAGCAACACATAAATATAAAAATAAAGGTATCATGTCCACCTATAACTAAAAATAAATAAATATTTAAGGAGTGGGGGAAGGGGCCAACTGAAATGTCCCAATGGTTGAAACTGGGATAATTAACATTAAAATAAAGGAGCACAGAAGTATAACCCAAATATAAAACAAAGGGCCACAAATCCATGTGGTGGCCCTGGATGCGTGAAGGCAGAGGAGATCATCTCCCACGAACTGGGACCTTCGTGCCCACCCCTCACCTGCAAGGTGCTTGGTAAGAACAGCACGCCACACACGGGTGCTGGCTGCACACAACAGCTGCCTTCAAGGTGTTTGGCATGAAGAGAAGAAAGAAGAGCAAGTTGAGTGACAAAACCGGACAAACGCCTAGGCCAGGTATGATCAAGGCCAGTAAAGCCTCATAAATCACGCTGACAGTGTGTCGCCTCCATAGGACCCAAGGAAAGGGCCCTTGGCATCCACAGGTGTCCTCTTAATAACCGTAAGTGTTATGTTTTATATTAAGAAGAGCATCAGGCAGATCCCAGATCCTGAAAATACATGACTGATTGTCCTCAAAACTGTCAAGATCACCATAAACAAGGAAAGTCTTAAGAAACTGTCATGACCCAGAGGAACCTTTATGAAGTCTCCTGGTTGGAATCCTGGAACCAAAAGACTCTTGGGTAAAGAGGAAGAAAATCTAGCAGTGGTGCAGGCCTGAATCCAATCCTGGCGGCTTGGGAGGCTGAAGCAGGAGGATCCCTTGTTCAAAGCCAGCCTCAGCCACAGTTGAGGTGCTAACCAACTCAGTAGACCCTGTCTCTAAATAAAATATAAAATAGGGCTAGGGGTGTGGCTTGGTGGTGGAGTGCCCTTGAGTTCAATCCCCAGTCTCCTGCCCCCAACAAAAAAAGGAAATCTAAATAGACTTTGGTTAGCAATAATGCATCAATATTGGCTCGTGAGTGGTAACAAATGTATCCTTGTGAGGTGAGATGTTATCCATAGGAAAGGCACCTGCTGGGAGTGTGTATATTTGGCTGGAGGGAGTAGAGAGATAATGTGGGAACTGTTACCTCAGTTTTTCTGTAAATCTAAAACTGTTCTCAATAACAATCTATTACAAAAATGAAAACTTGAAACTACTAAAAAAGAAGCATGAGGGTGGAGTGGACTTAACCTTTTTGAGACTCTAATGTAGAAGCCATTCAAGAAAAAGAATGGATAACTCTGAGCCTATAAAAATAAAAACAACAAAACACACACAGCATAAGCAAGATCAAAAAGATAAAGGGGAAGGATGGGAAAAGAGAGGCAATGGCTAACTCTGGGGAATCAAAAGAAAAGAAATGTAATCACGGTATGCTAATTGGGTCAGCTATGAATAATACACACACAGTCATAATAATATAAATAATGAACAGTGAAGAAGCTGTAGATCTATTGAAGGATGAAAGAAAGAGAAATAGTATCTTTGGGAGAGGGTGTAAGAGCGTACATACTTAGCTCCCACAGCAAGAAATTAAACAACAATACAAGTCTGAATTTAAAAATCAAGAACTAGCAGTATGAGCACATTATAGAGAAACAGGAGGTAAATGCCAGAAGAGATGTCTAAGTGATAAGAAAGAAAAGGGACCTTCTCAGAGGAGTAGAAATGGAAAAAAGGGGAGGCTAGAGCAGGGTCTGTTATTTTGATATGATTTTTAAAAAATGAATTCTAGGACTGGGATTGTGGCTCAGTGGTAGAATGTTCGCCTAGCATCGGCGGAACCCGGGTTCTATCCTCAGCACCACATACAAATAAAGGCATTGTGTTGTGTCCATCTACACCCCCCAAAAAAATGTTTTAAAAAAAGAATTCTACTGAATAAAGTAAAAATGAATACAAACAAACAAACAACAACAACCCCACACACACACACACACAAAAAGATAAAGGGCAGCCTGAGAAGCCACTCCTGAGGACCAGTTACCCTGGGGTTGAAACGGAGGACCTGAGAGGCACAGGACAGAACCCATGGGCAGCTACCTAGTGCGTGTTCCCCCCATGGGACCTCTCCAAGGAGCATGCTCTGACTAGAGAAGTCCAAACAGCAGCCTTGGTCAAGGTCAGTATTTCAGTTGCTTTTTGTTTTTCTTGCCACAGCATAAACCTTCCACAGTGCCAGAGATTTACTGAGACAGGAAAAGGCTGGGCCTCTGATTCTCAGATCCTAAAAATGTGACGGCTGGCATCTCAAGCCTTTCCTGTGCTCTCAGGTCAGCTTGTGTGGGGGGGCCCTCGGCCAGCTGCAGAAGGGCAGGCAGGCTCATCCCAGAGACTGAGGGTGTGGAGCAGGAGAAGAGAGCATGGCCAGGAACAAGGAAGCTCTGGTGAGGGCTGGAGAAGGGCAGAGGCTACAGGGACCAGGGTTGCTGTGTGCTTCAGCGGGTGAGCCCAGGGGGCAGACAAGAAGGGTCCTAAGTCCAGGTAGCTGAGGCAGCAGACACCCACCTGAGCTGCTCCATGTGCATCTGCAGAGGGCAGGAGCAGAAGCTGGAGCTTGAAGACACTGATCTAAGGAGGTGGCTCCCACAACCCATAACCAAAACTGCAAGCAGCAGCAGATGGTAGAGATGCTCAGGCTGGCTGCCTCCTACCTCCCTAAGGGCAGACCCTGAGCTCCTCCTGGGAGACCGTGCCCCAGTCACTGTAGAACAGTCTTCCTCTGCCCTGTTCAGTGCTTTTTTGACTGGAGCACTTGATTGTTTTGACATTGCTCTTTTTATCTGCCATTCTGCACCATTAAAAATGTCTTTTGTAAATATCACATGGTTGGATCTTTCCATTTAAAAAAGCCCATCCAAGTCTTTCTGACTCCATGTGAGTGGAATTTAACCCATATACATTTATTGTGACTCACCAACTGCCGTTAGCTTACTTTATGTTTTCTATTTATTATACCTCTTTTGGGTGGTTTCTTCTTTTATTCTCCCATTTAATAATGCTTTCTGGACTGGTCAAGTTTTCTTTATTTTTTCTATTTATAAGTTCTACATTCTATTTCTCCTCCATAGAGAAATAGAATGTAGAACTTATAAAAAAAAAAAACTTATAAACTCTTAGAAACACGTTGGAGGCTGTCTCTTTAAGAGACTATCCAAGGTCACAAACGCTGAGGCAGTCGACCCTTCCATCCTGTTTCCCCCAAACTTTCACCTAGTCAGGCTGCAGAAGGGAAGGAGTAAACCATCACTGCTCTCAAGGCCCCAAGCCTGGCTGTCCAAGTCAGTGTCATGAATCCTATGAATCAATCAGGTGTCGTTTGACTAAGAGACAGGCACTTGTTGTCATCTGTTGACTCAGCTCCTCTTTGGGGTCTGACTGGTAGAAGGAGGTAGGTGGAGAAAGTTCATGAGAAAAGAAAGAGGGATAAGGGCTTAGAGAGATAAGAAACAGGATCCTGCTTTTGTGTCTCATGTCTTACACCTGGTCCAAAAGATAGTGACTACCAAGTGAATGTGTTGCCAAAGGTGGAAACAACCCAAATGTACATCGACAGATGAGTGGATAAACAAAACCGTGTGCCTATAGTGTGGAATATTATTCAGCCATGAAAAGAAACGGAGTCCTAACATACTGTGACATGGATGAACCTTGTGAGCATCATGCTAAAGGAAAGCAGCCAGACTTAAATTCCACTTCTGTGAGGCACCTGAAATAGAATCATAGGGGCAGAAAATAGAATAGAGGCTATCAGGGGTTGGGGGAAAGGCAAGAGGCAGACTCACCGTTTAATAGGTACAAATAGTGATGATTGTACAACATTGTGAATATACCCAACGCCACTGAATTCTATACTTAAAAGTGATTTATGTGGCAACATGTTTTATGTTATTTATTTATTTTTTTTTAGAGAGAGAATTTTTTAATATTTATTGTTTAGTTTTCGGTGGACACAACATCTTTATTTTATTTGTATGTGGTTCTGAGGATTGAACCCAGCGCATGCCAGGTAAGCACGCTACCACTTGAACCACATCCCCAGCTCTATGTTATTTATTTTTATGTGGTGCTGAGGATGGAACCCAGGGCCTCACAAGCACCAGGCAAAGTGCTCCACCACTGAGCCCCAGCCCCATCCCTCCTCAGAAAATTTTATGTTACTAAATTAACTACAGAGTTTTTCTTTGTTTTTTAAGCGAATGCAGGGGATGGGGTGTGGTTCAGTGGTAAAGCGCCTGCCTTGCCATGTGCGAGGCCCTGAGTTCCATCTCCAGAGCTGCCAATTAAGAAGGGGAGGGATTTTTTAATTTAGTTTTGCAGGGCGGGCTTGTTCCTTTCTCCTCCTGGGGATATGGGAGTCTGAGAAGGTCCCTGCTGTAGTCCTTGTCTGGTGCTGAGGGGGCTCCTTCTGGGCCTGGCTTCCAGGAAAGGCCCTTCTCCACTTTCCTGGGGCTCTGCCCTTGCCTGGCCGGGTCCTGCTGGGGCTGCCGCCTCACAGCCTCCCTCCCTGGCCCTCTCTGCCTGCCTATCTGAACCCCATGACGAGGATGAGCAAGTGTCCCCAAGCCAGCTGGCAGGTTTCTGGACCCTCTCATCTCTCTGCTTTCTGTCCTGGTGACAGTACCATGGGTGCTATCTTTGTCTCCTAGAAGAAGAGCTCCAGGAGAGCGACCACGGGTCTGACCTGATTCTATGGCCCTGTCTCTACTGCAAGGCCACTTGGTGTGTCTGTCAGATAAGAATGGCATAAGGAGCCCTTGGTGCAGTCGCAGCTCCTGGGACTTCCTTCTTGCTTGTAAGGTGCCCAGCACAGTGCTAAACACTAGCCTTGCTTTATGTCCTTTAACTCCTGGGACACCTCGTGAATTCCAAGTATTATTACTCTATAGTAACGGATGAGGAAAGAGAAGCACAGAGAGGTGGAGCAAGGAGCCCTGAGTCACACAGATTCCAAGCAGCGAAGCTGGCACTGACCACCTGACGCCAGGGTGGTTGGCTTTACAAATGGAGGGTGGGCGCCGAAAATCCTGGCCGAAAGCTGTGCTAGTCACTGCAGCAGGGGCTGCTTTTAGGAGCAGGAAGGCCAATAATTTGGAGACCCCAGTGGACCCCACAGGTGCCATATGTTTGCCCTTGGGAGGGAGCTGTGGGCCCCTCCTTGCGCCAGGACCTGGGGATAACTCCTCTTCAGAGATGGAGAGGGAGGCAGAGGTTAATGGAGGGATGAGAGCCTCCTGTACCACGTGGGCTTAAACAATGGAGCAGGCACCACTTCACACACCGCTGGGAGAACATTAGAACCATTAGCAGGATATTAGCAATATTAGCGCTGCTCTGAGAACTGGGGAGGGGGAGGCAGGTGTTGACAGCCTTCCCCTCTGGAGGAGCCCAGGGCCGGGGGTAGAACCGAAAGGGAGCGGGGTCAGGCTGAGCCTTCCTCTGCAGAGCAGGCGTGGGAAGGAAGGGGTACAGCTCCGCAGACACGCGACTTCGGGAGAGAGAACAATGTATGGACAGCCAATCCCACCCCATGGCCCTGGCAGCCACAAGGTCAGGGCAACGCTCCCTGGGCCCTGCTGGGTGGCAGCTCCCAGGTCCCAGGCCAGTCCCTGCCTCTCTCCGGGGCTCCACTCGCCTTAGTCAGGGGTGTCTTCCCTCCCGGCCTGTGGCCCTGCTCCTGGCCCACACTGGGCCACAGGCACTTCCTCCCAGGTCAGAGTGGGAGAAACAGGGCAGGACAACTTGGCAGGAGCCGGGTTTGGGGATGGAGGGTTGTGGAGCAGCTCAACCACCTTAAGCCTCAGGGAGCAAATGTGTAGAATGAGGACAATCATGCGACCCAGCAAGGGGTCAGGTGTGTACAGTGCTGGACACAGAGCAGGTGACCGTTGACAACCCCTGGGCCTGACTGGCACTCACCCACTGCCCCCTTGTCCCCTCCTCTTCTGAGCTCTTCCAACAGACCCCAAAGAGTAGATGTGGGCTTTTTCGTCTCCTCCTGAACTGTAGAGCCATGTAGGCAGGGGCTCAGGCCTGGTCACCTCTGCCTCCTGGCATCTGGGACAGAGCCTGGCTTAGAGTGTACAAATGGATGGATGGATGGACGGACAGACGAATGCATGGACAAGTGAATGCATGAGAGGAGAAGTGCTCCACCAGCTAACTGGATAGGTGACAACACTAAGATCCAGAGGGAGAGAGACGGAGCATATGGGAGTCAATAGCGGGAAGCCAGAGGAGGGTGTGGGGTGAGTGGCTTTTATTCCACAATTTGAAAGGCAAGAAACCAAAGTCTCCCCGCCATCTCAGTGGGAAACGCTGGTGATTCTTATCACCATGTTCTTGCTTTCTTGGCTACTGATTTTTCTCTGAGGTCATGTGTTACTAGAGTGATTAGGAAAAAATAAAGGACAAAAGAAAAACAAATGAGACCAAACAAAACCAGTAGCAGTGTGAGAAGAACTGCCAGTGAGTTCTGCATGCACCTGGGAGCTCGGCGGCACCTGCTGGCGGACTCTGGGGCAGCCCGGAGCACAGCCCACCCTCCCTGGGTCCGCACTTTATCAAAGAAGGTCTCCACCCTGCAGCGGAACCTTTCTGCATCAGCGCCAAGATGAACTCACCATGTGCACAACTGCATGTGCTCTCAGTCTCAGACCTCCATCAGAGCACCCCCGAACAAGGAAGGAAGACAGACTCTTATCAGACCACACGCTGTATTTTCAGCCCACTTTGGCCACTTTGATGACAACTTCTGGGGTCTATGTCAACCTAGGAGTCAGTTCTAGGAGGGTAGAGTCTGGCCCCTACCATCTTGTATGCTGAAGACACTAAAAATATTTGCTGCGTTGAACCAGACCTTGAGGAGAATCTTTTTTTCTTTGTATGTCGTTTACTTTTTTTTTTTTTTTTTTTTTTTTTGCAGTTTGGGGGATCAAACCCAGGGCCTTGTGCATGCTAGGCAAGCTCCCAGCCCCTGCACTGGAGTGTTGGGTTTTCATATTCCCTAACATCCTCCATGAGAAAGGACTTATTTTCTAGCATATTCATCACAAATGGACTACAAGTATGATTCTGTCCAGCCCTCAAGAAAACCCCACCACCTGTTTGCTGTGTCATCAAGGCAAGGGGAGGGCATATGCTCTCCTTACCATTTGTCTTCTGCTTGTGCAATGTCGAGAGAGAGAGAGAGAGAGAGAGAGAGAGAGAGAGAGAGAGAGAGAGAGAGAGAGAGAGAGAATTATTGGGATTTTATCTTATTTTGATACTGAGGACTGATCCCAGGGCCACTTAACCACTCAGCCACATCCCCAGCCCTTTATTTTAAATTTTGAGACAGGGTCTTGCTATCCCTTATAGGTCCTGTCCTCCCTTGCTAAGTTGCTTAGGGTCTGTAAGTTGCCAAGGCTGGCCTTGAACTTGTGATCCTCCTGCCTCAGCCTCCTGAGCTGCTGGGAGTACAGGTGTGTGCCAGGGCACCAGGGATGAGATTTCTCATCCAAAGTTTTAGATGCAGAGTTTTGGTTTACATTAATGTCATTTATCTTGGTTCCCAGCTGCTTTAGAATCCACGTAGCTCACTTGGGTGATCTGCACACACTGCAGGTGTTCTGTGTTGCCTGTTTGTGGTCAGAGTAATCGGAGAGATCCACTTTCAAAGCCTTGCCTCTGGACATGGGATTTGATAGCAGAAAAGCCTGTTGTGGTGGGGACCACCCCCACCCCAGGAGAGCTCTGCCTGCCTTCCGGGAAGGATGTGTAGTTTTAGTTCCAACTCAAGCTGAAGAATCAAAGACTTAGGGCCCTTAGCCCCTCTGCACTGCTGCAGATAAATAATCTGGTGATTTCTGTTTTGCCATGTGTCTGGCCGTAAAACAGGGATAATGGCACTGCCCAAGAGGTTGAGGCCTTGAGTGTCCCTTGCTGTATGTGAGGGGCTGGAGATTGACAAGCAAAAGGCCCTCGGCAGAGGGGAGGTGCTGCTTCACCTGTCGGGTGGCAAGGAGAATTTGTACTTTGATCTCTGGAAGCACACGGAATGAGCTGGCTACTCTCAGAGCCAGCTGGATCTCCACCCAAGCCAGATTCCCAGAGCACCCTTCGAACAAGGCCTCACATAATCCTCCCTTGCTTTGGGAGTAGCTTGAACCTCACCGACAATCTGCCCATCTTCTTTCATGAGCTTCAGGTGGGCTCTAGTGCCCAACACTGTGCTATATCCCTCTTTGCTCAGCAACAGAATCTCTCACATTCTCTGCCCCAACCACACCAGCCTCTCTAATCCCTTATAGGTCCTGTCCTCCCTGGAACCACAGGGCCTTTGCACAGGCTGTGTAATTCTCTTCTTTTCAGAACCACATCTCAGCCAAAGCACCCCTTTCTGCGGCAAGCCTTTTCTGACCTCTACACCAGTCTACTCACCCCACCCTAAGAACCCACAGCACCAGGTGTCCTGCCTGGCCGCCTCACAGCTGCACTTCAATGCCTGATTAGCACTTCCTTCATTGCTCACAGCTACTCACTGAGCTGGGGAGTTTGTGTATGATTTTTTTGGTTAGTGTCTGTCTCCCCACAGGTCATAAGAAGGCCTAGGAATGCAGCTGTTTGTTCATCCCCATGGAGCCCTAAATAAATATTTGGTGAATGATCGGATCCTTGTTAAAGCTTTTAACCAATACAGTGTTAATCCCTTTCCTTCCACAGATGCAAGTCAAAGTACAGGAAGATTTTTTTAACTAAACCAAACACATTATAATCCATTCAAGAGGGATCGCAGCTATGCTGACCACTGCTGACTAGCAATGATCTAGATGTGGCAGCGCATCCCAGGAAAGAGAGTCGCAGGGCTGTGCCTCAGTCCTCACAGCAATAGATGAGCTCGGTGACGCATGTGGAAACAGAGCGTGGATGGTGACAGGCAAGAGAGGCCCAAATCACTCCCCGCTGCAGAGGAGATCTGCTATTAACAAAAGTGATACCTTTGTCACTGGCATTCCTGGGGCAAAAATGACGTGGTCCTCGTGGGTTGGAAACCCAAGCCCCTAACATTTCTCCGATAACACAACATCATGAACAGGCCCTCTCAGTGAGAAGTGGGAGATGCAGATGGACACAGCTCTGCCTTCCAGAGCCACAGTGACCCCATGCAGGCTCCAGGGGCTGGGCCTGGCATGGCCAAGAGGGCACAACTCCATGGTCCAAGCCAATCAGCCTAAATCCTCAAACTGGGTAACAGGCCCGTGTAACCCAAACATGTCTTACTCCGTCACCACGAGGCCAGCCTCAAGCTATCACCCCTGCACACGCATGCTCTCGTTGTCAAGGAGACCAGCAGTGCCAGGTGACAGGCACCCTGGGTTGCTAGTCAGACTCAAGTCCCAGCTATCTATCAGTCAGAGAGGAAGGGCACATTCCCCCAGGCAGGTCTCAAGGACCTCACCAGACACGTGAGAGCCCTGAAAGCAGGGGTAAAAATTGGTTCCTGGTTTCAGGCTGCAGCAGAGGGAGAGCCACCCAGTCCGTCTTTGAAAACCAGGCTACTTGCTTTGGGAAGAGTTAGAAGGTAGGCTGTGTGGGGAGGCAGCGAGGAGTTTCTTTTCATAGCCAGTTTCCATGGCGTCTGACAGCCTTTGGTGAACCACAGCTGGGAGTCTTGGGCAGCTGGGCGACCCTGGGGCCTTATCTAGCCTGGGCCACCTTCCAAGGCCCATCCTCCTGGCCTGTCTGGGCCCCCGAGAGTGACAGAGGCCACAGGCAGGCAGCCAGGGCCACACCCCCTCACCTCCTAGGGGAAAAGCTCTGTGATGGGCAGAGCACAGCGAGAAGGACCCCAGATCCAGGGCAAGCTTTCCCCACCCTGGCCCCACCTGACCTTGGGGAATGTTTTGCAAAGTCTGAGCTTTTGGAGCAGCACCCTGCAGACCCTCCATGGAGGAATGCACCCTTTCTTGCCCTCTCCTCCCCTTTCTGTCTGACTGCCTGGCCCAGATGACCAGATAAGGGTCTCTTTGACTTCCAGGGTGTTTATACCCACGGCAGACCTGAGTCTGTCTGGGAAAGGCAACCACAGCTAGGCAAGTCAGGATGCCTCCAGGTGGGCGAAGGGGACAGACACCTTACCTGCTCCTGGGAGTTCATCACCCGCAGCTTCATCTGCTTCAAGTAGGTGGAAGTGAGGGGCATGTTGTAATCAATGATCCCAGAGACCAGAGGGGACGGTGGTTCATTTTCTGGCAGGGAGAACAAAAGGAAACCCCTTTCAGTCTGTGCTGGGGTCTCATCACCCCTGGGGAGCCACCTCTGGGAAGGAGCAGGCCAGAGGCCACCTGTCAGTGGCCACCACACCTGGCCCTTAGAAACGGGCTGTGTGGTGTTGAAAATGCTTGTCAGTGGGTGCCAGTGTTTAATAAGAGACGTCACATGTTTAGAAAAATGTGAAATTGTGGCTTCTTTGAAATACAGAAGGCTTGGCCACACATATGTCCCATGCTTCATGGCAGGTGGCCACGTCCTTCAGGCAGGGCATCTCAGCGGCACACCTCTGCTCATGAGGGCCTCTGAGGCCCTTCAAGGCATTGGAGCCTCCAACTCTGGTCTAAGCTCCCTTCCTGGTGAATACCTGCCACTGCTCCACCCCATCCCTGGCCCCATAGCATGCCACCAAAGCACCCTCAGGTACCAAATGGCTCATGGGGTCACGGGGCTCAAACATGCCTCCAGTGCCCTCTTCCCACCGCCCTTCCAAACCCTGGTGTCTCTTTAATCGCACTTAGAGGAGCACTGCGCTTCCCATATATTGCTTTGGTGTCCTGGAGATCAGAGTAATGCGTGTTCTTTTTGTAGAGAATTTGCAAAGTGCAGAAAAATGTAAAGAAACATTTTTTAAAACCATAATTGCACCAAGCAGCTTGGCATATGCTTCTGTTTATTTTTTCCCTTGATTTTTCTTCTTTACATTCTTGATATCATAATGCATACAGAGAATTATAGTGCTTTTTTAAAAAAGTGGTGTTTTTTTTTTTTGCTTAACATTTTGTCATAGGTATTTTTGTCACCATCAAAACTCTTGCTTTGCTTTGCAAATAAGATTTTTGTAACTGTGTCATATTTTACCATAATTTACTCAAGTTATTCCCTTATGATTATATGTAGGTTGCTTCCCATTGGGGCTATTATAAACAGAACTGCAGGGAACATCTCTGTGCATAAATAGTGGTCCATATTTCTGATCTTTTCCTTTTTTAGAACTGGTTCCAAGAAATGGAATTCACGGGTCAGAAGGTAGAAATATTTGATCACTCCCGAAATCCCTGGTTAAGCTGCCGGGGAATAGTCTTAAAAACCTGCTCTTGGCTTTCTCCTGTCTGCAAGGACTTTGGGACAGGTTTATGTTCACACGAGGTCTTTGACCAAAAGATCCCCCGTCCTGTGGATGGGCTGGGATCTGAGAAGGGTGAGGACAACTTCCCAACTAGCCAAAGCCTGCCCTCTTCCGTCACCACCATACCCAGAGACAGGCCGAGTGCAAAGAATGCAGAGACTTTTCAGGGCAGTTTGCCACACCTGCCTCTCCAGAGCCAGCGCCCCAGTGGAAAGGGCCCCTGAAGCCATAAAAATTCTATGCTGGTGAAAGAAGCCAGACACAAAAGGTCAAATGCTGTATGATTCCACTTGCAAGAACTATCTAGAATGAGCAAATCCATAGAAAGTAAAACGAGAGCTCCTGGGGGGTGGGGATGGGGATGGAGAGTTACTGATGGAGTTTCTGTTTAAGATGATAAAAAAATTTTTGAAAACTTTTGATATGTAGGTGAGCTGGTTGCTCAATAATGTGGATACAATCAATGTCTTTAAAACAGTATAATTAAACACTAAGATGGCACACAAACTTTAAAAAAATATCTACAAACTTGGGCAAAATTACCCAAAGGATGAGGGCAGCTGCTGCCTGGCCAGGGTGGCAGCTCTGCAGACACAGCTCCAACAAGACAGTCCCCGTCCCCCACACCACCCAGGACTCGGGCTCCTTTATGAGGCTGTGACTGTGCAGGATGACAGGTTTTATCAAGTTTTATAGAAATGCAGAACTTTGTCTTGCTTTTTAAAGGCCACACTGTTACACAGAAGGTTTCATTTTTGTGCTTTTAGGGAAGAGGTAAATGTAGAGTTTTCTCAGAAATGGACTTGAAATGCTCCCACTCCTTAGTCTCCATTTTTTTTTTTTTTTAATAATCCACTGAATTATACCCCCAGCCCTTTTTAATTTGAGACATGGTCTTGCTAAATTGTGAGGCTGGCCTCAAACTTGTGATCCTCCTTCCTCAACCTCCAGAGCTGCTGGGATTATAGGCATGTACCAAAGAGTCTGGCTCCTACTCCCCTTTTTAAAGAGTATCCTTCCCGGTTGAGGGGCAGGGAGATGCTGGCCACGTGCTCAGCAGCCCTGTGGTGTGGATGCATTTGTGCCCCTCTTCCTCTCACCATGCCCTGGATCCCCCAAATTGACTGGGTTGAAGGCAACATGTCAGGCAGACATTCCAGGGATGATACTGAGACGGTGTCCCCCAGGGGACCTGTGGTTCCTGTTTGCAGATCATGGATCCTCAGAGAGAATTGCAGCTTCTGTTTCATTTCCTCCAAGATGAGCCTGTCTGGGGAGAAGCTGCTAACAGCCTGGTACTTGTGAAAGGCCACCCACGCCAAAGGCCCCTGCAGAGCTGTGGTCTCTCCCTGACGGTCACCTATGTTCTGTCTGAAATACCAGGACTTTCAGCAAGTATCATATTAATAAAATCAGATGTCATTTGACTTAGTGGCACTCATGGGCAGTGGCAGGAGTAGTCTTCCCTTCCAGAGTCTCCACAGGACCAAAGCACGTCTGGAGCTAGGAAATGGGCCGGGAGAGCTCAGAGAAAGGAAGGCACCATGCCTGGTCTTGGGGAAGCTGGAACTTCCAGCACCAACACCCAGATACTTGGACATCACCTGTATTGGTGTGCGGTGCTTCTAGAAGTGTAAGTCCTATGGGGTGGCAGCACCTTGGTCAGCAGGAGACATTCAGCATGAGGAAAAGAGACATGGAGCTGGCAGTGGGAGTCAGAGCTTGGCCACCACAATGAGGATAGGGAGACAAGGCTTTCTGGCAGTTGGGAGCCCTGTGAGTTCTGCATGGAGGCTGCAGGAGGCTCAGGCAGGACAGTCTCTGCAGGGGCAAAGGAATGGCTGGGGTGGGGCCGTTGGTGGGGGAGGACAGGAAGGAGGGGCCTGGAGGGGTGAGGCAGGAGCTACCCTGGGAACCCACATGGTTGTTCAGGAGCCTCCACCTGAGTGAGCAGCTCATTCTCCGAGAAAGAGTAAGTGCTACTGTCCCTTGCCACTCGGGGTCTCCAACCTTACAACATCTTGTCACATCAAGGCAAACAGAAATGCACCCCCAGCGCCAGGCATGGCTCAGGAGGCTGAGGCAGGAGGATCGTGAGTTCAAAGCCAGCCTCAGCAACTGCACGGCGCTAAGCAACTCAGTGAGACCCTGTCTCTGAACAAAATACAAAATAGGGTGGGGGGTATGGCTCAGTGGTCAAGCGCCCCTTTCAATACTGGTCCCCCTCCAAAAGAAAAGAAATGCGCCCCCAGAGGTCCCTCTTCCCCAGAGCAGGGGCTAGATTAGGGGCACACCTGCGTCTCCTCTGCTTTCCCTGCACCCTGGACGGCCTTGGCAAGTCAGGGGCTGGTTCCTAGGGATGGGAGGCCCTGGAATTTCCCATCCCAGGACCTCCAGATCTGCTGCTGCCCTCTTTGTTTATGCTCCTGGCGCTGGGGGAGGGAACACGGATGTCCAGGCCCCACACTCTGCTGGGGACAAACCGCTGAGCAAGGGAGGCTTCTGTTTCCTTCCTTTTTAATAGGCAGCCAGGAAGCAAGGCATCTCCCAGCAGCCCTCAGAAGTTCCCATCCTGTCCCTGCACCCCTTTCCTCCCACCTTCCTGGGTCAGGAACAGGGGCTTGCCCTGGGAGGGAGGACTGGCATGGCCTGGAGAAGGCTCTCCAGGCTCTGGCAGGGGCAGGAGAAGTGAAGAGACCCTTCCAGCTGGCAGGATGGTGCACCTCTGGCCATGAGTGACAGGGGTCTTCAGGGGGCGTCTTTGAGCGTGTGAAGCTCTCTATAGGCAACTTCCAGTTACTCCCCTCTTCCCTTCCGCTCTGTCCAGGACATGGCCCTATAAAGGGCGTGACTCTGCCTTGCTGGAGGCTGACGTGTGCCTCTCTGTGGGGCCACTAGAATGCTGACAGCCTTTTGTAGGGGACTGTGACACAACCACAGCATGGGCAGGAGACAATCTGATGCTCCCCATGTCCCTATGCGCCAGTGCCCTGTGTCATTAGCTCCTCTGATCCACCTGCCCCCTCACAGATCCAAGATCCTTGGCTGATGGAAAAGTTCTTCCCTCTGCTCTCCTGGGGGAACTAGGTGGGTGGTTTCACCTGACATTTCTTTGTGCTTTAGGTTCCTCAGTTGTGAAGCCAGGACTGAAAACTCAAGAGAACTATCGTGGCTGCTGAGCAGGAGATGCTCAGAGAGGCTCCCTAACTGCCAGGAGACACACAGCAGGAACTGGGCTACCCACAGGCCTTCTTGACCCCAAGTCCACAATCTCCCATGGCCATGCTGTCTCCCATCCCTCCACATCTTCTCTCCCTACTATGGGAAGGTCTACTTCCTGGGACCAAGAAGGGAAGGTGTCCTGAGGATGGGCAGGCACTTGCCTTTTGTCCTGCAAAAGCCAGCCCCAGGAAGAAGCTCAGAGCTGGTTTATATTCTAGGCAGCTCCTTGCCATGTGTGCACTCCCTCTCTCCCTCTTTTTCGGGAGTGGGGAAACACAGTGGCGGCCTATGAGGAGAGAAAACAAGCAGCTGGTGGCTGGGCACTGCCCTCCAGGCCACAGGGATGCCCACAGGTGAGGAGGAGTGAAGCCCACAGCCCCTGGGAGGCCTTGCAGCCTTCGGTGCGAAGCTGAGGGTGGGAGGGATGCCTCCCTACATACACCATCAGGGGCCAGCAGAGGAGGGGTCGGGGGAACTTCAGTCACCCAGGGCAGCCCACACACAGCCCCTCTTGGCCTTGCCTTGCTCCCCCTGGGCTAGCAACTCTGACAGCTGCTATGGAAACAGGACAGGAAAGGAGGGGACAGGGAAGGGTGAGCAGGATCCAGGCAGTTGCCACCAGGGCACATGCCCCTCGGGTCTAGGCCCCAGCAGTGTGGGGAGTGAGGCAAGGAGGGCCTCCAGCACATCTGCAGGCCCAGGCAGTGGCCCAGCAGCTGTAGCCGCTCAACCAGGGCCAGATAGGGGCAGCAGGACCATTCAGGCACCCTATGTATCATGGAGTCCAGCCTTCTACAGTATCCCTGTGCAGGCCCAGGGCCACCTCTGATCTCATCAGCCCTCCAGTGGGCTCCACTAATGACCCCATTTCACAGGAGAAACTGAGGCTCATAGAAATGAAGTCACTGGCCAGGACTCACGGCATCTAAGCTGCAGTCCTCCCCACACAGTGGCCCTGCGGCCTGCTCTCACACTGGCCTGCTCTCTGAGGTTCTTCAGAAGCTGTCTGGTGTGCCCGGACTGGGCAGCCATGGCCTCGTGGCTTCCAGGACAGCAAAGCCTCTGGATTGGTGAGTCAGCTGGGGTCAGAATTTGCTCATGTGCCTCAGGGACAATGACAATAAGGGGAAAATGCCAACTGATGCCAGTGCCCTGATGTTGAGCATCGTCTTGGGCCCTGGTTGATGTTTACCGCACCCCAGGTTTGGTGGCTGCCATCTGTGGATCTGGATAAATACTTGCCCATTATCCCCACTCTGTCCCTATCCTTAGACAAAATAACCCCAGACTTCAGCAATATTTTCAGGCCTGATGCCCAGAAGCTGGCGCAGGGCACTGGGGAGGGCCTCAAACCCTGACGAACAGCCCACCTGGGCACCATTTCCCAGGACAAAGTGACAGTCATGTCAACCAAATATGCTGGCCCATCTCATGGAAGTAAAGTCAACTGTAGGCAAACTGGCCCTGTGGGATGCATAGCTTGAGGGTCTATGGGGATTGCTCGAGTGGGCTCCATGCTGGCCTCACTGAGCAGAAAAGCAGGTGAGCGCAGGCACTGGTCCAGGGATCAACTTAGCTGGTCACAAGCACTGTACTCATTTTAGATTCTCATCAATCCCCTCAGATCCACAGACCAGAGACTACATGGGTGGGCCCAGAGATGGGGCAAACACTAGAGGGGACCGTTTCTGACAGGTGTCATACACCAAAGGGCAAGAAGACGCACATATCAAGTGTGTGCTCCCATCCCGAGAGCTGAAGGCCAGACCCGAGTGGTGCATGCCTGGAGAAAGAGCCGAGGGTGAGATCTGGGGGCCAGAATAATCGAGCTTCAAGAGTGGACAGGGTCCGGGGCTGTAGCTCAGTGGTAGAGCACTTGCCTGGCATGTGTGAGGCACTGGGTTCGATCCTCAGCACCACATAAAAATAAATAAAGTTAAGGTATTGTGTTCATCCCATAACTAAAAAAGAGGGGTGTGCTGGGCATGGTGGCGCACACCTGCAAACCAGCACTAGGGAGGCTGGGGCAGGAGAATGGCAAGTTCAAGGCCTGCCCCAGCAACTTAGTGAGATCCTGTCTCAAAATTTTTTTAAAAAGGGGGAGGATGGGCTGGGGCTTAGGACATGGTTCAGGGGTGAAACACTTGCTTAGCATGTGCACAGCCCTGGGTTTGATCTCCAGCACCACACACACACACACACACACACACACACACACACACACACACACACGAATAGGGCAGGGTGCCATTTCCAACTAGAATCTGGTTGGGAGGAGAGGGGCTGGCCCGGCCCTTGAAGGGCAGGAAGAATAGGTTGTTGGCTTTTTAGTGAAACTTAACATTTAAAAAAGTTCAGACAAGGCTCTCCAGATAGCACCTTGCATAAATGCTAGCTTCTAGGAATGGGAACAATGGCAGAATATGCACTTTCTTGTGCAGCAAAGGGCAGGCCCCTCTGTGGGAGAGCCTGCTGCCCAACAGCCCTGCCCAAGCGCGTACCTCCCCTACCTTTGGGTTCCAGGCCGTTGGAATTAAAGTGCATCCGCTTCTGGCACTCCGTGCAGCTCATCAGGAAGCGCGTCACGGCCTCTCTTGGGAGGAAGGCATAGGTCTCTGCAATCTGGGGAGGAAGGAGTTTGCATGTTACGCAGGTCCATGGGGGCGACTTGGCCCCTGGGACACCAACATTGTGCTTTGGATTCAGGTCCTGTGGCCCTTGCCAGGAAAGGTAGGGGCAAGGGACAAGTGTCCCTTTGTGGAGAAAGGGCCAAGTGCCCTCCACTCTTAGCTATGAAAACAAGGCACCTAGTCTTCAGCCTGTGTTCTAAGGAGTAATGTTGCTATGGGAACACTGTATTGCTGCCACTAAGAAGTGAGCCTATGAGCACAGCTCCAGGGGAAGAGGAGCACCTTTTCCCCTCCTCAGAGATGGATGAACTGAGACCCGCTTATAAATCCACAGACTCTGAGCTTATAAACAGACCCCAAGGTTCTACTGGCAATTTCCCAGTGATAACTCACAGGTCAAGAACCTTTTTAGGGAAAGCTGGACGAGGCTGGTGCCAGAGCATCAGATTTTTTAAACTGGATAGGCTCACAGAGACTCTTCTGTTCCTGGTGACTAAGGCCTAGAGAGGTGAACTGACTCACCCAAAGTCACACAGCTCTTTAGAGGCAGTGCTCCAGATCACAGGGCCCCACACAGGAGAAGGGTGTATGCACAGGAAGGTAGAAATAGATGGAGAGACAGGAGAAGAGGCGGGGTGGCAGTGGGGAAGAGCGGGCAGCCCTCCCGGCTCACTCTAGGCTTTGGGAAACCCGCTGGCCCTGATTTGGCTGTCTGTGGGGCAACCTCAGTAACCCTGGGTTCCCTGGGCGGAGACTGCCTGCTGGCCGGTTTTCACACGGGCTTCCTGGAGCCTGGTTCCTCCCACTCCTCTCCACTAAGGGGCAGCATCCCCCAAGCATTCCTGGTCCTTGTCGCAGCACAACTGGGAAAGTTGGTGGAGGGTGTGGGTGCCTCTCTGGACAGTGCTCGCCCTGCCTCCACTGTAGACAGCACACAGTCTGCTCCCATGGGGACACGCCAATGCCCTGCTCCACCTTTTGATAGCCAGGAGGTGGACGTTGGGTGGGGCAGTGAGAGGGGGACGTAAAAGGGAAGGGATGTCCAGTCTTCGGACAGCCAGCCCTCGTGGAGGACCCCACCCAGTTCAGCTGCCTGCGGAGTTCCAGGGGCCACTCCTGCCAGCTGCAAATGCGAGTTAATTTTGGTGACACAATTGTTATTTCTCAGCTGATTTGATGCTCCACGGAGCAGGCAGACTCCTTGATGAGATATCTCCCTTCCAAATTCCCTGTCTGATTGCCTTTCTCTGGAGGTCAGGGACAAGGGCAAACCCCAGCATCTCTGACTGGAGCCAGTGGCTGGAAAGCCACAATCAGAGGTGTGGCAGTCCTCCGGGGGTGTCAGGGCCCCAAGATGCCTTTTCTGTGCCTTTCCTGCCAGGACATGGATGTCTTCATTCCCAGCCTGGCACTGCAGGAAGCCTTGGGGGCTGGAGGCTCCCTCCTCTTGCACCTGCTCAGCAAAAAGGCTGGCTCTGCCGAGAGCTGCTGGCTGCAGGAGCAACCCGGCCAGGAGAAGGCGTGTGCTGGGCGGAGGAAGGCTGCGGCTGACTCTGGTCAACAAACGACCCCTGGACTCCCCTGACGTGGCACCCCAGGTCAGGTCTCAGAAGAGCTGAGTGGAGGATGTGGGGAGGGACATTTGTGTCGTTGTCTGGGAAGGGAGGGCGGGGCTTGTGTCAGAGGAGCAGTCCGTCTGGACTCCGTGGAAGCTTGCTGGCTCAGCCACCCTGGGCAGAGACCTTTCTAAAGGGCTTCAGGAGGCACCATGATCTGGTTGCACTGCCAAGGGCTGTGCCCACGATGGGCAGGGATCCCTCTTGCCACATGTCCCACCAAGGGCACAGGAATGATCCCCTCTCTAGGGGTGGGAGCCGGGGCCACAGCTCTCCTGGCCTTGGCAGGGGTCCCAGCAGGAACAGGGCTGGTTGGTGTACCCTGGGGAGGGCTCTGGTCCCACAGAGGGGTAGAAGAGGTGACAAGGCCTCAGGGCTATCTGAGGGCCAGAGAAGGGGAGGGAGGCTGCCCTGCCCAGTGGAACCTCTGCAGCCTCGCTCCCTTGTTGAGGAGTCGGTGAAGCACAGAAAGCAGCCCAGCTCTGCTGCTGGGAACACCCACGTAGAAAACACCCCCAGCCCCACCTCTTGCAGGGCTCTTTTGGTCACCCTCATGCCTTGCCCAGGACCAGCAATGGGACCTGTCATTCTTTTTGAGTGCATGGCTGACCGGACCACAGGATTGCAGGATGAGTTGAAACCAGGAGGACAATCCCTGAGAGGCCCTTGCCATTAGGATGGTGGTTTTCAGATGGTTTCAGGGCTATAGACCCTATTCTAGAAATAGACTCCCAGGCTGAAGCCCACAGCATGAGACAGAGCTGCCACGTGGAAGGAGAGGAAGCTCTGGACCCCGTTCCCAGCTGGCTTCCCTCCGTGGCCTGGGCTGCCTGATGCCTTGCTCTCAGGGCCCCCTGCCTGGACGCTGAGATGCATGTGTGAATTTGCCTTTTCCATTTTTCTTAGTGGTAAAAACTGAGACTCGCTAGCAGGGAGAGCGGGAGCTATTTGCAGAGTCGCTGACTTGCAAGGCCCCGTTTTCACTCCCCAACTCGGAGGCCGACAAAGACAGATGAGGCCAATTGGGGGGATTTGCACCACTTTACAAGATCCTCCTTCTGCCCTGTGGGTGGATTAGCACGTGGTGGGCCTGGAGCAGCTGCTGACCACATCTGGCCCCAACTCCAAAGTGGCCTGGCAGCCGGATCTGGATCTGAGCTCTGGAACCCGATCTGGCTTTCCAGAACCCTCAGGGAGCAAGAGGAAGCAACCCAGATAGGTGCAGAGACCAGGAAAGCCCTCAGAAAAAGAACCAGTCTTCTGTGAGGGTTCACTACCTGGCGCCTTCCCCAGACTTGGCACTGTAAGACTCCCTGGGACCCTTGGAATCTGGAGTCACCCTGTAGGAGAGGCTAAGGTGGGACTCTGCTCACAGTAGGAGTGCCCACCTACAGGCCCAACCACCATAAACAGCTGCACCCTAGGCTCAAACCCCTCCAGGCTAGGGCTTGCCACCAGTTCTCTCTGATCCACTGCTAGACAGTGGTAGGTGCTAGAAAGTTTTTTTACCACTGAAGAATTGGCCACACTTAGCACCCTGAACAAGTCTTGCCATCTCACTACCAGTTCTCGGACCCCTGTGGATGCCCCACGCCTGAGAGAATCTGAAAGGCCCGTTATGAGGCAGTCCTAGGATTAGCTTTGGCAAAAGACGTGGGGACAGATCCAAAAACTTCTTAGCCAAGATCCTACCACAAACCCTGTGGTACCAGCCGAGCCTTTCCACAGCCATTACCATGGGGTTTCCTCAGGGGCTCTTCCCACAGACACGGACAGGGTGGGGGTCCTTGTGTCTGCAGAGCATGGCTGAAGAGCTGGGCTTGGGTGGAGGAAAATGGGAACAGATGAAAAGAGGGGACAAAAGCATCTAGGCACCACCCCTGTCCCCCAAAAGAAAGAGGATGGCATAAGAAGGATGACAGATGGGGAGGGGGAGGGGGAGGAGGCAAACAGGGAGGAGGGAGGTGCGACAGCCTCCTCGGCCTCACACCCGCTGCAGGAGGCCCTGGCCTACTCAGCTCAGCCTTGGCCCTGCTGCTAAAATTCCAGCTCTGTGCGCAGCCCAGCTGGCTCCATGCCAGCCATGTGCCAGCTCCAGGCTGGGCAGCGGGAAGTGGGGCACACGGCGGGCATATGGACGAGAAGCCAGGAGGAGCAGAGCAAAGGGCTAGATGTCCGCTTGGCCAGGGACACAGCGCTGACAGGACCAGCCCTGCCTTGTCCTCTCCACAGCACAGAGGCCACAGACCCTGGGGGCTGGGTATTGAGCAGCCAGGGAAATCACAAGGTCCAGGAGCCCATCTGCCTAGTCCACAGCAAGTGGCCAGGAGAGGTTGGTAGAGGGGCAGGGGGTGCACTGCTCTGGAGCTCTGGGGCCAGCTGAATGACCTCAGGCTGGTGGTGAGTCTCCGGGCCTCAGTTTCCCTCATCTTAAAGTGGGGCTAACGGCTGCATGTGCTTTATACATGCAACCTTCATGTGTGTGGAGCCACCCAGGTGGGCACAAAGTGCTGTGGGCAGAGCCCAACATGCATTAAGTGCCCAAACAATGATGGATGTGGTGCTGAGAAAGCGAGCTGGATCTCATCGATGCCAAGGGGCCCAACCAGCCCCTGCCTGGGCACCCGCCCTTCTTCTATGGCCCTCTGGGAAACACCTCAGATTCCCTTCCCCAATCACTTCCTGAAGCACACACCGAGAGCGCAGGAGGGTGGGGAGATAATGACCAACTCCGGCTTTCCTCAGCCAGGCCCCTTGCCTGTCTGAGGCCCTTGGCATAGGAGTCTGTCCTCAATACCCATCCAGGGCAAAGGCCATCCTCTGAAGACAAGGACAACCAGATTGCTGGATTCTCTAAAAATCAGGCCATATGGGGAAATCACAGACTTATTTAGGCCACTTCTGCAGTAATCCAAGTTGTCTATACAAAGAATTTGGGGCCTCACATCTGCCTTCGGTGGGGAAGCGCAGCCTCCCAGGGCACATCTCTAGAAGCCAAGAAGGTCGACATGGGGCGGGTGTGAGGACACTGGCTGACTGCCACTCAAGTGCTGTGCGACCTTGGGTGGGAGCTTAGTTCTCTGGATCACAGGACTGCCGTGAGGCTTGAAGGAGAGTAAAGTGCTTGGTTTCGAGAGTTCAGTAGTGGGCCTGAGTCATGGTGACATGCTCAGCTGTTGAGGGCCACGAGGGAGATGGCGTCCAACACAGTAGGCCCCTCCTGTAGGGCAGAGTTGATCCTCTGCTCTGGCCACAGTCCCCTTGCCCTCCCCTATTTGTGATATTTCCCATCCTACATTGTCAGCTCTGCTTAGAAGGCCGAGTAATAAACCACCTTCTCCATGATGCCCACAGGCTTGGCACTGAGTGCCAGGGCTAGCAGTGACTTTGCTGAATGCTCCAGGGACCTGGGTTCTTGCTTCCTCAAAGCTGGCCTGGGAGCGATGCGTCTGCTTTTGTGTCTTGCCTTTGCTCTCAGCCTCCCCACCCCAAATCCAACTGGGACCTCTGAGAGAGTGGGCAGCAGGTCCTCAACTTCCCCTGGGGAACTCTCAGTACTGGGGACCAGATAAAGTCCCATGTAGAAAACACCTAGACAGGACAGACGCCAGTGTGAGCCAGCCCCCACCCCAGAGCAGGCTCAGGAGGCTGGGGCTGGAGGGGCAGGCTCAGTGGGAGCCAGGAAGAGGAGGGCTCCCTCCCTGCCAGTCCCTTCTTCCCTCCCTCTCACTCCCTCAACCTGCTTCTCCTTTGTGCTCAGACCACAGAACCCGCCCCCTCGCCCTGTGAGCCATCTCTGGCTGCCATGTCCTTGCCCTGTGCCCCCCTGGGTCCCCAAAGGCCATTTCATCACGCCTCAGCTGCCCGCCCCGCCCCCGCCCGACATGTGCGGAGCCCGTGGCCTCCTGCCAAGGCCTGGGGCTGCCCGCGGAGGCAGAGGCAGGAATCTCACCGCACGGTAGGTTTTCTTCTGCCCAGCGTGCTTGGGGGCTTTGCCTGGCTCCGCGGAGCTCTCCACATGCATCGAGTAGATGATGTCAAAGAAATCTTCCACCACAGCGACCCGCTTCAGAGAGATGCCCTCGGGCTCCGACAGGCCATCTGCCCCCTGCGACAGGGTGGACAAGCCACGTTAGTGTCAGGGCTGATGGTGGGTGAGAGCTGGGCCCTAAGGCTGGGCCAGGGGTCGGGGCAAGGGTAGTGATGCTCCCCAACCCGTCTGGCACTGCCACTGCCTCTCTCCCTGGGCAGGATCTGGGACCGGAGGGAGCCTGTGGAGAGGGCTCAGGGAGGGGGTGCCAGAGACGGGGCTAAGGGGACTGCTGCTAACTCCACCAGCAACAATGGGCAGAGAACCACAACAGCGAAAATACAAATGGAGAAACCGAGAGGCTCCACGTTCATGACTCCAGACAGATTGTGCTGGACTCAGGGCGGGGAGCTCTCGAACCACACGCTGTGCCAAGACCATCCTGGAAGTCTCTGGGGAGGGGGTGCTAAATAGATGCAGCCCCATCAGGAGCTTGCCAATTAGCTGTAACCTTTCACTGCGGTCCTGTGCTAGGGCCCCAGGGGACCAGCTCCCATCACCTGGGTGGCTCCTGCCTCCACCCTGGCCTTTCTGAAAGGCTTTTCACCACTGCCTGTCACACTCCCCCCCCCAATAGCTAAGCGCCAGCCACAGCACCCGGGCCCTTTGTGTGTGGAGATCTACAGAATAACAGGCACAGGGCCACGTGGAGGTGGCAGGGCTGTGAGCACGGTGGCTGTGGGCCACAGCCTCTTATCAGGCTGGCATGAGTGCTGTCAGCTGGCCCCACAAAGTATGCCAGGATCAAAACAGGGTCCTCTGCAGCAAACAGTTGCTGGGCTGGCCAGCCTGCCCACCCCTGCCCACCTCTTCCTGTGGAGGTGTGAGGCTGCAGGAGAGAGGCATGTGCTGGGCGAGGCCAGTGCTGCGAGGTTGCAGCTCCTGATCCACAGAGCAAGGGATAAACACGGCCCAGGGACACCAGCTTTCAGCCATCACCTCCCTAAGAGGAGTCTTGGAGGGCCTTAGGAGGCTTCAGAGATCAGAGATCAAGAGAAAACAAGGCAGAGTAGACTGGGGGGAAAGAGGCAGACCCCAACTGTGTCTGACACACAGTAGGTGCTCAATAACTGCTAAGTGAGTGATTGGTTATAAGTGGCATAAGGGCAGGGTAATTCATTTTTCATTATTATTATCATTATTTTTGGTACCAAGGATTGAACCCAGGGGTGCTTTACAACTGAGCCATATCTCCAGTCCTATTTATTTATTTTTGAGATAGGATCTCACTAAGTTGCTTAGGGCCTCACTAAGTTGCTGAGGCTGGACTTACAACCCTCCTGCCTTAGTCTCCCAAGTTGCTGGGATTATAGGCGTGCACCACTGCACCCAGCTTGGGTAGGATAGTTTAAACACACTCTGCCCCATTATTTAAATGGCTGTGTGATCTGAGTAGTTACCTTGCTTCTCTAATCCTTATCCTTCAGCTATAAAGACCCCTTCCTAGGAGATTCAGTGGGGAATAAATGAGAGGCATGTGCATACTTAGCACAGAGCCTGGCACACTGGAGCTGTTCCACAAACACTGTTATTAAGAAGTGCTTTGCAGCTGGCCAAGTTTCCCCTAGGTATGATAAAGCTGAACATTGTCACAACCCTGGGAGGTTGTCAAGGGTCAAATCCTGCCCACAGGACAGTAGCTGGGAGATGGTAGAGATAGTCTAGGACCTCAGACTTTGTAGTCCAAGTAGAATACTGGCCCTGCTGGTGCATGACGCTCACAGCACATTCTGGCCACAGGTGGGCTTTGGTCTTACCCAGCGCCCTTTAGAGTAACATTTTACCACTACCCACCTGAGAGCAGAAAGCAGAGGGGAATAAGGGCATCTGGGCATCTCAGGGGCAGGGTACTGAAACTAGAGATAATAGACAGCACCCCTACCTGGTGACCCTGGGTGGTGACCTTACCAGCCCTGTATTGGCCTTCCTGCAATGGCTTCCTTCCTGGTCAGAACCCATTTCAGTGGGGACTTTCCAGATAGCAGGTGTCCATGTGTTCATGTGTGTAGGTACATGTGTGCATGCATGCAGGGAAGCCATCTGCTGGTCACTTTTGCTCTGGAACTGGGCAAACTTCTCTGAGCTTCACTTACAAGATGAGATAAAATTCTGTGACTTTTCAGTTTTAAAATGAGGTGTTACTTTTACCTCTTTCTTGGTGTTATCTCAACCCCCCTGAAGTCCTAAACCATCAATGACAAGCTTGCTGGTTAGCCAACTTGAAACTGCCTAGCACCTTCAAATACTATTATGACAGAATGCGGAAGGGACAAATATTATGTACTGAGAATTTAAACCCAGGGGCCCTTTACCACTGAGCCACATCCCCAGCCCTTTTTGAGACAGGGTCTCACTAAATTGCTTAGGTCTCTCTAATTGCTGAGGCTGATCTGAAACCTGTGATGCTCCTGCCCCAGTCTTCAGAGCTGCTAGGATTCTAGGTGTACACCACTGCACCCAGCAGTTAGAATACAACCAGAGGTTCATATTAGTGGTGCACCGTGTAATTCCAGCAGCTCTGTAGGCTGAGGCAGGAGGATCACAAGTTCGAGGCCTGCCTCAGCAACTTAGCAAGGCTGAAAGCAACTTAGTGAGACCCTGTCTCAAAATGAAAAATAAAAAGGGGACATGGCTCAGTGGTTAAGCACCCCTGGGTTCAATCTCCTGGTACCAAAAAAAAAAAAAAAAGAATAAATATAACTTGAGTTTCTATTTCTTAATCTGGGTGTGGTTATTCAGTTGTGAAAGTGTGTTCAGTTTATAAAAAGTCATTAAACAGAACACTTAAAACTTTTACTTTTCGGGGTATGTCTGTTAAACTTTCATATTTAAAAATGTTAATTTTTCAAAAAGTATCAAGGGGAAGTTTTCACATTTTGATAATCTGAATCCAGAGACAAAAATAAAATGAGTATAGCTACTTAAAGTAAATACACTTCCCTGCCCCTAAAACTGTTTCAGGGCAGAATACAGATGTTTCTGGAAAAGGAAGGGGATGTAATTTGGTAGGAAGGAAGGAAAAAAGCAACCCAGTGAAGAGAGAACATTTTAGAGAGGTGAGAAAGAAGAGCCCTCTAACCAGCTCTGTGACCTAGGAGGGTCATCTTTCTTCTTTATTTATTGAAATTCAGTTTTCTTACGTATAATGTGGGCCTAAAAAGTCCTAGTTGGATGTTTGAAGGACCAAGTAATATGTGTGTCAGGTATTCGGCACATGCCGACTTGGTGACTGCCCATCTCCTCCTCTGTGGACCCACCAAGTCTGAACATTTTGTGTTTGGGAATCGTCTCCCATCTCCTGTTTCTCTGACCTGGCCAGATTACAAAATGGGTCCCCTGGGGTATTCATCAGAAGAGATGCATTTATTTAATTATTAAATAATATATAGGTTACCACACAAGCTTGGAATAAGCTTTCCTAAACTCAAAGTATAACTAATTGGCCCAGGTGAAACAGTGGAATACACTGCCATACAAAGAGTTCAACCCATCTCTGTCCCAACTTCCCACCTCCATTCTCAGGCAGACTCCTATAAGCCTCGGATTTGCACTTGGTCCAACACAACCATAAAACTATCCAAGAGAAACTCTTCAGTAGCTCCCTCTTTAAAAATTGATTGCTATTTCCCCTGATGTTCAAACTTGGATCCTATAATCTGCCTAGCTCTATGGCAGAGACATACACAGGGAAGAAGAGGGCCTGTAGCAACCATAATTCAAGACACACAAGGTCTGCAGAGCCACACCTTCAACCGTCCTCTGGCGAGCTGTGACCACCTGGACTCCATGTGTGCAACACCCTAAGGGAAGAACACCGGGACATCTGTGTGGCCTTCAAGAACCCTGGGAAGATGGTAACAAAGGCTCTGACAGCAGTCACGTGCACCGCCATCTCTGCCCTGCCCTTCGCCCACAGAGGTAATGACCTTCCTGCTGAATGCTGCAGGAGAGGCAGGCCTCCCTACCTGGGAATGCAGACAGGGCTGCGAGGCAAAAGCTGCTAATTAAGGGAGCTGAAGGCACCTTCCATAGCCTTGGGATGTCCCTGCCAACTCACTTCTGCCTTGTACCCAAATTAGCTTCATCTAATCCATTGCTCTAAGCAAACCACACACTGGATTGACAAAAGAAGTTCCTTTTACTCATGGGGCTGGATCAAGAAGGGACCTGGAGTCTTCTGACTATCTCAGCTTCCTGGAAATGCTGAACAGGAGTGATGGAAAGGAACCCCAGAGCACTTCATGATTGGGAAAGTCATGATAAACAAGTCACCTGTACAGGACCAGTCACCTGTACAGGACCAGCCTCTGGGGTCTTCCTCTGTGGGGAAGAACACTGCCATGGTAACATATACTCCATCCATTCCAATCATCCAACCCCCAAACAGCCAGCCAGGTCCCAGCCAATAAAACCAGACATGGCAATTGTGTTAAAAATGCTTGGCGCTATTAACTTTCTTAGATACCGGCAACTCCCTTAAATTTGGGTTCTAAACTAAAGACAGTTGCAAGCCATTGAGGAAATCATCAAATATCTACTTAAATATTGCTGATATTTCAAAACACTTGGAATAGCAGTCCTCAAAGTATGGGCCCCAGACAAGAAGCATCAGGGATTTGTTAAAAATTCAGATTTTTGAGGCTCTACCTCAAACCTACCAAATCTGATTCTCTGTCTCTACCCCCCCCCCGCGCCCCCCCCCATGTGCCCTGCCTGGTACTGGGGACTGACTCAAAGGTGCTCTACTACTTAGCTACACCCCAGCCCTTTTTTTTTTTTTTTTAAGAGAGAGTGAGAGAGGAGAGAGAATTTTTTTTTTTAATATTTATTTTTTAGTTCTCGGCGGATACAACATCTTTGTTGGTATGTGGTGCTGAGGATCGAACCCAGGCCGCATGCATGCCAGGTGAGTGCACTACCGCTTGAGCCACATCCCCAGCCCCACCCCAGCCCTTTTTATTTTTAATTTTGAGACAGAGTCTAAGTTGTCTGGGTTGGCCTCAAACTTGGGATCCTCAGACTCCTGAGTAGCTGGAATTACTGACAAGTGCCACTATGCCCAAGTCTGGGGTTTTAATGGGCCTTCCAAATGATTCTGATGCCAGAGATTTGAGAACAGATTAAAATGTCTCTGATTAAGACAGGGAGGTAACTAGTAGAGAAACTGGTGCTGGCTCATTAAATATAGACATGCTCTGTGCTTCCAGGCCTAATACATTAAAATTTTCATCTCTAGTGAAGGCCAATTTTCCTAATAGTAGGAACAAAAGAATCTTATTGGGCAACATTAGTATAAATTCAAGACATTTGCCCAGAGACTTAATGTGGATTATAGATAGAAAGGGCAGGAGCCCTCCCCAACCTGACACTGGATTTTTACATTCTCCCTGGCAAAGTTAATTAATACTTAAGGTCATCCCTTGACAGGTCTTTTCTGGCTTCCTCAGTTTCCTCGAATGATCTGCATGCTCATCGTGAAAGGCTTGCCATGTCTGAGGCTGCAGACCAATAGGGGCATCAGCCTGTCCCACCAAGCTATTAGATGGGCTCGCGCTGGGGTCTCATGATGATATAGGGAGTCATCCCTCAGGTCTGACTGAATCTTGCCTGTCTCCCCGCAGAGGCCAATTAAATGGACCCCTGCCCTTGATGGCGAGTGCAGTCCAATTGCTAATGGATTACAGTTCTGTCATCCCCCTTGGAACTTTGAAGTCACTTGCTGGTAATAAGTTACATACTTATCAAGGTGGGATCACCATTTTAGGCCACCGGGGTGCCGTTTAGCGCACCACCATCACTGTATTAGCGGAGTATGCCTTCCAGCAACAATAAGACCATGGTTGAGAAAAGGCGGTTAACTAGAGGGGACATTTCTCAACTGGGTTCCTTCTGTGGTAGAGGAAGAAAACACAGAAAATCCTAAGGAAATGTCCTCTTGGTGCATTTCAGATCTAGCTCTTGACAAGGCATAAAAAGCAACAGGTTGGCCATTAGAGGACAAAATCTGTAGGCAGAGCTCACCCCACGGGAAACAAACCTTTGGCAGCCACTTGTTTGGGAGCCTAGGACTTCAGGGGGTTGACTGCACAGGCAGCTGGGATTGTGCTCCATCCCATCCAGGCCAGCCCCAAAGTGGCTATTACAGGCCAAGAGACTGTGCTTATTATCAGCCACTCCTCCCAGACTCTGCAAAGTGGCTCTTCTTCCTGTCCCCAAAACCACACTGATGGAATAATTCAGCTGGGCCTGGGGTTTGGAAAGTTTGGGGAGAGTTTCCTAAAAAGTCTCATTCCAACTCAAAGGCATGGCTGAAAGAAGACCTAAGGGGGAGGAGTCAGTCCCTGCACAGGGGCCCCAAGGGAGAGGAAAGAGGGTGAGAGGAAATTTTAAAACACTCAAAACTGATAGAATTACAAGAAAAGCAGAAATGAAGAGCCTCATCCAGAAATTTTCTCTCTTGAGTCCCCTAGAGAAACCAGTCATGATTTGTGAAAGGCAATCAGATGATTGAGGAAGGTATTGCTTAAATGGAACAATGACAGTATTTTAATTTCTCTTGGTTGTGAATCCTATCTACTAGGGACTGGAAACCAAACCAAATCAAAATAAAACAAAAACAAACAAAAAGACCCCAACCAACCAACAAAATCCACACCAATGAAAATTCCAAATTAAGGATTCACACTTGGGCTGGGGATGTGGCTCAAGCGGTAGTGCGCTCGACTGGCATGCGTGTGGCCCGGGTTGGATCCTCAGCACCTTATACAAAGATGTTGTGTCCGCCGAAAAATAAAAAATAAATATTAAAAAAAATCCTCTCTCTTAAAAAAAAAAAAAAAAAAGGATTCACACTGGAATTTTATGATCTACAGTTCCAATGAGCTCTGCAGGCCAGGATGGGGCAGAGGGATGAGACCCTCCCCCATAAATAAATAAACACAAAAACAAGGCGCTGCAGCACCTGCCTCTTCTCCACCCTTGTGCTCAATCTCCAACTGTTAGTGCAGAGCTGCTGCCACCACAGAGTCGCACCTGCCATCTGGAACAGCCTCACATATTCCAAGACCTCCTTTCTGCTTCGCTGAACCTCCATCTTCTTTCAAATCGAAAGGGGACTGAAATGCTCACCCTGGGCCACAGAGAAAGGTGCTTGGGGTCAGCCCCCAGACAACAGCACTACCTTTGAGGGATGCCATGTCCTTCAAGCGGCTCCAAATAGTTTTCTTTTTTTCTTCTCTCTCTCCCTTCCTTCCTTCCTTGTTAACTCTGGGGTGTCTGAAAAGGGTGTGTTGGGGAGAGCGTGGGAATGAGGGGAGCTGCGGGAGTGAGAGGAGCTGGGGAAATGCAAATCGGGATGCTCGGGGAGGAAGGCGGTACTCCGCAGCCTCCCTTGCGGATGGGACCGGCCAGCGCCTAGCTGCGGGATTTGGCCTGGGGCAGGTGGCGGCAGGAAGGTCTCTAAAGGTGAAGTCAGAGGCCTGCGGACAATCCAGCTCTGACCTCGAGCAAGGAAGGGGTCCTGCCGGGCCTCAATTTCCTCCCGTGAGTTGACACCACGCGCACAATGGCTTTCCACCTCACAGGATGGCTGTGGGAACCCAAAAGATGCACAAATACACCCGCCCTCGGCGACCGCTGTCACCACCACTGAGAGGGACGCTCTCCGGGACTCTAGGGACCCTCTTTCCCCCAGGCGTCAGGGTCTAGGGCAGGGAGTCGAGACCGCTGAAGAAGAGGTCCTAGGCGGAAGGGGGCGGCCCTGAGCCTGACAGGCCCCGCGGGCGGGTCCCTCCGGGCCGCCGAGGACAGAGGCCCGAGTGGCTAACGAGCAGGGGCCCCAGGTGCGGGCCCCACCCGGGCGGGGTTATGGGAGGAGAAGGGGAGGGGGAGGGGGAGGGGCGCGGCCCGCGCGTTAATGACTGTTGACAGCGCGCGCTGGGGCTGGCCGGGCCGCGCGCGCCGCTGACAGCTGCTCGGGCGGGGGGCGGGGCGGGGGTGAGGCAGCTCGCGCTCCCTCCACGGCGCACGCGCGTGCGCCCCGACGGGGAGGGGCAGAAAGCGCGCGCTCGCGCGCGCGCGCGCCGGCCCGGATTCGGAGGGCCTGCTGGAGCGACTCGCGCGGGCTCCTCGCGGGCAGGCAGGTAATGAGAGTAACCATGGCAACCCACCAGAGGAAGTGTATTCTGCAGGAGACGTTAATCCCCTCTCCCCGGAGCTGGGACAGCCTGACTTTCCATTCTCACACAGTAATTAGATACCAGCTGTCAGTGCAGGGGGGATGGCTCCGCGGCTGCAGCCCGGCTAGGGGGGACGCACAAAGCGGGGGGGGGGGGGACGCAGGGAGGAGGGCGTTAAAGACACAGGGACGCTTTGCGGCGGTGGACCGCGGCGACGCGCCTCCCGGTCTCCGGCCTCCTGGAGCGCGCCCGCTCACCTGGAGACCCCGCCCGCACGGGGCCCCGCCCACCCCACGCGCACCTGCTGCGCGCGCGCCTGCCCGCCCTCGCGTTCCCCCTCCCAGCCCCGCCCCCCGGCTCCGGGCGCACCTGCCCTGCTCCGCCCTCCCGGGACGCTGCCCACCTGTCCTTTGTGCGGGGCGGTACCATTCGATCTTGCCAGCTCTCCTTCGGGGAGCGCCCGCTATGTGCCAGGCGCTGTGCCAAGCCTGATCTCGTGTAATCCTCACAGACCCTCTGCGGTAGGCGCCTCTGCTGCTCCCCGCCCAAGGCGCAGCGGGGTGTGGCGGTTTGCCCAGGGTCACGCAGACTTGAGCCCCCATCCCGATGCCCATTTAACCACGGAGCTACAGCGCCTCCCCATCGTGTCCACATCCGTTATAGCTGAGGGCCTCCCAGCCCGCTGGGGTGGGGGGGACAAAACAATCACACTGGTGGCTGGCGTTGGGGGGCACCTACTGAGTGCCAATTATTCACTGCCTCTTTTCACTTTCTCAGCAGCCCCGGGAGATTTATTAGGCCCGCTTTACGGGGGTGGAAATGGAGGCACAAAAAGCCCAAGCGACTTGTCCAGTCAGGAAGGTACAGGGTGCAGAGCTGGGACTCAAACCCAAGAAGTCTGATGCATGCTCCCAGCTAGTGGGCTGGTAACCCACCCCTGGAATCCTGGTGGTTGAAGTCCAGGGGTCCTTTCCACTGTTCAGCCCATCCAGGTCCTGTCCCAGCCTCGTTAGAACAGGAGCCACTTTTCCTAGCCCTACCTGAGAAAGCTAAGAGGTTTCTAGGTCTAAAGCCATAGCAGGTCCCTAGTTTCTGTCCAGTCTCCCAGCAACCCTTGCTCTCAGCACAGGTACAGCTAGTAAGTCTTCTCTGCCAACTTCTCCATTTTCCAGATAGGAAAACCAAGACCACCAAAGCAAGAGGCTGGTCTATGGGAGATGGCCTAGTAAAGCCTTTGGGGAGAGCTCAGTCTCCTTAGGCCCAGTTGGGCCCCCTGCCCCCCACCCCACAATCAAGGTGGGGGGAGCATACCAAGGAGGGACAGGAAGTGCAGAGAGGCAGAGCCGGCTCTGCGTCCCAGTGGCGGCAGCGGGTGTCTGGGGCAGGAGGAGGCTATCTGATCCCTTCCCCACTGCCCCGGCCATGACCTCCTTCCTCCCTCCCTCTCTCTTTCTTGCTCTCTTTCTCTCTCCCTCCCTCCTCCCCCATGGCCAGGGTAGCCAGTACCCTGGGCTGCAGCTGAGAACCCAGCCATTCCCGGGCCCAGCAGAATTCCAGTGGGAGGAGGGGTCAGGGGAGGTTGGGCCCCGAGCTTTAGGGACAGGGGCACCCCTGGGGCTGCCCCACCCTGCACTGGCCAGGGCTGGGCTGCCCCAACCTCACCGTTTCCTGCCTCTGCTCTCCCCATCTCTCAGTAGCAGAGCAGCCTAAATTTGGCTCAAGAAGGGAATGGGGGAGGTGGCGGCAGGCGGGTGCTGTCAGAGGCCAGGGCGTAGCTCCCGTCTAGCCGGCTGGCATTTTTGCTGTCTGGAGGAGGGCAGGGGGGCTCGGCAGGCAGCCCTCTCCCGGAAAGGGAGATGTTCGTACCTTCTGACGTGCACTGACTAATGTGCAAACGACATGCAAACTGGGCTTCAGAACAGGAGCTCAGCCAGGAAGCAGCTCAGTGCTGCTTTGGGGGATGAGGGCAGCATCAGGCCCACTCCCCAGGGCCTTCCGGGGTGGGGGCACAGGGTGTCCAGGCCTGGGCCTTGGGAGCCTCAGTTCCTCTCCAGCTGTGGGCCTCCATCCCAGTGGCTGAGGGCCATGGTCGTCTGCCTGCTATGGCAGTGCTGGGCACACCCTATTGCATGGTTAAGCCCATGAGTTCTGTTGCCACCATGCCAGGTTTGACCCCAGCTCGCCACTGGCCACTTGGGTGAGTTACTTAACAGAGCACCCAGACAAACAGCTTGTGGGACAGAATATCCCACGTGACCTTCCCTAGAAGCTGGGCACAAGCACATGACCTGAAAGAGCCCGGGTTTGGATTCAGACCTAGACTCCAGCCTTTTGGGGTTGCCCTCCCCACCCACTTCTGGGAAATGGGTTCAAGACCTCAAGGTCAGCTGTGATGTCCACACATACCCCCACTGACCAAGTCTCATTGCTCTGCATTTCTTTGCCCTCTACCTCTGTCCTGTTCTCATCTCTTCTCTTCTCCTGGCTGCTCTGTCCTGGTTTTTTCGGTCTCTATACAGTTGTGGATTTCTTGCAATCTCTCTTTCCTCCCTTTCTCTCCATGTGTCTTGGTGACCTTGGACAAGTCGCTGCCTTACAGTCTCAGTCTGCACATTTGCTAAATGAAGGTAATGAGAAGTGGATAATGGGCTGTCTGAGCCCTGGGGCCCAAGGGCACTTGACAAGTAGCAGCTCTTTACAACCCCCACCCAAATGTCCAGGAGGGGTGGCTGTGTCCTTAACTCTCTCGGGCCTGGGGTGTTGGGGCCCACTTCTCAGTAGCTCTGTTTAACCCTAGATAACTGCTCTTCTGCCCCTCAACCAGGGCTGATATGAGCTGAATCCAACTTCCTGCCACCCAAAAGCCACTTCCTGTCAAACTTGAGTTGATACCAGAAGAACTTGTTTTCTGTGCACAGAGCAATCCCTGAAGGGGCAGCCCCCATCCTGCCCAGCTGTGAGTATTTCTTCACTTGCTGGTCTACCTGGTGGAGCTGGACAGGGGAAGATAGGGCCTCTGCCCTCCCCACCTCTGCAGCTGCCTGCCCGCCCGGAGGTTGTCCCCCAGCCACAAGCTAATCCAAGAAGGGTGCCCAGGCCCCTCTGGGCCCAGACAGAACCATGTAGGCTGTGACACACAGCCTGACACAGCCTTCTTAGCCACCAGGCATGTGGGCAAGGACTCAGAGACAACGTGTGTGACTGTCATACATAGTTAAGATCACAGAGGCACATATGTGGACACAGCCTCACACAGGACAGACATGGGACAGTCATCCACAGTGACAAGCAGTCACACTCAGAATCCCATGTGATTCCACACAGTCTCAGAATCACTCCTTCCTCACACACAGCACCAAATAGGACTCTCCACCCACTGCCCCACGTTTGCACAGCACCTCCTTCCAGGTATATTCACTGAGTCAACAAATGCTCTTCAGGGTCTGCTCTGTGCCCAGCCTTGGGCTAGATCGTAATAAGAACTACCAGAATAGTAACAAATAATCAGTGGCCCCATGCCATTCCCTTGGTTTCTTCATCTGTGAAGTAAGAGCCTTGCCCCAGAGGCTGTTGGGAGGAGTGAGAAGCTAATGCACATAAAACCCCTGGCCCAGGTGTAGCCCTTGGAGGGTGCCATCTAAGTAAGGCTGTCTCAGTTACCTACCCAGGAGCATCACTGTGCCCAGCTCCATGCTTAACACCTGAGCACCTTATCTTCCTGAGTCCTTGCACAAGTCCCCAGCAGCTGGCATCACTGCTCCCATTTTACAGATGAGGAAACTGAGTCTCAGAGAAGAAGCCCACTGAATCCACAGGGAGCCCACTGATCTTGGCTCATGCCATTCTCTGCTGCCCCACTACTCTCTCATACAACACTCCTGCTCCCTCTGCCTTAAAGAGCCCTCCTCTGTCTTTCTCTGTGACTGGACTTTCTGAGCTGCCTTCTTGCACAGGACCCCCTGGGAGAGCCCATAGCAGCCCCTGTCGCCTTCCTCAAAGCCCAGTGGATCCCCCACTGGACCCGAAGTGCCAAGAGAAAGGTCCATTTTGTCCTGTTCTCGCCATGTTCTAGTCCTTGGCACACAGTAGGTGCTCAACAACTATTTTGGAATTAAAAGAATCAGCAGAGTGGCCTCACAGCTACTGAGGACAGAGTCCCAAACTGGATCCAGGACACTCCATGGCTGGAGCTCATTTCTACACGTGCATGTTGTTCCGCTCACCAGAGGCCCTTACTGACATGGAATGAGTGAACGGAGGAGGACCAAGGTACCAGGACCCATGGCAGTGAGCCGGCCGACCTCCTTCATTTCCTGGCAGAGTGGACCTGAGCCAAGCTCCAGGCACCTAGGGTGGTGGCGGGGTTGACGGGCCGCCTGAAGCCGGCTGTCAGGGCTGGTCTGGCCAGAGCCGCCAGCAGGGGAGACCAGCTGGCGGTGCGGGGTCCATTGGCCCAGGCCTGGAATCTGAGACGCCCTCAGAGGCACCGCTTCTCTTTGGGCCCCCACAAACTGGCCTTTGTTCCCCAGGCCGGCCAAGAGCCGGCAGCTTGGGCTTTCTCTGTGCCCGCGGCACCCGCGCTGAGCTGGCGGGGTAAATGGGCCAGCCTCCCCTCTGTCCCTGCCCAGGACGTTGCTCCAGGACTAAATGGAGATGTAATTTTCTATACAAATCCATGACAATTTAGATGGAGTGATTGTAATTGGCTTTTCAATGGGGGTTTTGTCCGGCGCTGGTGGCTAGAACTGGGTGGCCTGTTTGAGGCAGGCTCCATTTAAATGACAATAAAGTAATAATATTGAGGACTCGTACAGTGCCCAGTGCCCCTCCTGGACCCTTCTGGATCCTCATGTTTATGGATCTGGTCCTTCCCTGAGGCTGTCTGGACAACCCGGTGGTGGGGTCACTGAGCCTGGAAGAGGACTCGCCCCGTCTTTGGGCTTCTAGACACAGGTCTCAGGATGGCTGGGGCAGGGCTCCAGGCCCGCAGGCTTACCCGCTCCTCATTTTTCACACACTCACTGAGCAGTGCCTCTGGCCCAGGAGTGGTGGTGCCCAGGTGGGCGGGCTCTCGGGCGGGTGGAGGAAGAGGCTGCAGCAGGTGTGCGACAGGAGCCAGGCGACACAGGCCCAATCCCACTCCACCTCTTCTTCTCCTGGTTTTTTTTTTTTTTTTTGCAGTACTGGTGAGGGAACTGAGCTACACCCCATACCTTTTTTATTTTTTTTTTAAGAGAGAGTGAGAAAGGAGAGAGAGAGAGAGAGAGAGAATTTTTTAATATTTATTTTTTAGTTCTCGGCGGACACAACATCTTTGTTGGTATGTGGTGCTGAGGATCGAACCCGGGCCGCACGCATGCCAGGCGAGCGCGCTACCGCTTGAGCCACATCCCCAGCCCACCTTTTTTATTTTGAGATTATTACTCAGCTGTCAAGGCTGACCTTGAATTTGTGATCCTCCTGCTTCACCCTCCTGAGCCGCTGGGATTACAGGTGTGCATCAGGGCACACCTATAATCTGACTAGCTTCCTGAGCTTCAGCAAGTTACTTAACCTCTCTGTGCCTCAGTTTCCCGAGCCCCCAAACAGTGGCAGCAGGAGTCATTCTGAGGATGAGACACTTCAGTCGGCTCGGCCAGCACCTGGCAGGGGAAGGCACTATATATAGTCATCGCTGTTATTCATTAAAGGCTCCAGCTCTGGTGGCAGACTGACTGGGTGACCTTGGGCACGTGACTTAACTTCTTTACACCTCCACTGGTTTCTCTCTAAAATGGGGCTTTCTGGGGAGCTGACCCATAGGTGGTGAGGATTGATGGACAGGGTGTGCTCCCCGAGCTGTCGCTCTCGCGGCCCGCCCAGCCTCCAGCAGCCGCCATCCAGTGAGAATGATAGTGTCGGGTGTGGGGGACAGAAAGGGGGCCACCATTGGGCTCATCAGGGTACACAGCAGGAGCGAAGGAGCTGGAGGGGCTTTGGGAACGGGGAAAAGTGAGGACATGCCATGTGGGGTGTGCCTTGCAGCATGAGTGGCATTTTGCCAGCAGAAGAGGCGGACACAGGAGGGCACAGTGGCACCCAGGTAACAGGTGGGCCCGTGGCTGCCTCCTGAAGGCACAGCTTGTACCTGTCGGCGGGCGAGGGCCGGGAGGATGAGCTGACAGTATCCTGAAGACAAGCGGCCTGCGAGAGGCCGCAGGTGGGGGTGGCCAGCACGAGGGCAGTGGTAAGTGGGAGGGCGTGGAAGCCGTGCCAGGTGGGGCTGGAGGGTGGATGGGGCGGTGGCTCTGTTCACAGTGAAACCGGCAGCCACGGAGGTTGTAAGCAGGCAGGGGACACCAGCCAAATGACATTTGTTAAGGGATCCCTCTGGCCATGCATGGAAAATGGGCAACGAGAAAACAGGGTGAGAGAGTGAGGGAGGTCCTGGGGATGGGGACCCGGTGGGTCCCTGGGACAAGGGGAGCCATGGATCCCAGAAATAGTGGACACCGAGGATGGGAAGGCGGGCAGCAGAGGCGGGGCGGTGAAGAGCACACGGCCTCTGAGGAGGGCTGCGTGGGAAGAGAGGAGAGGAGAGGGCCACACACCTGCCACGCCAGGCGAGGGCTCTGGGGCTTTATCCTGAAGCCAGGAGGTCACTGAGGACGCTTTTTCCCCAGGCAGGGAAGACCATGCGGAGCTTTTTGTTTTGAAAGAGGGTTTGGCTGGGGGGTGAGGGAGAGGGCAGGTGGGAGGCTGGACAGAGAGGTGGGGTGGGGGGTGATGGGGGCTGGAGCTCAGAGGCTTCTGCAGTCATCCAGGGCATCCCCCCAACTCCAAGGGGAACAAACCCCTTTCTCAGATCTAAAGCCAGTCCAGGGTCACAAAGCCTGTCGGTGGCAGAGATGGAATCTCACTTCACGGTGAACTCAAATCCAGGGCTCTTTTCCCTTTGGCATCATCTGCCTTGGTCATGAATAAAATTCATCCTGAGTAGCTTTTCATAATAGCTGTCACCCACAGAACCTGTACTATGCCACCAGGAGGTGGGAACTATTATCTTTCCCATTTTACAGGTGAGGAAACTGAGGCCCCGAGGGGCTAAGTCTCCCTCCTAAGGGCAGGTTGCTGGGAATTGAGAGTCTGGATCAGGTCTAGGCAGTCCACACACCAAGGTCTTAACCAGAAGGCCACAAGCCAAACAGGGTCCGGGGACATACTGCAGGGGAGGGACGCTGCAGGGGTTTATTACAATATTAAATTTATTGCTAATATTTAAAGGTTGGGAAGTTTCACAGAAGAAAACCTTAACTTTGGTCAGAAAGCCCTGCTGTTCGCATCCCCAGAGTGCAGGTAGTCCTTGGCCCTCACCCGCCGTGTGGCTGTTCACACACAGGTGACATGAAGTCCACACCTCTGCCTCACGACAGCCAACCAGATGTCTCAGAAATCATTGCAGCCCAGGGGCTCCGAGGGCCAGGGAAGCCCACCCAGCCACCCACCCAGAAAGAACTTGACGTCTCTCCCCAGCTCACAGCCCCAGGCCCACACCACCAACCAGGAACCTTCTCCACCTCCACTGGCTCAGGCCAGATGCCCTAGAGGCCTCCTCGGTCCCCTCTCTCACCCCCACATCCATCCTGCAGCAAATCCTGTCGGTTCCATCTTTAAACCCAGATACCCAGAATCCAACGGCCTCCTACCACTTCCCAGTTCTGACCTCCTGCCCCAGGCGGGGACTGGGGCCCTGGGGCCAGGAGAGGCGTGTGCTAGCTGCTTCACTTCCGGTCCTGTCTCCACCCCTCGTCTGTAAGAGCCAGACGGAGGGATCACTGGGACTCCTAGAATCCTTTCCACAAGCCACTTGGGCTGAAATTCAAATTCCCTTCTGGCCTGGGCAGGACACGGGCGGGCATGATGGCGAGTGTGTGTGTCTGAGACAAGGACAGTCTGGACCTCCAACACTCTGGGGTCCATCAAGAGCCAGAGCCTGACACAGAGCAGGAACTCAGGAACTATGTGAGGAGTGACCCTCCTGGTCCTTCAGAGGGACCAAGCACTGACCCACTTTCAGCCAGCTTGACTTCCCTGAGAAATGGGCAGAGGGACCGGATGCCACTGCCTTCCCTCTCTGTGACAACCAGCACTCATTGAACACGGTTTAAGTGCTTTACATACATCAGCCCCTTCACTCTTCACTGTGACCCCAGGAAGCAGGGACAACTTCTTTCTAAGGAAATTACAGCCCAGAGAGGTTAAGTGACAAAAATGGCCAAGGTCATAAGGTCATAAGTGACAGAGGCAGTGACCCACCTAGACACTTCTAATAAGGTCCCAGAAGCCTTCATTGATCCAGGTTGTCCCTCAAGGAGAAATGAGGTATAAATAAAATTTTAAAATGAAGAAGAAATGAGGTGTGGGGAAGTCCCCCCAGGACGCAGCCCAAGAGTCTGTCAGACACCACTGCACACCAGGCCGCAGGCAGCTCTGGTGTCCCTCCTCCGGGGCCCAGACAACCTGACATTCCAGCTTCCCTGGCTGCCTCTGCTCCCTGAGCCCGGGGCCGTCCTGTTCCTGGACACACACTCCCTCTGCTTGGAATGCCGGCACCTGGCTCCTGAGTCATCCCTCCAAGCTTCATTCAATGCCCTCCTCTCCCAGGGAGCGTGCCTTGCCCCCTCGTATTTCCTCCCTTGACTTCCCTCAGCACTCTGCCAACATGACAGCTCACACATAGCAAGCACTTTGGATATGCCAAGTAGGTGCTATTAACAATACCATTTTACAGATGAGGAAACTAAGGCACTAAAAAGGGAAGTGAGTTACGCAAAGATACGTGAGCTGGAGTTAGGACTGAACCCAGTTTTGCCTGATTCAAAGCTGAACTTCCAGTCTCGGTGGTAGAGCGCCCACAGGCCCTGGGTTCCATGCCAGCTCCACACACACACTAAGATAGACGGCCCAGCCCCTAAGCCAGACCGTGCTCCCAAGTCAGTCTTAGCTGCCTTCTGTGGAGGGATGTGGCCTGTGGGCAGAGGCCCCTTACACCCTCAGCTCCTGGGCAGTGGCGGGCAGACAATAGGTGCTCATTCAAGAGTTCCTAGGGACTTCCTGCCTGGGCCCTCTGCACTAGAGTAAGTGTGACCTTAGACAGGTGCTCTCCAAGCATCACCTGCTGCATTTGCATCTTTCTGGTGCTTCTTGCAGGAGTGGTTGAGAGGTTTCAGAGGCACAGGGCTGAACAGGATGTCAGGAGCCAGGCAGACCATGCGACTTGGGTCACCGTAAAGTGGAGAATGTAACTCTGCCCTTTCGGGGTCATTGTGCAGGGATGCACAGTGCCAACATACGTCACACACAATGCATGACAACCAGGGTCATTAGTGGATGGCTCACATTCTAGATATTGTGGGTAGGAGTGAAGTCTGGTACCCTGTCCATGGTGGGCAATCTGCCATCACCTCCAAAAGCACACGCCCTCTGACGTAGCAATATACAAATCTTACTGAAATGGCCTTCTACTTTCGAAGATGTTCACCAAAGTCTTATTGTGAGAGCAAAATATTAGAAACAATTTGAATATCCGACAGTAAAGGACTGGGTAAGTAAATTCTAGTACATCCATAAAATTGAATACTATACAGCTGTAAAGAAGGAGAAGGTTCTTTTATGTCCTGACACACTTATGCAGTGACAGCACATAGACTTACTGTTTAGTACAAAAACAACCCAAAGAATATAAGAGCTAAAACCACAAAAATCTTAGAAGAAAACAGGGAATCTCTGTGACCCTGGGCTTGGTTATGCCTTCTTAGATATGACATCAGAAGTATAAACAACAAAAGAAAAATTAGACAAATGGGGCTTCATCAAAATTAAAAACTTGTGTTTCAGCGAACATCATCAAGAAAAATTTTTTAAAATTTGCAAGCTGGAAAAAAAAATCTGTAAATCCTAGCTCTGATAGGGGCTTCCTATCTAGAATACATGAAGGCCTCTTACAGTTTCATAATGAAATGACAACACTATTTTTTAAGTGGACAAAAGATCCACATAAACATTTCACTAAATAAGAATATAAATGGCCAATCAGTGCATGAGAAGATGGTCAACATGATAAGCAATCGGGGAAATGCACACAGAAACCGTAATCAGATACCAGCTCGTACTCTCGAGGATAATTCCAGTAAAAGAGAGAGAATAACAAGTGTTGGCGAGGATATAGGGGAGCTGAAGGCTTGTGGGGCTAGTGGGGCTGCCTGCGCAGAGCTGTGGGAGCAGGCAGGTCCTAAAAGGCTTAACAGAGTGACCACAGGACCCAGAGCTCCTTGCCGGGGTGGAAGAGAACTGAAAACCCAGCTGCACACAGAAACATGCAGACCATTCCCAGCAGCATTGCTCCTAGCAGCCAAAACCCATCAGCCACTCAAATGTCCATCAGCTGTTTAGCTGTTAGATAAGTAGAACATGACATGTCCACACAGTGGAATATTATTTGGTGATAAAAAGGAATGAAGCGCTAATTCATATTATGACGTGGGCGGACCTTGAAAATACAATAAGTGAAAGAAGTCTGTTACCAAAAAAAAAAAAAAATGCATAGTGTAAGATTCTATTCTAGGAAATGTCCAGAAAAGGCAAATCTACGGAGACAGAAAACTGAAGCGGGGAGGGGTGGGAGAAGGAGGAGTGACTGCTGATGGGTATGGGGTTCTTTTGGAAAGGGATGAAAATGTTCTAAAATTGATTGTGGTAATGGTTGCCCAAGTGTGAATATACTAAAAACCATTGAATTGTATTTTAAATGGGTAAAATGTGTGGTATGTGAATTATATCTCAATAAAGCCATTATATTTTTAAAAAGCAACCTACGGAACAGTGTACAACATATTTTGTGTAAAAATAGAAACAAAATCCAGAAATAAATGTACATATGTATATATATATAAAATATTTCCAGAAGGATACCCCAGACATAACTGGTTACCCTGGGGAGGGGCTTGGGTGGCCAGCATGCAGGGCCCAGTGGGACTCTGTTTTCACTTTACCCTGGTACCTGATGAATTGGGTTTTTAAGAGGAGATTCTATCACCTTTCAAAATGTTCCACTTTGGAAAAAAAAAAAACTCTCTGACCCTCAGAGTATGAATTGGGCCAAGCAGCTCTGAGGACACAGGAAGAGGCTGGCGGTGCAGCTCAGGGATAGCAGAGTCTCGCCTGGCATGGGGGAGGCCCTGGGCTCAGTCCCCAGCTTTGCCAAAAATAAAAAGCCAGAGTGAGAGCACAGGTGACCGAGTGACAGAGGAATTCCTCTTTACAGTTGGCCAAGCCTCGCCGACACCCATGCTCACGCAGGTCCTGCCAGAAGGTTTCAGCAGGAGCCCCATTTCCACTAACAGCTCACCCCAGGGAGACTAGGAATACGAAATAGAGGCTCAGAGAGGGAAGCAGAGTGGCCCAAGGTCACAAGGCAAGTTGCGGCGGGTGCACCTGTGGATCTCGGCTCCCGCCCGCTCCTATCTCTCGGGTATCAGCTCTGGCATCTGCCAACACAAGTGTCCTCAGCCCCGGGGGGAAGCTACCGAACCTCTTCCATCCACCCTACTCAACAGGTCTGATCCTAACTGAGGAGGAACAGGCAGGAGCTGACCGCAGGCCAGCAGAGGTCCGGGGGCACAGAGAGCACATGATCTGCCCAAGGCCACACCTTGGGTGAAGGGTGGAGCCACAGGCAGAAGTCCCAGAGCCCCAAGCTCCAGGCTGTGTGGCCACCTCCCCCGCCTGGGGCCTCCTGCAGCAGCAGCTCTGCCACCACGCAGGGGCTGAGTTCCTGACACTGATCCAGCTCCCACTGTAGGGCCGGGAAGAAGTCTCAGCAGACCTGAGTTCAAATTCAGCCTGTGCTACTACCGCCGCGCTACCCTCGGGTCCCATGGCCGTGGCAGCTTTGTGGTGCTGACGAGAACCTTCTCAGCAGATGCTCAGTCTCTACTTAGCATCGATTCAGAGACTCTTGGAAACAGGCCGCTGGGCCACCTGCAGGAAGTCAGGACAGACAACCAGACTCCCCACATGTCCTGGGTTGGGCCTGCCTGGTGCCGGGGTGGGGAGAAGGCCTTTGCGTTCCTTAATAGTGGGTAGGGGGCAAACTCAGAAGCTTGCCTGCTCTAGCTCTAGCATTTGCACCAAATATCTCTGGAAGGACAGACAAGTGGTCACAGTGGTGCCTTCTAAGAAGGAAGTGGAATAGCTGGAAGAAAAGACAGGGGTGGGAGGAGACTTTATCAAATTTTTTGAAATTTTACTTTTTTTTGGGGGGGGGAAAGATACTGGGAACTCAACTCAGGGACACTCGGCCACTGAGCCACATCCCCAGCCCCATTTTGTATTTTATTTAGCGACTGGGTCTCACTGAGTTGCTTAGCTCCTCGATTTTGCTGAGGCTGGCTTTGAACTCACGATCCTCCCGCCTCGGCCTCCTGAGTTGCTGGGACCACAGGCATGTGCCACTGCACCCGACGAAATTTGACCTTTTGAATGAAGTGAGTGCACGACACGTGTAAACAAACTGGAAATTAAAATCTTAATTCTGAGTGAAAGGAATAGAATCCTCAGCTTGAGTCTACGGGACCCACCCTGTGGGGTCCGCCGCGTCACTGCCTGCTGTCACTGCTGCTGCCCGCTGATAACTGGCCACAGAGGGGCTTGGCTAAGAGCAGGCAGAGGGAGAGTTCCTTCACCTGGGGGACTCGGGGCCAAGAAAGCGGCTGAAAGCCACGTGGTCCTATTCCCGACTTGCTGGTCTCATCTGTGACTCACGCCTGGGAGGACTTGGGACGGTCCATCATAGAAGCCTCAGAATGAGCATAGGGACTGAGCTCCTGAAAGCCCAGGAGGTGCCAGCACTGTGAACGTGGCCACTGGGGGCACCCCACAGGCAGCCGGCCTCCTAGATGGAGTTCTGCGCTGAGACCACCCAGCTGGAGGGGGTACCCTGCCCCCCACAGTCCTGCACCGCTCATCCCCTGACAGCCAGCGCTGGGGACCCTCAGTTCAGCCCTGCACCCTCCAAAGGCTGCGCAGGCAGCTGGCGGGCCTGGCCTGGCCGCAGCCCCCTCCCCGGGGGGCTGGAGCGGGAGGGCTGGAGGCCGGGCCTGGCCTAGCGGTATGGAGTCTGGTCTTTGTCCTGAGAGCCCCTGGGGAGCCGCTGAAGGATTTTAGGCAAGGCACTGATACTGTCTGATTTATGTTTCAGAAGATGGCTCTGCTGCTGGTGGGAGGGGAGAGAGGCACAGGCAGGCCGAGGGGAGGCCACTGCCAGGGCCAGAGCCGGGCAGCGGGAGGACAGGCTGCCAAGAGGGCAGCTGAGGGCAGGTGCAAAGGGTGTGTTCCTCCTGGGTGGTGAGTCCCCGTCCCCGAACAGGTGGAAGCCACGGCTGGAGCACAGCACTGCAGAACTGTGTCAGAGGAGAGCTGACGAGTGGGACACAGGACCAAGATCCCAGGTCACCGGCTCCCAGGAGGCTTGCCCGGAGCCCCAAGGCTAGGCTGGCAGGCCCCGGGCCGCCCACATCAGACCATCCTGAGTCCCATCATGGGCTCTGGATTTCTGTATCCTTCCCCACTGTAGGCTGCGGTTCCAGTGCTCAGCAAAGAGCCCGGCGCACAGTAGGACCTCACACAGCCCCTTCCTTCTCCTTCCCTCCCAACACTCTTCACCCCAGAACTTTCCTCTGAGTATCCCCAATGCCCAGCTTAGATGCTGGCACACAGTAGGTGCTCAGGAGATGTTGCTTGAACTGGATTTTCTCCAGGGCTGGGGTCTGACACACAGTGGGCCAGTACGTAGTCCCTTCTTAAGAACAGGGCTAAGGGCGCTATCAACAGCAGAGTGGAGATTTCTTTGTTCCCAGCACGGCTCTCAGCACCTGAGGTAGGACTATCATGAGGTTTATTTTTGCAGACCAGCAAATGGAAAGTTCTAGAAAGGTAGGGTGATTTGCCTGGGCCATACAGCTGCCTAAGAGTGGAGCAGGGACTTGAACCCTACCAGTTAGGCCCCAGGTTCTGAGGGCGGGCGGCTGACCCTGCCCCTGGCACCTAGTAGGTGCTGAGATGTGGCCTTAAGGGGTCCCGGAAGGGCACGGTCCCCCTGAGGCTGCTGGCCACAGGGAGCTGCAGTATGAGCCAGCTCTCCTCCCAGGCTGGGGCCTCCGCGTCCAGAGTGGGCCAGGCAGTCCCAGGGGGCTGCTGCCAGCCCGGGCCTGCCCAGGCCCTGCCGCCCACGCGGCCTCCCTGAGCCGCCAGCAGGCCAGCAGCGTGGCCTGTCCCCGGGGACTGAGCCTCCCTTGGCTGCCCAGCCCAGACAAAGGCCGGAGGCGTGCCCGGCCCCTGGCACTCGGGCTGCCTCCTCCTCCTCCTCTGGCTCCAGGGCACTCACAGAGGTTGTTCTACAAAGAAGGTGGAGGGAAGGGCGAGGGAAGGGCGAGGGACAGGCAGCCCAGGGGCAGAGGCGGCCGCAGTCCTGCAGAGCCAGGCAGTCCAGGGCTCAGGCGGGCGGGGGGCTGGCGAGGGCAGGCTTCCCAGGTCGGACGCCTCTCCCTGCCCCCAACACAGGCAACCAGCGGGTGCCAGTCGAGGTCTGCTGAATAATGGCCATTCTGGGTCCTGAGTGCTGCCAGGGTGGAGCCTGGCACATCACTAATCCTCCCAGCTAGAGCTGGGGCTCCACACCTAAGCAGGGGTGGCGGGCACCGAGGCCCCAGCTTGGTCAAGAAAGCAGAGAGACTTCCCCAGGAACCCCACCGGGTCTACCTGACTGCAGCGGATGGCGGGGAGCTTCCCACTGCCCCCCATCTCCTTACAACAAGCAGTAATAAAAAGAGAAACAGCAACATTTACCAAGTCTTCACGGTGTGCCAGGCATCGTGCCCTGTGCATTACCTGTCCGAGACTTAATCCCCACGACGAAACAAGGAGCTGAGGGCCATTATTGTGTCCGTTTCGCAGATGAAAAAACCGAGGCCCGCCCGGCAAGGTGGGGTAATACCTGAGAACGAACATGGGGTGTGTGGCGGAGGGGGGCTTCCACCCAGCCTCCCTGAGCCTACACATTAACCTGTCCTGTGTGGACGGAGGGACAGATGGACGCAGAGAGAGCTGGATGGATTAATGACTGGAACTTTGCCACCTTTGCCTCCTAGGCACCGGGCCCAAGGATGGCCACCTAGTAGGTGCAGGGCCAGCAGTGACCACACTGTGCTAACAGGCCCCTGCCGGAGGGCCCCCGTCCTTCCCGGGGCTGGAGCGTGGGGGCCGGGGACGTGCCTGGGCTGCCCGGGCCGCACTCCCCGGGCGAGCAGAGCTGCAGCGGCATGACGGATGTGCCCGCGCCGCGGGAGCCGGGTAGAGCAGTTGCCTGGAAACAGAGTGCTCCAGCGGCCACACTCAGACCTTTGTCACCAGCTCAAGGACCTTTTTTCCTCCTCCTCTTTCTCGCTGGAGCCAGACCCTGCGCAGGTGAGCACCGCAGGCAACGCCACGCGGCCCTGTGGCTGGGGACTGCGGGCCCGTGGCCCCAGGTGAGGGAGAGGGAGGCGGGCGCCCAGGGAGCCTGCAGCGCGACGCGGCTCCCCACAGAAGGCACAGCCAGGCGGGAAGAATCCTGAGGCCCGGACGCCTCCCTTCACTTTCTCCCAGGTCCCCAGGTGGGACCGTGGCCTTCGTCCTTTTCCTGAAGGGCTCCTGTAGGAGCATCAGCCCCAGAGCCCAGGGTGCAGGGTCTGCGCGGGAGGCAGCAGCAGAGAAGGGGACAGGTGTTGTGCCCCAGCACTGCAGGCACTAATTAGCCCTTGTGTTGGTGGCCCTGAGGGATTCAATGGGCCCTGGGGGACAGGCTGGGGACTGGGCCACGCCCCAGCCAGGGCTGGACTGGGGACAGGGCTGTGCAGAGGCTAGCAGCCAGATCACCACCAGCTCTGCCTCCTGGGCCAGTCATTTCTCTTCTCTGTGCCTCAGTTTCCTCTATGAGTGTCACTGGGTACCCAGCCATGGGTCCATTATCAGGGACAGTTTCATTGTTGCCCAGAAGCACCCAGGGCAGCAGGAGGCCCACAGCCCCCTCACTGGATAGTGTAGAAACCGAGGGTCCATACGGTAGCGCACGCCTGTAATCCCAGCAACTCAGGAGGCTGAGGCAGGAGGACTGCAAGTTCAAGGCCAGCCTAGCAACTTATGGAGGCCCTAAGCAAGCAACTCAGTGAGACCTTGTCTCTAAATAAAATAAATAAAATATTTTTAAGGGGCTGGGGATGTGGCTCAAGCGGTAGCGCGCTCGCCTAGCATGCGTGCGGCCCGGGTTCGATCCTCAGCAGCACCACATACCAACAAAGATGTTGTGTCCGCCGAGAACTAAGAAAAAATAAACAAATGTTAAAATTCTCTCTCTCTCTCTCTGTCCCCTGCCCCTCATTCTCTCTTAAAAAAAAAAAAAATATTTTAAAAGGGCTGGGGATGTGGCTCAGTGGTTAAGTGCCCCTGGGTTCAATCCCTGGTACCAAAAAAAAAATAAAAATGAAAATAAAAAAAAGGAAAGAAAGAAAAAGAAACCGAGGGTCCAGTGGGACAAGTTTGTCCCCATGGGAGGGTGAGGCCTCGGGCGACTTGGACCCCTCTGATTTCCATTTCACTGGCTCAGTCTTCCCAACGGAGGGGCCTGTGTGCCCACCCTCCCCAGGCCTCCCTTGGCTCCCCAGTGCCCACAATACCCAGGCTGACCAGCTGGGTGGTGGAGGCCTCTGTGACGTGGCCCTCCTCACTCCAGCTGTGAACCACACTCCTGGGCTGCTGCACAGGCTGTCCCCAACACCAGGATGGCCGTCCCTGGGCGTAGCTCCTGGGTGGACCTCAGTGGGGAGGTCCCCTCTTCTTGGGAGTCTCCCAAGTCACACTCACAACCAAACCAGCCTCTTCCGCGGCCCTCGGAGACCGGGAGTGGCCCCTGAAGGCGCAGGCCCCAGGGAGAAGGCGGCCGGCGGGCCCCTCGGCCCCCACCCTGCAGGAGTGCTGCTGCTCTGAGGTTTCAGGGACTGGGAGGGTCAGGCGCCACCGAGGCACCGGCCACACAGCGTCTCCTCGGCTCATGGCACAGAGGAGCAGAGGAGGCTCAGGCTTGGAGAGATCAAGCCTCTCTCTCCTCCGCAGCCGAGGTCCAGATGGGCTTCTGCTGCCTGTGCTGCCAATGGGGCACGACAGGGTCCCGAGGGCTGTCACTGAGCTCTCATTCCTTGTATTCCCTCACCTGAGGCGGCCCAGGCCCAACGCAGCCACCGTGGGGACAATATCAGCAGGGCATCTGCCCACCATGGGCACCCACATAATCCCAAAGTTAAAGATGAGGAAACTTGCCCAGAAAGGCAAAGTAAATTATCTAAGGTCACACAGCAGAAAAACCAGACAGTCAGGATTTAAACCTCCCACGATGTCCCGCAGCCCGGGACATGGCCTGGTCTCCCTGCTGAACTGTCATCAGCCCCTAGGCATGTGTGGCCCCAATTTTGTCCACTAGGCCCAGAGCTTGTCCCTAGGGGCCACCCACTAATTAGCCAGGCGGCTTCTGCTCAGTGGCTTCTCTGGAGCAATCCTCCCAGGAAGGGCCGAGCCTGCAGGAGCGGGAAAGGTAATTGCTAATTTGCAGGAGTGGAGACAAAGGGGACAAAGGCGCCCTTGGTTGCCCGGTGCAGCCGGCGCTGGCTCCGCATCCAGAGCTACCTGCCGCTCCATCCGCCACCATCCTCCCCCACGGGCTCCCTAGACAGCGTGTCTCCAGGACACAGTCCCCGCCCAGTGGGCCACCCAGCCACACCCCAGGAGGAGCACCGCCCCTGCAGGGAGGTGGACAGGGAATAAATGATGCAGACCGCGACTGGGCCTGCGCCTGGGGCTCTCATGGAACTTCAGCACAGCCAGGCGCACAGCCAGGCGCACAGCCAGGCGCGGGTGCTGCGCTCAGCCCCCTGCACAGGTGGGAAGGGTGAGGCCGGGAGAGGAAGTGACAGCCAAAGGCCCTTGGCAAAGGAGCCGCATTCGATCCCAAACTGCTGGCCCTGGGGTCCGCGCCAGCTCCTCTGGGCTCCAGATTGTCCCCCTCAAACCTCCTGTTTTGGAGCTGAAGAAACGGAGGGCAGAAGGCTTCAGACAAAACAAAGCACAGCCCCAGGGGCCCGGCTCTGCCCCGTGGGTGCTGCGCTTCCCACACTGTCTTTCCTGGGCGCCACTCTCATCTGTAAGGTGGGCTTGGAAATCGGGGACTGTGGCCGGTGCCTGGGGCACACCTGCCATCCCAGGACTCGGGAGGCTGAGGCAGGAGGATCATGAGTTCAAAGTCAGCCTCAGCAACTTAGTGAGACCTAAGCAACTCGGGGAGACCCTGACTAAATGAAAAATCAAAAGTGGGTGGGGATGGGCTGGGAATGGGGCTCAGTGGGTAAGTGCCCCTGGTACCAAAAAGAAAAAGATCAAATCTGGGATGCGTGCGCCCCGGGAAAGGCTGCCTAGGTCCTGCGACTGCTCAACAAAGGGGCCCCCAGCCTCTCCTGCAGGGGGCCAGGCCGTCTGGTGACCCCGGGAGGCCAGTGCAGAGTGGAGCTGGAACGTGGGGCCAGGAGGCCCAGGCTGCAGCAACCAGGATGGAGACTGGTGGCGGGGCCTTCCACTGGGCCAGAGGCTGGCCCAGGAGGAAGAGCCTCCGCCCACCGCTCTCCTCTCCGCAGCTGGAGGATCAGGAAGGTCCAGGTGCTAATCCAGGGTCTCCCACCGCCGCCAGCACATGCTTCCAGACCCCCAGCTGTCCCTCTGCCGTGTCCCCTCCCGAGGCTGACCCCAGGCTCTGAGAAGCTGACGGGGGGGGGAGGGGACGGGCACCTGGAGGTGGAGACCAGCCCTCCCTGCCCGGCAAGGCCAGATGCCGGATGGACAAACAGGCCGAGTGGACGGTCACATGACATACCCCTTCCTCTCCTGTGGGAGCTTCCCCATGCTCTGGGCCTGTCCCCACAGCAGCTCTCCCCACCCCCAGGCCGTGCCTTACAGAACCTGCTCTGACCAGACAGCTGAGAGTCACCACCAGGGTGTGTGCAGGTGTGTGTGTGTGTGTGTGTGTGTGCGCACTTCCACACCCTGAGGGACAGCAGGCACCTGACATCTGCTCACCCTCCCGCCTCTGGGTTGCCTGAGCCAGGAGACCCTGGTCTCAGCCTCCAGTGGTCCTGCCTCACCGTGACCCTGGGCAAGTCACTCGTCCTCTCCTGGCCTCAGTTTACCCCTCTGTGAGCTGGGGCCATCCTTTCTTGCCCCTTCTTCCTTGGGGGCTTTTAGAAGACTGACACCTTCCCAGTAGCTCTGGAAATGATTGGCCTTCGTGCCAGAATGTCAGGGGCTGGTTTTTAAACATCTACTGGGCTCCTCCGAAAGCCAGGGTCAAGGCTGGGCCCTCCACACACACGTCCCGGAAGCACGTCTCTGGAGGTCTCTGGAGGTCCCTGGAGTCCCTGCAGGCCATGAAATTCATTCTGCAAGTCCTCCCAGGGAGGGGCCCATAAATCATTTTGTCCTAAGGGGTAAGATCCTGAAGGGTCAGGTGGGATCTTTTGGTTCATGAATATAAGAAGGAGCTGGGGACACTGGTCTCCTAGGAGTTCCTCAGGCCCACTAGCCACGCTCCTGCCCCAGGGCCTTTGCACTCACGATTCCCTCTCCCTGGAAGGCTTTCCCACCAGACACCGAGCCACCTGGCTCCCACACTTCCTTAGGGGCTTTGCTCAAAGATCAGCCCCTCACTGAGACCCCTCCCACACTTTGTTTAAGCCCCTCCCTTTTTCTCCACAGAACTTGTAGCCGCTCACAGCTGGGGGCTTCACCCGCCAGGACAGCAGCACCCTGAGAGCAGGGAGCTCCCCTGAGCCCTCAGAGCAGGGTGCCCAGCCCTGAGCAGACGCTCAGCAGAAAAACTGAGACCCAGAATGGGACCGAGGTGGGTCCCAGGTGGGTCACCTGGGAAGTAGAGCAGCAGCGTTTGTGTCCTGGCTCCCTGTCCCCAGCCCTGGTTCTATCCCCTCTCTTCACTGCCATGGGGTCTGCTTGGGTGTGCCAGAACTAGGGGTACAGGAGCCAGACCCCTGCCGCTCACCCCTCCTGAGAGGGAAGGAGTCAATCGGCGGGAGCAGCCCTGCCGGGGACCCTGTAGGGAGACGGCCAGGGGCGCACAGTGTCCCTCCGGAGACCCTGGCCTCCCACCGCCCGCCCCTCCCAGATCCCCAGGCGGGCGGAGAACAGAACCTCCTTGTCTTCTGCCTCCTGATTTATGGGATGGGCTCTCCCCCTGGAAACGTCAGCTGCCCCGCGAGGGTGGCAGTCCTTGCCTTTCCGGTGGCCTCTGCAGAGCACGGTCTCTGGACTCTCTCGCGGGCGGGTGGGCGGGCGAGGGCTGAGGGCAGGGGCGCCAGCCCTTCCCTGTCGCGCCTGCTCAAACCCTGCCGCACGTGACCCTGTCCTCCGCTGCTCTGGGACTCACGCTGGGTCCAGGCGGCAAGGGAGGAACCTGCCCGTGACTGAGGGAGAGTGGCCGTGGCACAGCTGCTCAGTCAGTGGCCCCAGCTCCCTGCCCAGCGCCGCCCTCTGCTCACCGGGGCCTGGGGCAAGTCACGGGGATCACGGGGCCTCGGGCGGGGCACGGTGGGCAGACATGCAGGGGACAGCCGGGGACAGCCGGGCACCCAGGGGCCTCACGATGTGTGAGCTGGCAGGCAGCCACTGTCACCACCGCCACCTCCACCATCACCACCACCACCACCATGCCCCGCCATGGCCGTCACGCCCACCACCATGCCCATCCCATCATCACCGGCATCACCTCCACCAGAACCGTGTCACGTGGCATGTCTCCACCACGGGTCCTGAACTCTGCCACCGCACAGGCCCCTCCGTGTGCTGGGGGAGACTCGGCGCCCTCCAGCCCCCTGCCCAGTGCCCCCAGCCCCTGCCCAGTGCTGCTCGCCAGCCCCGGGAGCCGCGGCCCTGGGCCCTGCACACTGGCCGGGCTCGGTTCCCCAAGCCTCCGCCCTCTCGGCCCTGCTCGGGGACACTCAGTGGCCCCCACGGCGGAGCTCTGGCTTCCAGGTCCCCACCACAGAGACACCTGCAGCTCCCTCAGGCGGCTCCTCTCCCCACTTCCCACCTGCTCCAGGGCCGCGGCTCCTCTCCCTCAGCCGCAGCGGCTGTGGGCAGTGCCACGTCCTGGGGGTGGACCTGGCCATCGAGCCAGCCCTCCATCCTCAGAGGAGGAAACTGAGGCCCGACAGACACTGGACAGGACTGGGGCTGTCGTGGCACCGGCGCTCAGTGACCACCTGCCAGGTCCGAGCGCTGGCGTCAGGGGGACCGGACAGTAGGCAGCCCTGGGCTCACGAGCACCTTCAGAGGGGCCACGGGCCCCCAGCTGGGTGAGGGGCGTGAGAGGGAGAGGGACACAGGCGTCAGGGAGAGCCTCCCCAGGAGGTGACATCTCGGCAGAGCCCACTGAGGCCCAGGGGGCAGCCAGGAGGCCAGGGTGGCTGAACGACAGCGGGCGGCGGCTAAGGGGGTGGGACAGGGTCAGAGCTGGGCCGCGAGCCCACTGCCCAGAGAGTGACGGGAGCCCTGGGGGGCCTTGAGCAGAGGAGGGACGTGGAGGTGCCGAGATGACACCTTCAACGCAGCACTTTGCCACAGTGTGCACGGGAGGGGCTCGCCGGGGCAGGACCCCCCTACCTGCTGCGGAGGAGGTGACAGGACTGCAGGTGGGGTGACGGGGAAGGCCCTGCACTCCCCACACCCAGACTTCTGTGTCCCTGGGGAAGGGGACTAGAGGAGCCGCAGGTGGGGCAGCAGAGCTGGCACTGAGGACCCGGGGCAAAAGCAGCCTCCTGGAGCCCAGGGAGCCTGGCAGCAGCAGGACAGGTCTGGCTGCCTGAGTCAAGGGCTGGGTGGCAGTGCCCCGCCCGAGGCTGTCCCCAGCATCTAGCCAGGGGACCTGGCGCTCTGGGAGGGCAGAGGTCAAGTCTGTCCCGCGCCCACCACTGGGCAGCCCGAGCGCAGCTCTGAGCCCCCGGGAGGTGTACGGCAAGTCTCTGTGGAATGATGATCGGGACCTGGTACACAGCAGGCGCCAATCGGAGTCTGCTGAACAAATCGGCAAACAAAAGGACCGGGTGCTGGCAGCCGTGAGCTGGTGGCTGGTGGCTCAAGTTAGCCCGAGCGCCTCAAAATCCTAAAGCTGCAGCTGGCCAGAGCACCTCACGCTGGGTCCTGGGCTCTCTCACCTGCGTCCAGCAACCACCCAGCGCTCACTACACAGAGGAGGAGACCAAGGCCCAGAGAGGCTGACCAACTTCCCCCAGGTCACTCAGCTACTGAGTAAAGCGTCACAATTGGAACCCAGGGCTGGGTCCTTCTCAGCAAGACGCCAACACCTCCTGAACTGGGATCTAATCAATGACACCACTGTCCCCAGCCCCAGGGCTGACACTTGCTGGTGGAGTCCCCAGAGAACAACCCCAAGCCTCTGTCACAGCTGAGGCATTGCGCTGGCTCCTCACGGCCACCTGGTGCCACCTTCCCAGGAGGAGCTTGGAAACCTGCAGGAACGGCACAGCCGGAGGGGCGACAGGAAGGCCTGGGCCTGGCCAAGGGTCCTTCCTCAGGCCTGTCCCCTCTGGCCACCCTGGGTACAGGGGCAAGGGGTCCAGCCCCCAAGCTCTGAGACCTGGAGGAAGCAGGGGCCAGTCCCTGGGCCTGGCCAGCATATGGCAAAGCCCTCCATGCCGGAGCCTGTCTCAAGACCTGGGTCCCTGGGCCGACCTCAGGCTGACCGCTCACTCTGCCTCCTTCCTGAATAGGCAGAAGCCATGACAACGGAGCCTGCCAGGGGAGCTGGGTGCTAAACCCGCACGCGCTGCGCGTGGCCACAGCAGGGCTGCACGGGGCAGCAGCAGCACGAGGGCCGGTGGGGCTTTGGGAGCCCTCAGTTCTCACGAGGGTTCTCTCAGGGAAGCAGACCTGTCATCGCGCCCACTTTTCAGATGTAGAAACGAAGGCACAGAGAGGTTAAGCAAGCTGTTGGAGTCACACAGTAGGTGGACAGGATCCCAGCTCCAGGCCAGGGAGGCCCAGGAGCCACAGGAGGCACTGGACCCCTGGGGGCATGGGGATGAGGTGGAAGGTGTGGGGCGCAAAACAGCCTCCCCTCCAGGGGCACCCCCCCATCCTCCTCTCCTTAGTTCCTGCCTCCCTCCTCACCAGAGCCTCCCTGTCCCTCCCCAGCCTCTGAGGGACCTGGCCCCTGGCCACAGCACACCTGCCTGCTCTGGGGTGGACAGGCAGCCTGGGCGTGAGGCCGTCCCCCCACCGAGAGCAGAGGAGGCCCGGCTCACGGAAGCTCCTCCGGCCTCCGTGACTGCAGAGGCCCTCAGTGACACCCGCGGGTCAAGCCACCAGGAGCTCCGTCGGGGCCTACGCAGCAGCGTGTCCCTGGGTCAGCACCCTCCGCCACCCAGACTCCCGATGCCTGCTGCATCCTGGCAAAGCCACCGTCTGAGCCTGTGTGACACCGCGGAGGACCCCCAATCTAAGCCTGGCTGTGAAAGGCATAGGTTTGGGGCGCAAGGCACAAGACCACTGCACAAGTCCAGTTCCTCTCTGCCTCTTACCAACCGTGTGGCTTTGGGCGGATGACTTAACCTCTCTGAGCCGCAGGATCCTCGTCCACAAGGTGAAGGCAGCCATGTCCGGACAAGCACAAGGAGTCCTGCTCAGGAAGTGTTTAGCACAGGGCCTGCCGATTCATGGGACGCTGTGACTGTCATTGTTTTTCCTTGGTGGCAGCACTGGCTGCCTCAGCAGCACTCCGTGTACCTCCAGCGATCCCACACCCTCCCTGAGCGGCCAGTGTCGGCTCCGCCCCATCTTAGAGGTAGGAATGGAAGCTTCTGGAAATGGAGATGCCTCTGAGGTGGCCCAGCTGGGGCTGAGTCAGGACTTGAACCCGGGACTCTCTGACCCCAGGGAGCAGGCAGCTGCCATCCTGGTGAGGAACCGGGACCCTAAAGCCAGCTCCTGCCTGGCCCCGGGACCTGCCCCCAGCTCTGCGCTCCCACTATGCCCCCCCCAGGGACCCCCTGGGCCACACCTGGAAGAGAGGCCCCTCCCTGGGGAGCCCCCAGCCCCCACGCTCCCCGCCATCCTCTCCACCTGTCCCCGGCTCCTTCGCAACCCTTTGCTTCATGTCCCCGTCACAGACTTGTGTCCAAGACGGGCGATGGCCCTGGGCCCATTCTACAGGACAGGAGCCTGGCTCAGAGGGACTGGCTTGTCTCAAGGTCACTCTGATAGTGAGAGCTCCGCTCCAGGCCCCGCCTGCCTGAGCTCCGGGCTCCCCAGCTGCTTCCCGGGCGGCCACAGGTTCTGGAGTCATTGATTGGCTGGGAGTGAGAATCCTGAGAGCACTTCCCTCCCCTGAGGGCTTGACTGTCCCTGCCCTGAGGTGGCCGCTCCCCTAGGATAGACCACAGTGCCCCAGGGGGGGTGTAGCTGAGCCCACAGCTGTTGCCGTCCCATTTTATACATGAGGAGACTGAGGCTCAGAGAGGAGGAGTAACTGCCCAAGGTCACACAGCAGCAAGTGGCAGAGCCTGAACTCAGCCCCTCCCTGCTTTCACACCCCCACCCTCCGCTGACATGCAGGGGCCTCGAAGTCAACAGAAAACCCTTTGCCCCCAGCCTGCTGCTGCCCGGCCTCCGGAGCTCCTCGCCTGACTCTGAGCTCACTGGCCCCATGTCCCCTCTCCCCCTCGGCGCAGGCTTTCTTATCACCCCCAAGGGGCCTCAGAGGGGGCTGACAGCTGTCTGGCTTTGGGATCTTTGCAGTGGGAAGGGGGGTCCTCTGAGATACCCCAAGATGGAGCAGCAGCCCCCATTCTGTGACCTGCCCAGTAGACATGGCTTTGTGCCAGCTATCTGATGGGGTGCAGGTTTCATCACCCCTATATATGGAAGGGGTCAGAGCATCAGAGCACGCGAGCCATTTACCCAGGACCACACAGCTGGTGGCAGAGCTGGGCAGGTGTGTTGTTAGCCCTGTTGTCCTCTGGGCTGCCCTCTGGTTCCCCTGCTGCCTGGGCAGATTCCACTCCAGGTCCCCATGAGAATAACAATCCCATTTCACCATATTTTCTCCTTCAGTTTTCCCCTCAACCCTGAAGGGGAGGGACAATCATCAGATCCACGTTTCAGAAGAAGAAACAGTAGCTCCAAGTGGCTACCTGGCTGGGTGCCCAGCAGAGGCTGGGCCTTGGTTTGCTAACCTGCAGAATGGGGTCGGAGCAGCCTCTCAGGTGGTTTCCCACTGTGCAAGACTGTAGCCAGGGGCTCTCAGCGGCACCCCACGGCGAATCCTGAGACCAGGCCAAGGCCGGCGGGTTCTTCTCTGCCCACCAGCTCGCAGGCAGGGCCTGGCCTGCAGAAGGGGGATGCCAAGAAAAGGATGAGTCATCCATCCAAGGAGAGGCCTCCTGGAGCCTGGGGCGGTCCCCGCGGGCGGGAAGGTTCCAGGCTGGAAAGGGGGCCCATGCCCCTGGGGACGCCGGAGCTGGCCCCGCTGAGGCCCGAGTCACCAGGTCTGCTCCGTGCCGCCCACTGCCACAGACCGCTGGCCTTGAGGACACCTCTTGGAGTCCACCCACCAGATCCCACCCCTGCGCTTCAGTCCCCGTCTGCCGTGGGCCTGCACCCCCTGGCCCCCTCCCCTCCCCTCTTCCAGCTCAGTTCCGGGGTCCACTGGGACCCTTGGACCTCCCTCACCCCCACGTCCCATGTCACCCAGCCACTCCACCTCTTGTCCTGCCCTGCGGGGAGACCAGCCTGCATCTGCCCCATCCCCGGCCGTTTCCTGCCCCTGGTGTCTCCTCCGGGTCCCTGCCCTCTGCCTGCAGCACCGGAGCTCATCAGGACGCCCGCGGCGAGCTCCCTGCTCCCAGGGATGGGGCACAGCAGCTCCTCTGGGTGCTTCTCCACACACTGCTCTTCCACCGGGCCCCCCTCAGGCCCCACAGCGGGGCCCAGGCCCCGGGACTATTTGCCCTGACCCACCCCATTGGACTGTGGTGCGGATCACGCTTCTCCAGGGAAGTCAGCCGGGTCCACCCTCCAAGCCCGCGTCCTTCCTGCAAAGCCTGTCCCCCAGCCCTCGCGCACCCCCATGAGCCTGCTCTGGCTGAAGGATGCTCAGGACCCTCAAGGTCAGGTTCAAATGCCTGTTCCCCGAAGACCCCCAGACACCCTCAGTGCCAGGGCTCCTGAGAACTGGACCCCTGCTCTAAGGCACCCGCTACACCCCCTTCCCAGGGGGAGCTGTTTAGGGACAGGGGAAATTCTGGGCCCTTGGGACGCAACAGGGAACAAAACAGATCCACGTGCTCGTGTGGCACTCACGGCCTTGGGGAAGACAGATCCTAAACACAGAGCTATTGAAAGAAATATCCTGTCAAGAGCTGAGAAGGTGACAGAGAAAAAAAATAAGTAGAAAAAAAGGCAGGACAGGATCTAAGGGACCCGTGGTGGTCCTGACTGGTGACCAGGGAGGCCTCTCTGAGGAGGTAATATTTGAGCAAAGACTTCAAGAAGGAAAGGAGGCCAGACATGCAGAGATCCTGACACAGAGTGATACGGGCTGGGGAAAGAGCCAGTGCAAGGGCCCTGGGGCAGGACTGTGTTTGGTAGACTTACAGAACAGCAAAAGGTCAGTGTGGGTGAGGCCAAATGAATGAAGGGAGAACAGAGGCCAGGGCAATCCACAGGCCACCGGGAAAACTTTGACTCTTGCCTGGGGTGAGATGGGGCCTGGGTGGATTCTGAGCAGAGGAGGGGGAGAATAGAATTTGCTTTTTGCAAAGTCTCCTCTGGCTGCTGAGTGAAGAAGGGATTCTGGGCCAGGGTAGACAGGGAGCCCAGTGGGAGGCTGAAGCCTCCGCAGGTGGCGCAGGGCTGGAGTGGGCAGTGGTGGGCCCCAGGTGTATTCAGAAGGTGGAACCAACAGGATTTGCAAATGGGCTGGACGGGGAGGGAGAGGAGGTAAGAGGAAGGGTCCAGAATGACTCCTGGGCTCGGATAGGGATGGGGGAGGCTGAGCGGCGGGCTGGGGGCAGGGGCGGGGCAGTGAGCGACAGAGCGAGTGGGTCAATGGTGTGGGCTGTGCCGCCACCTCTGGCTCCCACCTAGCTCTGCAGCTCGTGGCTTCTGGGGAGGGTCCCCCTGCCTCAGTTTCCCCACCCGCAGCGGAGGTGCTCCTGGCCCAGGGCAGCCGGGAAGGCTGCAGGGGTGGAAGAAGATGGGCCCAGCCCCCCACCCCGCCACTGCCCAGGCCAGGCCCGGCCTGCAGCTGCGGTTGACATGGGCGGGGAGGGACGGGGGAAGGGGCGGCCAGGCCGGGCACAGGCAGGTGGAGGGCCGCCAGGGGCCCTGGAGGACACTCCGGAGCCTACAGTGGGTGGACGGCCAGGGTACCCTGCTGCCAGCGGTCCTCTGGGGACCACGGCTCCACGCGTGGGGACTTAGAGGGCGCCAACAGAACCCTGGCACCCAAGCCCTGCCACTTGCCCACTGTGGGCCGTGGGGAGGGTCCCTGGCCTCTCTGGCACCAGGTCCTCATCTGCCGGTAGAATCCAGGGGAGGGGAGGGTCTGGGAAAACTGGGAGACGCGCTCACACCTCCCCCCCCGGGAGGCACTCCTGGAGAAGAGGGCACATCGCGTGCCCACAGCAAATCACTTGGACCCCACGGGGGGGGGGCTCGTCCCCCCCAGCAGATGTCCGCCAGGCCTGGGTACACCCTCGGCCGCCCCAGCACCCTTCCTGGCCTGAGGGAGGACCTCGGAGGAAAGCCGTCCACTCCACTCAGTGCACGGTGTCCTGGGTGCCTGGTGGCGCTGGAAGACCCAGAAATCCCCAGGGAACTGCCACCGCCACTGCCTGCTACACACCCGGAACATGGCTGGGTGTCTGTCCCCACGGTCCCCCTTAAGGCCCACATCACCGTTCATCACATCCCCATTTTCCAGATAAGGAAACTGAGGTACAGCAAGATCCCAAGGCAGCTGACAGTCCCTAAATCTTGCCACCTTTGGAGGTCCCTGCATGTGTTAAAACACTGACTTTCACACCAGTTCTATGAGAAAAATCTGGTTATCAGTTCCCTTTTACTGAGGAGAAAAATTAAGACCAAATTGAGAACAGGACACAGCTGGGACTTGAACCCAGAGCCCTGTGGGTCGAAAGCCCCAGCCCTTCATCTCCCCTCTATGTCAAAGAGGGATCTTGTTCTAACAAGTCACCAACCTCGCAGGCCGTCACCCAGCTTCTCTCTGCTCCTTCTCCTGCTTTGGGGCTCGGGGGCCAGGCCTGGCTTTGCCACAGAGTAGCAGGGTGACCTTGAATGTCATCCTCAAATGACAGCAGAGCCTTTACAGTTTGCCGAGAAATGGACCTTTGGAGCCCCTTTTCCAGATGAGGAAACTGAGACTCGGAGTCTCCGCTGGCTACTTGCCCGGGGTTGCAAGGAAGTGGCTGAGCTGGATCCCGTGAATCCTGTCCTTTCAAGTTCAGAGCCTCCTCTCCCAGAATGACCTGTCCTCCCCCGCCCCCAGGGTATGTGGCTTTGGGCTTTGTTGTATGACCACAGCAAAGGTCACAAGCTGGGGGTGGGGTGGGGACAGGATCCAGCAGATGCGGTGGCTGCTGTCACGGGCCGTGGCACCCCCTCTTGCCACTCCCTGCCTCACACCAGACTTTGGCTGCCGAGAGCCTGGGGAGGGCCAGGGCAGCGGCTTGGGCTGACCTGCCATGACCGACGGACGCCCCATGAGCACCGCACTGCCAGCCACACACGGTGGGTCAATCAGAGCGTTCACATGTGTGCACCCACAGTCACACCTGTGGCCTGCCACGCCCGCAGCCCAGGTGCTCCCACATCTGCCGACCCAGACACTCCCAACCACACCAGTCCCCCCGGCTGGTCCCCTCCACCACACACACCCTGCCCCAGGCACACGTCCCCGCCAGCCTTCCCAGCCTGCACCAGGACAGCGCGGGCTCAAGCACACCCACACGGGCGATCCTGTGCACCCTCACACACACGCACACAGCCCTGTCCTATCCCGTGGGCACACGTGCCCGTGCACAGCCCTCGATCAATAGCACCACGGTGGGGAAGCCCAGGTCTGCCCGAGGACCTGCTCAGGACAGAAGGGCTGCTCGTGACTCACGGAAAGCCACGTGGGCCTCGGCCAGACACCTTTTCCACAAAGTTCCCTGGAGCTGAGGATAACGTCCCCCTCCTTACCCCATCCCATCCTAGGGAGCCCCAGGAAGGCCCCCACACATCCTCGACGACGCCTGTGACCAAGGACATCTTGACCAGAGGGATGGCTTCCAAACTGATTCGGACTAGAGGGTAAAGGACTGAAAGTTTGTCACGAGGGACGTACGCTTTCAAATGAGACCAGGTGGCAAGACACCTCCGGGTCAGAGGGGAGACGCCCCTGAGGAGGTTCCCAGGCTCAGAGATGGCCCTGTCTGTGGCACGGCCCAGGGGGTACCCCACCTCCCCAGGCCTCCGCTTACTCCACGGACAGATGGCAGCCGTCATAGTGCTGACCGCTGGGCGGCTGCAGGATTTTCACAGCTGGTGCACAGCAGCTCCTCAGCACAGTGACAGGCACCACAGTAGGTGTCTCAGAAATGGTCGCTGTGGTGATGATTTGAGGAAAACCAGGAAACACTAAGGTATTCAACCGAAGGTCACAGTGTACATTACACGGTGCTAAGTCAGAGGCCCTTTCCCGCCCAGACCAGCGGCCGCAGGTGCCAAAGGTTTACACGAAAGCTCTGGGGAGAAAGACTTAAGGCTGTGAAAACGCTTTCCACTAAATGAACGCAGTCTGCAAACTGGGAAAAGACCACCATTAGTCAATTTGGCCAGTGGAACACCTGGGGTCCAGCCTGCAAAAGCCTGGGGTGGAGAGCAGAGCTGGCCAATCCCAGAGGTTCCCCTTGAGGAATGGGCTCTCATGGTGGGACTCCTGGCACGTGACAGGCCCCCACAGCGGAACAGAGACCTCCGTTCCAGTCCTACCAATGGAGACTGACCCTCCCCCCAGGCCTCAGCTTTCCCATCTGGAAGATGGTACCGTTGGGCTCAGAACCTCTCTCCCCTTGGGGGCTCTGGTCCTAGGAATTGACAGCTGGCCCAGGGTCCCAGTCCACTCGGAGAGTCCAGGGGAAAAGGAAAGTTCTGGTTCACTTTGTGGTTGACATTCAAACAGAACTGGAGGGTCTTTCCTCCAAGGGGTTCGCTTCGGCTGCTTGGCAGCCCAGGGTGGCCCAAACAGCCAAACGCAAGAAATCATAAATCCTAAACAGGCTTTGCCCAGCCAGGAGGCCCGGCTGGCTCTTGTCATAAAAAGATCTTATCCCCAAGAGCGCCCCATGAGGACTCCGCCCTCCTCTCCTCCGTCTTCGCCTCCACCTTCCACTTCCTGTGACAACCTGCAAACTGAAGACCAACTTGCCCCCCCCACACACACACCCCCGGGCTTCTCCGGCCCCTGTCCAGCCCCGCCCCACCCCCACGAGGGCCCCAGCTGCAGGAGGCCCTGCGGACTGTAATTCCCTTCGCCCTCCTCTCCACCCAGGGCCCGTCCGGACAGATTAAGCCTTTGTCACACACACCCAGAAAAGCTCAGGGCCAGATGGGACAGGACAAGTGGTGTCAGATCATCGACCCACAGCCGGCCGGCCGGGACGAGGGAAGGGCCTCGGCCACTGCACCACCGCATATGGCTCTGGGGGAGGAAAGGGGGCCCAGGGTGGGGGCAGCCAGAGAGCCACCAGGAAGGGAGATGACACACCAGGGTCACCCTTGGGACCCAGGCCATGAGGGGGCAGCTGGATGCCCCAACTCCCACGCCCCCTCTTCCCTGACATTTTTCCGCCAGCCTGCCCTCTCTCCGGGGCTTCTTTATCACATCTTCGGCTATGACGGCCTCCCCCACCGGCTGGGAGCCAGAGGAGGACCCGGCACCGAGCCACACCCACCCCAGTGGCCAGTGCCCACCACCAGGCCTGTAGGTAACAAGAAAATGCCTTCCACAAAGGTTTATGGCCCAATGACCTTCACAAAAATCCACCCAGGACAACACGACAGGATCTCCCCCAACTGACACCAGAGGCAATGCCAACTTTAATTGTGTGTGTGTGTGTGTGTGTGCACGTGCACACACGCATAGGCCAGCGAAGGTAGGGAATGTCCTTTGCACCTTTCAGAGAAGGTCCCATTCAGTCCCTCCCAGGAAGAGGCCATGACTGCCCCAGAATTCCCAGCAGGATTTGTTCCTCTCGGATCAGTGAAAAGGAAAATGGAAATATAAAAAGAATAACCGAGCCCCAGGAAGGTACTTGGAGATGGGGGTGGCAGGACTCTGGGCATCTCTCGGGGCTGGCTCCGGCTGGCTGGGCAAGTAGCAGGTAACTAACAGGCCCTCTGGGGACAGCAGGCCAGGCGGGCCGGCGTGGGGAGCTCGAGGGGCAGGCTGTCACAGGAGGGCAGGTCTGTTGTGTTTGTCCCTCCCAGCAGCCCGGGCTGGGAGGCCTGGGTCCCCTTCCTCTGCCTCCCAGGCAGGTGGTCCCTTGGGGAGGGCTTGTTATTGGACTGAGAGCCAACAGAGACTTGCCAGGCCCCGGCTGCCAGAGGCAGGCTGGGTGGCTTGGCATGGGCCTCAAGAAGGATCTGAAGCTCCTGGCTGGGCTGGTGGGACCTGGAGCCTAGGCTTAGCACCCAGTTTTCAGCATGTGGCCTGGATAGGTGGAGGGAGGTAGCGCTCTGCCTTGACAGCTGCGGGATAAGGGGACGGACAGATTGCAACACCATACCTACTCCCTAAGGGACAGGTTAAGCGGCTAGTGAGCCAGCTGCCAGGTGGGGGGTCCCCACCCTACTCCAGGAGTGGATCCACCCAGGCTCCTGCCCCAGACTGAGAGGAGATTGGGTCAAGACTCAGCTCCTCCAGGAGGGACTAACAGGACCAAGGGTGGGTGGGGCACTGGCCTGGGAAGCCCTGAAGGCAGAGGGCACTGACCTAGGATGGGGGCATAGACCCAGCCAACCACCTGGTGGGTCACTGACCTGAAATAAGCCACCTTCAGGCAGGGTGCACTGTCCTAAGATGGGAGAACAGAGGAGGGTGCCAGACTGTCAGGGTGGGGAGGGCTGACCTAGGCTGGGGGAGGCAATGACCCACCTCCCCAAATGAGCAAGTGGGCACTGATTTGGGCTGGGGGAGGGGTCTTGGACTCCATCGGAGGAGGGGACAATGACCCAGACTCCCTGCGTATGGGGGAGAGTACTGATTTCGGCCGAGAGCTCTCTGACTCGCGCCCGTGGGACACTGCCCCAGCCTCCCGCTCCGGGAACGCGGCCGGGGCGCGCCCCTGGGCCCTGCCCCCTGTTCCCTGTCCGGCCGGAGGCGGCAGCGGCGCAGATGGGCTGCTGGCGGCCGCAGCGGCAGCGGCGCGGTTATCAGCGCTCCTCGCAGATGGGCCGCCCGCCCTCCGCGCTCGCGGCTCCCCACTCCCCGCGGCCTGCAGCCCCGTCCCCTGGGCGCGGGGGGAGGCGCCTCCGGATCTGCTCCCCGGCTCCCGCCTCCCTCCCTCGCGGCCCCCTCACCCCGCGGGCCGGGCCGGGCGGCCGCCGGAGGGGGAGGGGGAGGGGACAAGTGCACTTTTCGTAACGACCGAATCAATTGTGTGTGAAGAGCCCGCTCCGGCCGGGGACAGGGCTGAGCGCGGGGCGGGCGGGCCGGACGGGGGAGGAGCGCGGAGGGGGTAGCGGGGGAGCGAGGGAGGGAGGGAGGCCGGCGCGGGGCGGCCCCGCTCTCGCGCTCCGGCCGGGCGAGGCCGGGGCGGGAGGAGGCAGGGAGGGAGGCGAGCCCCGCCGGGCCGGGCCGGGCCGGGGGCGCAATGCACTACCGGAGGGTCTCGGGGACGGAAAGTTCAAAGCTCAGCAGCGCCCGGGGAGCGGCCGGCCCCCCCAGCCCCCACCCTCTGCAGAACAATGAGGTCCCGGCGGGGGAGCCGCGGGGCCCGCGCCGCACGCCCTCTCCAGGGCGCCCCGGGCCGGAGGGGACGCCCCCGCCCGGCCGCCTGCCTCCTCCCTTTCGGCGGCTGCGGTTCCCCGCCCCCTCCCCCACGCCACCCCTCCCGGACCGGGCCGGCCCCGGGGACGGGGGAGGGGAGGGGATGGATAGGTCAGGCCGCCCCCGTCCCAGGGAGGGGGAGCGAGGGGCCCGGGGGGCGGAGGGGCGCCCCACCCACCCGCGGGAGGCTGCTCCTGCGCCAGGCTGCGGCTCGGGCCGCCCCTCCCTGGGCCAGCGCCGGGTGGGGTCGGGGCGACAGTGCCCCGGCTGGCCCCCTCCCCTGGCGCTGGGAGGCCCAGCGGACTCCCCGTCCCGTGGCTGCCCTGGCCTCCCCACCCCCGCGGCACCACCCTACACACACACACACACACACACACACACACACACACACACACCGCCCAGCCGGCCCGGGGGCGGGAGCGCGAGGCGCCCGGGACAGGCAGCCCCGGGGCGGGCGGGGGGGGGGGAGGCTCGGGCTTCGGAGCAGCCGCCTGCTGGCGGGGGGAGGGGACGGGAGGACGGAACACGCTGGGGTGAGCAGCCCGGGACAGCCCGCCCGGCACGGCCACGGCCGGGGCAGCGGCCGCAGAGGGGGGCAGGGTCGCCCCAAACCCGGAGCGCGGGCCAGGGAGGGCTGGTGAGCAGGGGCGCGTGCGCCTCGGGTGGGCCAGACACACGGACAACCTCGGGAATATGCGTTCGGACACACATCCACACCCCCACCCCGCCCCCGCCCTCCCAGAGCCCCGCGGCGGGACCGGCCCGCGGCCGCCGCGCGCGCACTCACCGAGCCCGTCTTGACCGGCACATACACCACTTGGCCCATCTTGGGTTCCCGGCCGCTGCCCAGGCGGAAGCCCTTGGAGCGCACCCAGAACTGGAACTTGCCTTTCTCGCCCGCCGCGGGGCCGCTGCCCGCGCCGGTCCCGCCGCCGCCCTGCAGGACCTCGGCGATCCGCTGGTATTTGCTGCGTGTCACCGTCTTGGTTTTGGCCGAGTCGCCGTAGGTGCGCAGGCACCAGTCCCGGAACTGGCGGCCCAGCTCCGAGTCTCCGGGGCTGCGCTCGCGCTCCCAGCCCCCGCGCAGCAGCAGCGTCGGCTTCGGCATCCTCCCGCCGCGCCCGGCGCCCTCGGGGGCGGGCCGGCCACCGGGCCGCCCGGTGCTGGGACTGGGCTGGGCTGGGCCGGGCCGGGCTAGGGCGCGCCGCGGCCGGGGCTGTCCCGCGGTGTGGCTCCGGCGCGGCTGCTTGATGGGCGCGGGCGGCGGCCGGACGCGCGGGGCTGCGGCGCGCTCTGTCCTGCTCGGGCGGCGGCGGCGGCGGCGGCGTTGGCGGCGGCGGCTCCGGCTCGCCTCCTGCTCCGCCTCCTCCTCCCCCCGGCCGGGATGCAGGAGCGATGGAGGCAGCTCCGGGCCCGGAGGTGCAGAGGGGGCGGGCCGCCCCGCGGGCGGCCGGGGGAGGCGGGAGGCGGGGAGCGGCCCCGGGCGCGGGGAGCGAGACCGAGCCTGGGCGCGGGCGGCAGCGGTGGCTGTCAGCTTGCGCGGCTCATCCTGCTCCTGCTCAGGCTCCCGCTGCCGCTGCTCTTCCTCCTCCTCCTCCTCCTCCCGCGCCCGCCTCCACCACGCCGCGGGATCCCACCTGTTAGAGCGGCGCAGCCTTCGCCGCCGCCCGCCCCCCCTCCCGCCCGCGCCCGCGCGCCGGGCCCAGCCCCCGCCCGGCCCGGCCCCTGGGGGCGCGGGGGCCGCAGCACCCGCAGCCGCCGGGAGGGCAGCAGCCGCAGGCGCGCAATGCCCAGCCCAGGGACAGTGTTCCATCTGGCCAGCCGGACCCGGAGCCTCGCAGGCCGCGCTCCGCCCGGACCCAGCGGTCCCGCGGGTAGTAGGGCACCGACCTTGGCCCAGCCACCAGCGTCCGGGCCTCCCGGGGTGGCCCTGCGGGATTTAGCCCAGCCGGGGCAGTATAGGACAAGCTCCCCTCCTTCCCTCTCTCCCGCCCTCCCGCAACTGGCCTGACCTTTCTCCTGTCAGCCAGTGCCAGAAGCACATTGTTCCCCTAGGGAACCCCAAACCGCTACCCTTCGGGGGCCCCCAAACATCCTCTCCTTTCGCCTCCCCCGAATTCTCCAAAGTTTGGCCGGCCTGGCTTCTGAGGGTCCCGCTGCTCTGGGGAGGCCCACCGTGACTCCGAAGGCCCTCGGCATACCCACAAACCCACCCTGGGACACCCTGTCCTCCTGGGTGCACCTTGGGCTCGAATTTCTTGCTGCATAAACTCAGGTGGCCTCATCTGCCCCTCCTACCTGAGCGGATCTGACCTTGGGTAGAGCCGGCCCCCTCCCTCTAATGAAACTACCAACATTAATAAAGGCATGGGCCAATTCCCCAGGATTCCTGCCCTCCTTTCTTAACAGGTCATGAAGAATGGCTGTGCTTCTCTCCCTGTTGTCCCCGGGGGTCTGCCCATGTTCGCAGGCCATTCTTGAAGACAAGTCTCCACTCAAGAGCTTTGCCCCAGATTTTAGCCAGTGCAGGGCCATTTTCTGCCTAGGAACTACTGGCTACCTCACCCCCAAAATCTTTGGGGGTACTGTGCCATGCTCTGGCAACTGAGAGACAGGAGACATGCCCATTGTAGAGATGAAGAGCTGAGGCTCTGAGAGGTACCCCAACTTGCTCAAGGCCAAGAGAATGGAGGAGTGGGTTTCAGCTTAGCTCTGTCTGGCACCTGCCACCATATCACACACCAAGTCTTCCCCTGTCACCCCGCGGAGAGGAGCCCCACACTGCACATGCCTGGCTTGCTTCCCCCAGGGGAAGACAGGGAGCCCCAGATGCTCAAGCCCATATCTGACTCATCCCTATATTTCCAGGCCCTAGCACTGCACCTGGCACACAGTAGGTGCCAATAAATGCTGGAAGAACCTAAGAGGTCTTCCAAGTCCCAACCTTTCCCTGCATTTTCACATAAGAGATTATTTTTAGATAATTTACATTTCCATGTTACTTTATATACACCAACAACTCCACAGTCATTTTTCCTCTTTATTTTCCCAAGAGCTCTTTTTGGATCCATGCTGGATGCCCCCTTTAAAAGAGATGACCACTGCAGCTCCGAGAAGGGAAGGTGTTACTTAACGGCCACCAGTCTCAGGAATACAGGGGCTTCTGCATGATTTGGAAGCCCCTGCTCTGACTTTTCCAGCGTGTCCCTTGACCATACCCCTCCCGCTGATTCCCTTCCTGAGAACAAAAGTGCCCCAGCCTCGCAATGGCCAGGATCCCCGTCAGCAAGGGCACCCCGTTGCCTAGGAAGTAGGGTCCTCTTTTGAGCCTAGGTCACTGCCCAGTTCCAAGGTCCACTTCAGTAACCACTCAGCCAGACCAGCTCTCTCTCCAGTGTGGGTCTTTGACTGCATCTTAGAATCTAAGAACCCGGTTGCCGATCTTGGGCTGAGATCGGGCTTGGAGGAGGCACAGCGTGTCCAGTGGGGAGAACACGGGCCTGGGTAAGGTGCCACAGGCTGGGAGTGGATCCTGACGACTCTCTGCCAGGGGGTTCTTCGCGCTCACAGGTGCGCTCCGTGGGGTGTCAGATGCCGACCTTGTCACCTAGAGAATAGAAATAAAGATTCAAGGGGGCAATGTTGGTGGGAGTGCCTGGCGTATAACACGTGCCCAATAAATGCCATTTCTTCCTTCGTGGAGTTGCAGAGGGAGGACGAGGAGCGCTCTCAATCCTTTTTTTTTTTTTGCATTTCATTCAATACATATCTGCTGTGCGGCCATCGCGCAGCAGGCGCTGGGGTATGCTCCTGGCTCCCGAGGCCTCTCTGTCCCTCTAGAACTCACCAGTGAGTGGGGGCGGATGACCATGGAGCACAGGGGCATCAGTCATGGGGGGCCATGATGGAAATGGGGAGGATGCTTTTCCTAGGGGGGCCCCTCTGAGGAAGTAGCATGGGAACAGTGACTTCAGTGACAAAGTTTCAAGGAGCCAGCCGTGCTGAGGTCTGAGCAAAGAGAATTTCAGGCACAGGGAACAGCAAGGTCAAGAGCCCTGAGGCCAGAAGAGATGGCATTTTCCGGAAGCTGGAAGGAGGCCGGGTAGTTAGGCTGCAGTGGGCGGGGAGGGGTGAGGTGGGCGTCTGGAGGACCATGGGGGGGGGGACCGTGGGTGGCATCCAGGACACGTGGAAGCCATCAGTGAGCTTCAACCAGGGGAGAGGGCTGCTGCAGTGGTCCAGGGCTCTGTGGTCAGGGGACTTAAGGACAGAGGCCTATTTCTCCTCCCAGCGGCTGCTTGCTCTGCACCAGGCCCGAGCCGGCCCCCTGTCCCAAGAGGCGCTGGGGAGGGGGGAGGAGGCCGAGCCGAGGAGTGGCATGGACGGTTGCAGCCCTTCCCGCCTTCCTTCCGCAGAACCAGCAGAAACAGGCCGCTGGACCTCAGGCCTGTCAGTGTCAGCGGCATGTTTTAGGAGGGGTCCTGCCACAGAGCATGCGGGGTGGGGACAAGTCTCCACAGCGCCCAGCTTAGGCAGGGGGCAGTCACGGCCTAGGGGGCAACGGCTCCCCTCCCTCCCTTTCCAGACACCTGCCAAAATGTCTGGAAACAGAGTCGGTGCCCAGGAACCCGAGGCCAACGGGCGCCCTGGGTGATTTCTAAACCCTTAGTCCAGACGCCCAGGGGAGGTCCGGACCCCCGGGGCTCCCGTCACTTCCAATGCCACGGGTTAGCACGCTGGCTCACGGAGCTCCATCGACGGGGATGCTGGGTCCTACAAAAGGGACTAGGCTCACGCTGGTGACGGTCTTTGCCTGTTGTGGCCTGGATCGCCTGCCTTTCGCTGAGCTCTACCGGGGTCCAGATGAGCAGCACCATCTGCAACCTGGCTTCAAGGTGATCGTGAGCCAGCTCACCGGAAGTTTCAGGTGGGGGTGAAGGGGACATGACAGGTGCCCCCAGGAGCCTGTGCACCAAAGGACTGGGAGGAACGAGGAAGCCCCAGGACCTCGGGGAGGGGTGGTCCCAATGCCAGGGCTGGTGTCACCTCCTCATGGGCTTCTGCCAAGCACCTCCCGCTGCAGAGTGCCCAGTCACCCGCTGCCACTCCATACCCCCACATCCCGAAAGGCTCCCTGACCCTTCAGGTCGGTTCAGGGACTTCCTCGGGTCACTCAAAGTCCCCTGATTTTCCCTGTCCTTGCTCTGGATGCTTGGTCACCTCCTTACTGCCAGAACCCAGCACCAGGCTGAGGGTTAAAAAATAGTTACTGAATAAAGGAACGAGCGGACGGGCTGGTTCTCACCAAGGAGGTATCAGACCGGAGCACTCATCACTGCACGACCCTGCGGGCCCCACCGTCAGCCGGATTGCCATCATTTACTGGGTTCCTCCTTATGGGTTTATGTCACCTCCATCGGTGACACAAGTTGCTAAGGCTTGGTTTTCAACACCAGTAAAATGGGGATATTGATAACAATCCCTAGCTCACAGAGTTGTTGTGAGAATAAACCCCCAATAAATGCTAGCTCCTGTCACCATGATGTCACCTGCCACTCATTCCATCATTTGTTCCAGAGTCTTCTGCATGTCAGACACTGTGCAGGGTGGGAATATGGTAATGAACAAGATGGACAGGGCCCCAGACATCCTGAAGGTTTTATTTATTTATTCATTATTTATTTATTTATTTTGATGCTGGGGATGGGAACACTTTATCACTGAGCAACACTCCCACCTTTTTAAATTTTTATTTTGACACAGGGCCTCACTATGTTGTGGAGGCTGGCCTCAAACTCACAATCTTCCTGCCTCAGCCTCCCGAGTCACTGGGATTACGGGTGTGCACCACTGCGCCTGGCTCAGCTGATTTATAAAGATCATGACAGACAGATTGAGAAATTAAAAACTAAAGGGTGCCAGGAGAACACGGGCCGGGAGCTCACTGAGCCTCTCTGGAAAGCCCCACCTTAAGGGTGCCCCGGATGATAAGATGGAGGTAGTCAGGGCAAAGAGAAAGGAAAGGACCCCACTCCGCCCACAGCCCGCGCGCGCTGCTTGTGGGAGGATACACTGGAACTGACTCGCTCAGGGATTTCTCTTAAATGTCACTTCCCCAGAGGGGCTGTCTTTGATGGCTCCTTGGACAGCACGTCCCCTCCCCCAGTGACTCGGTTTGGCCTGCGTGGTCACCTTCCCGTCTCCTCCTCTGCAACCCAGAGGTGTTCGCTTCCTGTTTCTGATCCCTCACCCACTGGGATGTGTGTCCCCAAGGGACAGGGACGCCTTCATGTTCACGGCAGGATCTCCGAGGTCCAGAACGGTGCCCGGCACACAGCAGGCGTCCTCCCGAGGGGCCCTGAGGGCGCGGAGGGCCTGTGGGTCACAACCAGACCCGGCAGGAGCCTGGTCTCCTCGTCTGTCCCTCGGGGCTCGCACCTGCTCGGTAGCATCCTGTGGGGTGTCCGTCGAGGGTGGGGTCACGTGCCCAGACGGGGCCTGGACACTGTGGGTGCCCTGGGAGCAAGGCTGTCGTTAGGATGGAGCCCTTGGTGGGGGAGGCTCTCCAAGGGGGATCCCAGGGCCTGTCCTCCCCGCAGGACAAAGGAGCTGACACTGGATCTGTCCGTCACCTGAACTCCCAGGTAATTTATTGATGCTGGGTGCTGGCACCGCCGCTCGCTGGGTCAGTGTCGGGAAAGGGTGGGACCCTCAGGGCCTCCCTGCAGCCTCACTCATGCAGCGGGGAGCCTGGCTCTGCCCCGGAGGTGAACCCCCACAAACCCCCTACTATGTGCCCAGCACTGGGAGATCAGGAAAGACCACGTGTGGCCTCTGTCTGGCCTGAACTCATAGAAGGGTCAACAGACATCAGTCGAACAAAAATCATGAGAGCCGCCTGAGGGCCTACTGTGCGCCGGGAACTTTGTACCTACGACCTGTAAGCCTCCTATGAAGCCCTGTTCATATCTGAGAGGTCAGAGGAGTCGCCAAGGAGAAGTTAAATGGTGTGCCCAGCGTCACCCGGCTAGTGAGGGGCAGAGGGGGATTTGAATCTGCTCTGCCTGGCTTCGGGGCCCAGGCCTGTTGCCATCCCCCTGTCACATCAGGCCAGTGGCCTGGGGGTGACAAACCCACTAACCAACATGAAGCCTCCAGGCTCCAGGGTCAGAGGAGGCCCATTCCCCCCATGGCCTCCCGGGCCCCAGGGCCAGTCCGCAGGGCAGTGTGGTGGGCAGCACGGAGGTGCAGCAGGTCGTGGTGTGTCTGAGGGTGGTGGGCACGTCTCCCCGGGACGGCAGTAGGCATGCTGCAGCCTTGAGTACCTGGCCAGGCTTTTGGACCCCCCACCAGGTGGGTCACAGGGAGCCATAGATGGTTGTTGAGCACCACAGCTGCTGTTTCCCGGACCTGTAGATTCCGAGAACCAGCAGCCAGGTCTGAGGGGCATGGCCTTCAGGATGTCCAGCATCTAGCTCGGGCTCCACCTCCGTCCACTGCCCTTCATCTGCCCTCCCCTGCACACCTGTTCTCCGCAGTGCCCACTCCACCTGCCCAGGTCCTACCCATTGCTGAGGCCTCACTTCTGGGCCTGTTTCCCCCAGGACGCCCACCCCGTCTACACCAGCCCTCAGTCATTTGGCTCAGCTGCCGAGTCCACGGGCCCTGGGCTGGGAAGGACCCATCTTCCAGCAGCCATCACCATCCTCAGCGGCGCGTGTTGCTTTTTGCTCCCTGGCAACTCTCTTCCCCCGCTAACAGCATCCTGAGGATCCTTTGAGGAACTGCTTCCTTCCCCAGAGGCAGAGCAGGCAGCTGGAGCAGGCCTGACCTGAACCCCACCCAGTGGAAACATCCCGATCTTTCGATCACTGGGATTGCGGCTAGATCTCTGACGGTACTGTCTGCGCCCCTGGGTTAGCCATGCCTGAAAGTCCTTCTTCCTTGCTGGGTGCTGGGTTTCTTGCAAACCCAAGAGTCCCGTCAGATGTGCTGTCACTGCCACGCAGCTGCGAGGGGCTGGAGAGGCAGCTTGGAGGGAGAGCCTTGCCCAGCACGCGTGAGGTCCTGGGTTTGAACCCCAGCACCAGGAGAGAAAACGCAGCTCGGGCCTCCTTGGCCCAGATGCCTGCACCTCCTCCTCCCTGCACCCGCCGCCCCAGGCCCCAGGTTTCCCTCCCACGCCCCACGGGGTCCTGACCTCTGTCACTCTCTGTCCACCAGGCCCACACCCAGGCTCCTGCGCTTGGCTTTCAAGGCCTTTCCCTCTCCTGGGGCTGTTCTTGGAGAACTCCTATTCACACTCCAAAACCCCATGACCGTCACCATCTGCCGCCCTTCCTGGGAACGCGGGCAGGGAGACAGGTCTGGTCCTTCCAGGTCCCCAAGCTCCCCAGCTGGTCTCCTCTGGAGCGAGGGCCACGGTGTGGTAGTTACCTCTTCCCCAGGGAGGGCGCTCCCCACACACAGGTCACGTCTGTGGGTCCCTTATGCCCAAGGGCCGACTGATAAACAGCTGTCCCCTGACTGACGGACAGACAGGGCTCCCGAGCCCCGGCCACACTCCTAGAGGCCCGGTGGACTGCAGGCCAGTATGCTGGTTACTCCGCTTGTCTGCTAACCCCCTCGCCCTGGCTGGTCCTGACTTCAGGACTTCTCAGAGTCTCCTTTCTCTCTCTCTTTTTCTTCCTTCTTTCCTTCCCCTCTTTCTTTTTGGTGGTAGGGATTGACCCCAGGGGCACTTTACCGCTGAGGCACACCCCCAGAACATTTTTATTTTTTGAGACAGGGTCTCTCTAAGTTGTTTAGGGCCTCACTAAATTGCTGAGGCTGGCCTCAACCTTACAATCCTCCTGCCTCAGCCTCCACAGTTGAGTGGCTGGGATCACAAGTGTGTGTCACCGCTTGTTAGGTTCAGAGCCTTTAATGCGCTAATCTCCCCAAGAGGAAGAGGGTATCAAAGTTGGCCTCAGCACAGCGTGAGGTCATTTACTTAGCTACTGCATTTCAGAAATGGGGAAACTGAGACCCCGAGAGAGGACTCATCCAGGCCCTTGACAGCAGAGCTCAGCTTAGGGTCCTTGACAGCTGAGCTTAGGGTCCGGCCTCCCGCCCACCAGCCAGGGCTCTTTCCTTCCTGCCTCATTGGGCAGGAAGAGTGCAAGTTCAAGGCCGGTCTGGCAACTAGGTGAGACCCGATGTCAAAAAGAAAAGGAAATAAATAAACAAAGCGCAGTCTCTGGAGCCTGTACTGAGTCGGGCTGGGTGACCTCGGCTGACTGACTCAACCTCTCTGAGTCTCAGCATCCTCACCTGTAAGGTGTGGATGAGGCCAGGGTCTCCCTCGGGCGCTCCGCCTCAGGGTTCAAGTAGAGCTGTCCACACGGAGGCCCTTAGCTCAGCGTCTGGCGTCCAGGAGGTCCTCAACGAATAGCCACCAGCGTTGCCGTCCCCTTGACCTGAGCAGGCGGGCCCTGCACCCTGGGCGAGCTGTGGGCTCTACCAAGTCAGTTCTTGCCGGAGGGTTGTGACGGGCAGGGGCGCGGCGGGCGCGAGTGGAGGGATCCAAGGCCACCGCGGCCTCGGGAGGATCTGAGGCCTTGGGCTGAGCCACTGCTGGCCGCCAGCTCAGGCCGCGGGCAGAGGCGTCCCAGAGAGACCGTCTGTCCTTGGGCTGAGCCCGAGGGACTTCTTCCCTGGGAATTCTTCCTGCAGCTTCCCAGAGCCTTCCCCAGGCTCCAGGGGCAAGTGGCCTGCACCTCCCCACGCGGCCCCAGCAGCCCCACACCCTGGGTCCTGTCTGTGGTGTCTGGAGGGGGTCTCTGAGTCTCCTCCCCCTGTTCTGTCCCCTCCACTGGGGTCAGGGACCACTTCTCTGGCTACCAAACAAGGGGAAGCTGCCTCTGAAAGCAAGAGAGATCTCAGTGAGACAGCAGGAAGGACTACTCCCTTGCCAGAGGGTAAAACCTGGGCTAGGCGAGGCCCAGGGGAGAGCCAGGACACCTTTACTCCCCGTGACCAGGTTCTCAAGGTCAGGGCCTTGCTTCCTCCCCTTCCCTTGGTTTGCTCATCCATGAATGGGGATGCTGCTTGCTATTTGCCACGGACGATTTCCGCTAAGAAATCCGCTAAGGGTGAGGCTGGAGGTCAGTGGGTAGGGGAGGCTGGATCAACTAACCTCCCTAGTTTCCTTTTCCTTTCCCTTTGGAAGGGAGTCCCAGGGCCAGACCTGGCTCTGCGGCCCAGGGACCCTGCGCTGAAGCGGATGCGCGCACACGGACCCTGGGTCTCACGGCGGGTCAGGTGCCCGTGGTTTCTCGCCTTCCCTTGGGCCCCGGGCCCGATGCAGGAAGAGGCCTGGCAGAAGCTAAGAGGCCTGAGTTCTAACCCTGGGCCTGTGCTGTCCTGCTCTGACCCAGCCATGTCCCTCACCCAGCTGAGACTTGGTCCCCAGCCCCGTGCCTTGAGGAGCGTGGGTGACTTCTGACACCTCTTCTCTCCTGGTTCTGTGAAACCCATGACTGGCCCAGTGACGGTCATTGGAGTTCCGGACACACGACCTTCCTGTTCCTGGGACTCGTCCAGCTCCCCTCACCCCAGGGCCTTTGCACAAACCCCTTCCCCCCTTGCCACACTCACCTCATTAACTCCCACTCAGCCCTCAGTACCATCGTGGCTCCCTGAATACCCCCAGGCCCCTGCCACGCTCACTCCCACGGGGACTGCACCCCTGCTTTGAACCCTGAGGCACACACATGCCATTCCACCTGCTGGGGTCATGGGTGTGGGCCACCACGCTGGGCTCTGAACCCGTTTTGGTCCCAGCCGCATCCCTGATGCCCAGCACAGGGCCTGGCACAAAGCAGGTGCTCAACAAACAGCTGAGGGAGGAGGGGGGGTGGCCTCCTGGGTCTCCGGGGACAGGGCCCCTCTGCTCACCAAAGCCCCCCACCCCAGACCTGCCCAGGGGACCTGCCGAGGGGGGCAGGAGGCTGCTGGGGACGTGACCGTGTCCCGCCCTTCCAGGAAGTGAGCTGGGGACCTGGTGGGCCACACCAAGCCCTGGCCTCCCCAGGACCCCGGCTCCAGGAGGGCAGGGACATCACCTCTGTCCTGCGGGTGGCCCAGGGAGGGAGGGCGGACGCCGATGCTCCTCAGCCCTGCTCCCTCCAGGGCCGTGGAGAGGGTCCCTGAGTGCGCTCTGGGTGACCCTTCAAGGTGGGTGGCCCTGCGGGCACCTCCCCGAGGGTCTCGGCGTCGGGTGGCGCAGGCTGCGGGGATCGAGCCCCGTCCTGCACTCACTGGCCGCCCTGGCAGCCGGCCCCTCTCGGCTGAGCTGGGGAGGTGGGGACCAGCCTGATCAACACGGCCCGGGGCTGTCCCGGCCAGAGGAGGGGGGTGCCCATGGCTCCCGACCTCAGGAGGGCCACCCCCGGCCTCTGTCCCGGGATCCACCCTGAGGAACTCCAGGTCACGGCGTCAGTGACCACAGCGACCCTCTCCGGCCTCCCGCCGAGCAGGCTCTATGGTCACCCCACGTTAGGGACGTGCAGCTGAGGCCGGGCAGGGAGGGGCTCCCTGCAGCACCCGGGCCGTCTGAGCCTTCCAGGCTGTGGCTGCCGGGCCCACACCCCTGAAGTGCCCACGGGGGACCCTGGAAGGCCAGCACCCCTGGAGGGAGCAGGGGCACGAGGTGAGACCTGGCAGGGGACTGGCCCTGTGCCCTCCTGGTCCTCTCTCCTCTGGCCTCCAGATCTGCCACCCACTGGCCGGCTCAGGCCAGCGGGCATCTCAGGGGGCGCGTCTAGACCCCAGCTTCAGCCCCAGGCCCGCCCCCCACCTTCCTGTCCCAGCGCCCGCCCCCGAGGCACAGCCTTCCTGTCACTCAGCCAAACGCCTCGGTGGCCTCCCCTGACTTCACATCCATGAGCACAGCCCTTGGCCACCGCCGAGGCTGACAGCTCTCTCCTCTCTGCTGCCACCCACCTTTGAAGCCACCCCCCGGGTGGACGCACCGGCCTCTCCGCTTCTCCGGCCTCCAGCTGGACCTGCCAAGGGCCCTCCACGGTGGCCTGGGGAGACGGCACAGGCCGGTCACATCTCCCCTGCTCCAGGAGGCTCAGAGCAGGCCCTGGCCTTGGGCTCCAGGACCCCGCTCTGGCCTCCCTGCCCCCTCCCTGGACGGCGCCCTCGACTCCTGCTCCCGCCCTGTGCTGCTGCCTTTCCCCGCTGCCTGCAGGGCCTGCTCTGTCCCCCCCTGTAGGTCATCAGCCTCTCAGGAGGCCACTCCTGACCACCCCATAGAACCGCAAGCCCAGGCTCAGCGCTTACCCAGGATGGGTGACCTGCACCTGTTTCTCCGAAATCCCCTCTCTCTCTGGTGACTCGGGAGGCTGAGGCAGGAGGATCTCCGGGTTGAGGCCAGCCCCTGCAAATTAGCAAGGCCCTCAGCAACTTATCGAGAACCTGTCACAAAATACAAAGGGCGGGGATGTGGTTCAGTGGTAAAGCACCCTGGGTCCAGTCTCCGGCACCAAAACAATCCAACAAGCAAGAAAAAGAGTGTCCGGCCCGGAGCAGAGGCTCGGTGGCTCTGTGCTGTTTAATTTGATGGAACTTCAAAAGATTCTGCTGGAAGCTCTGCTGGGGCAGCCGGGCTCCGAGAGAAGGAAACTGAGGTTCAGGGAGTGTGGGGGGGGGCGATTTGCTTGAGGTCACAAGGACAGGACACAGTGTGGCCAGGACTTGGGCCCCGGCCCAAGCCGCCCACTCTGTCGGGTTCTGGCTGAGCGTGGGCTGGGGCTGGCCTCTGAGCCTGGGCGTGGTGGAGGTCCTGGGAGGAGGCTGGTGGGGCAGCTGGCCCCCTGTGCCGTCCCCTCCCCAAGAGCCCCTGCGGCTGTGGCCACAGTCCCTCCCGCCCCGGGTGGTGTAAGAGGGGCGTTGGGAAAGGCCTGGGGCGCCGGGTCCGGCCTTCGGTTGACCGGCCCTCAGAACCCGCACGGCCTGCGGGGGAAGGAAGTCAGCAGGATCCAAAATAGGGCTGTGTTTTGGGAAGTGAAACTGGGCACTGGGGACCCTGGGCAGAGGAAACCTGGCCTCCTGGGCGGAGGCTGCGAGGTCGGCTTCCCCTCCCCCGGGCCTGGGTGGTGGGACTGGGGTCATCGTGGCCCGCGTCTCGGGAACGCGCTCAGGTCTCTCTCACAAGCCATGTCACCGCATGACGGTCAGCTCTCCGACCCTCAGTGTCTTCATCTTTAAAATGGGGCTAGATGCCCGTGATCCCAGAGCCTCAGGAGGCTGAGGCAGGAGGATCGCAAGTCCAATGCCAGCCTCAGCACTCAGCGAGACCCTGTCTTGGAGTGGTTCCTGCCTCGCTGGGGGGGGGGGGGAGGGCGAGGCCCAGCTTTTCAGGAGTGGCTGGGGTTGGTGGCTGGGGTTGGTGGCTGGGGTTGGTGGCTGGGGTTGGTGGCTGGAGGACGGCTCTGAGGCGGGTCACGTCTCCTCTGAGCCTCGGTTTGCTCACCTGGGAAATGGCAGCACTTAGAAGGGCAACCAGGCTGCTCTGTCCTGGGTGGGGGAAGCAGAGTCACAGACGGTGCCAGAGGGTGCCTGGGGCGGGGGGGACTCTCCAGACCCAGGGGACCCTGCACCCTCATGTCTCCAGCTCCTGCCCTGGGGAGAAGCTGGCTTCTGCAGCAGAGAACTTCTCAGGTGTCCCTGGGGACTTGTCACCTACTAAAATCGGAAGTTCTGAATAAGGATGAAGCCACTACCTGCGGGGGGCCTTCCGGCATCCAGGTTTACAGATAAATCCCAGAGAGGTTAGGCTACTTGTCCTAGGTCACACAGCAAAGGAAGGCAGAGCCGCCGGGTGCCCGGCCTCCCGACTTTCTGTTCTGGTGCTCACTTGCGCCATCTGCCTGGAATGAGCTGCTGGTCACTCAGAGGGGGTGTGTCCCCAGAGCACACTGACAGTGACACCACCTCCCCCACTGGGAAGCAGCACAGCCACCTCACAGAGGAGGACCCCGCACCTGCCTCCTCCTCACACTTGGGGCTCGTCCCTGGAAGGGCCCACACTGTCCTGAACGCCCCCACCCCGCACCCTGCCAGCCTCCCCCAGGAACCACCGCTTGTGCACATCTGTCTCTCCCTTGTGGTTTTTTTTTGTACCAAGGATTGAACTCAGGGGCACTCAGCCACTGAGGCCCATCCCCAGCCCAATTTTGCATTTTCTTTAGACAGGGTCTCACTGAGGTGCTTAGCGCCTCGCGGTTGCTGAGGCTGGCTTTGAGCCTCTCAGTCCTCCTACCTCAGCCTCCCGAGCCTCTGGGCTTGCAGGTGTGCACCACGGCACCTGGCACTTTGCCTGGAAGTTCCACCTTGCATCTAGCCAGCCAGACGCCCCACGCGGCACTTGCTGTGTGGGGGCCTGTTCTTGGGGCTGGTCCACCTCAGCTTGTCTCATAAGAACTCGGGGGTCGACTCTGCTGAACTTGTTTTACAGACCCCAGACCCAGCAGGTCTCCCTCAAGACGCCTCCTCCCAGCTCCCAGACCAGGAATGGCACCTGGGCCCGGGGTGACCACATGAGAACCGCAGTCACTTCTGACACCACCTTCTGCCTGCTCTGCAAACTGAGTACTGAGGGAGTGTCTGCGTCTCTGCCAAACACTCACAACCTACCCCCCAAATGGCCACAGCACTGTTGCTGGGACTTGCCCTCATGGCTGAGGCTGTGTGACGTTGGGCAGGAGAACCAACCTCTCTGGGCTGAGGCTCCCAGTCTGTGAAGTGGGGTGATGATATGGCGCACTGCCTAGGGCTGTTGGCCGTGGACTCAGGCCTGGTGTCCACCTTCCCTCCTGGCTGGATGGAAGATGGCTCTCTGCTGGTTGTTCCTCTGCTGACACCAACACTCTGTACCCGTCCCTGAGTCCCCATGCCAGGCAGCTGGCCTCCCCTCCCACGCTCCGCCCCCCAGCGTGGCAGCCCCCGGCCTCCGGAGGCCCAGGCTGGGTACTTGCTGGCGGCCGGAGCTCTCTGTCTCTCCCCGACTCGTCCTTCTCCGACCCTGTCTCCCCGCCTGACTCCCCCAACCCTCAGGCTACATCACAAACCCGAGTCTGGCTTCCAGGCCCTGCCAGTCTCCCTTGCTCCTCCACCCCCTCAGCCTCCCTGACCAGCCTCCATTGCCTCTCAGCTGGAGCTTCGCCCTGGCGCCTCCCTGACCCGGGGCTCCTGCCGCTGCCACCCACAGTCTATCCCCACCCGGCAGCCAGAGGACCCTACTCCAAGGGGAGTCACCCGTGTCCCTGCTCCGGCTCCCTCCAGACACTCCGTACTGGGGACGGAAGCTCGGCCTCCTGAGGATGGTCCAGCCAGCGGGTGCCTGTGATCCTAGGGCCTCGGGAGGCTGAGGCAGGAGGACCGTGAGTTCAAACCAGCCTCAGCCATGGCGAGGCCCTAAGCACCTCAGTGAGCCCCTGTCTCTAAAGAAAATGCAAAACAGGGCTGGGGAGGGGGCTCAGGGGTCGAGGGCCGAGTTCAGTCCTGGTACAAAACAGATTCCACGCCGCCCCCCAGCCCCACGCCGCCCCCTCCTCGATCCCTGCTCCCGCTCCTGCCTCTGCTGCCTCTGGCGCGCTCCCCCCAGGCAGCCCCCACAACCCCACAGACCAGGCGCCTGTGTGTCCTGTTTGCCGTCAGCCCTCCCCGGAGGGCAGGGGCCTCCATCCTGGGGACTGGCGTGGCCCAGCCCACACTCGGGCGGAGGCCATTCGGAGGCTGAGTGAGGAGGCTGGGGGCCCGAGTCCGCTGGAACCTCTCTGGCCCTGTCACCTGGGGGCCTGCTCACTGCTCCTGGGGCCCCTTCTGCAGCTTCTCCCCGTCCCCTGCCTCCAGCCCGGCCCCAGCCCCTCCAGTCACCCCGCTCCCCACCCCAGAGCCAGACCCCACCCTCCCTCAGGAGAGTGTCCCAGTGTGCGACGGCCTCTCCCCCACTGGCCCTGGCCTCCTCCCTGTGCCCCCCTGGCCCCAGGCCACCCTCCCCTGGTCCGCAGCCCCATCAGCAGGGGTCATCCTCGACGGGGACCCACGGCGTTAGAAACATCAGACTTTATCAAGCACCTACTGTGTGCTGGGTGCCAAGAAGGCGGCAGCGACACAGGCTTGAGCTGGTGCGCGGGAGGCCCTGGGTGGGAGGCCCTGGGCGAGGAGGAGGCCGTACATCCTCCGGCTCCCACGGCCCCCAGCTTGGCCCCCAGGCTTCGTCTCTGCCACCAAGTCTAACACGGCCGGGGTCCCCGGGCTCCCCGCCCCCTCCCGCTATCCTCGTCTTCGTCTGTCTGTCCCTCCGTCTCACCCACGTGCGTCCCCTCCAGGAAGGGCAGACAGAGCCGGCCGCCAGCTCTGTCCCTGCTCTGTCCCCAGCACCGAGGACAGTGCCAGGCTGCAGGCCATACCGGTGGGTCAGGAAAGGAACTTGTACGTGCCTCGAGTGGGGACATGGGGACAGCGGGTGGCTCTCCTGCTGGCTTGGGAGTCTCCCGGAGTGGCCTCAGCCCAGTGGCCGCTGGAGCAAAGCGCAGAGAATGGCCCAGGGCTGCAGGAGTGAGGACATTGCCCCCGGAGGCCCTCCCTGACCACCTGTCCAGAGCGGGCACGCCCCTGCCCCTTACTCCCCATCCCAGGGCCCTCGGCTTTCCCGGCACTGAACAAAAACGACAGTCACTCCACGGGTTGCTAATGTCTTCCCCGTGCCCTCACTTCCTGGGGGTAAGCGCTGCTTGTTCCCTAGCGTCTCCTTGGGCACAGGGCCTGGCGTATACTAGATGACCCATAGATCTATGTGAAATCTGATTGTCTGCCTCTCTCGTAGAACAGAGATAGCAGTTGAGGTTCAGAGAGGCTGAGTCACTTGCTCAAGGTCACACAGCAAGCCAGAAGGAAAATCACCATTGGAGCCTGACTCAGCTCACCTGACTGGACCCAGTGCCCTTCAGCTATACCATAATACTCAGGGCTCAGCCAGCACTGCCCCCACCTTTCAGATAGGACACCTGTCCCTCACCGCTGTCTCTATTTGGGGAGAAAAGGCAGAAGTGGGTAGAAAAGTGGAAGGGACCCAACAGGGAGGGTGGGTGTCAGAGACGAATGGCTCCTCGGGGTGGCCCTGGTCCCGGTGGCCTGGCCAGGCTGGGCTCGGGCCCCTGGCCTGCCTGAGCTGGAAGGGTTAAGCTGGTGCTTGGCTGGGGCTTGGCTGGCCTGGACGCGGCTGGGACGGCACATCTGTCTGTTGCTATGGTTGCCGTACACTTGAAGGGGACGGCTGGGTGATCATGGCAAGTGCCGGCGCGCGAGGGAGCGGTGCCCGGCAGAGCCTCAGGACCCTCGTCTGCCCGGGGCAGGGCAGGCCTTGGGCCCTCTCCTGTGCCCGGCTGGGGCTCTGGCCCTGGGGGGCAGCGGGAGCCACCTTGGCCTTGCGTGGTGAGGGCCTGGCCACGGGGCCACCAAGGCAGAGCAAGGCGCACTCGGGTGGCCCTGGGCACCGCAGCTGGCAGGATGGGGACCTGCTGGTACGGGTCGGGGGCTCCGACCATGCCCCGGTGCCTCTGTGTCCTCCTCCTGGGGAGAAATCCTGTCACCTGTCCTTGGCCCCAGAAGTCCTTGGAGCCCAGGAGGCAGCTGGCAGAGACCAACTGCTCACGTCCTGCCTCCTCTGGGGACCACGCGGGTGGCTCCCAGCCCGAGCTTCGGCTGTCCCTTCTCCCTATGGAGGACAAGAGGCCTGCGTGGGACAGGGTGGGCGGAGGTGGCTCTGGGGTGGGAAATGGACGCCCGGCCTCCCTCCTCAGGCGGCTGGTGAGCCTCAGGCTGCGGTGGGTCTATGGTGTGGCCCACAGAAGGGCCGGGGGTCGCTCAGGACAGTGGCCGATCGCAAGATCTGTGCGTGGATCCCGACTCTGCCCAGCCACTGGGACAGACGAGGGGCTGGGGACAGGGAGGGCCACGCCGCCCACCCGAGGCAGGGAGCTCCGCTTCCGGGAACTCTGTGCAGACTCAGGGGCCAGCGCCCAGCTCCCTCTGCAGGCACAGCCCTCCCAAGGTCACCCTGCAGGTCCTGGCTCTTGCCCACGCCCGGCCCCCTCCTCCAGCAGCGCGCTCCTCTCCTCCCACCTGCCTCCCACGTCCCGATCCCAGTAATAACCACAGAAGTGGTGCCAGGCGCCGAGTCCGGCCCGCGGCTCACTCACCGCCCGCGGGGCCTGTGGCTTTCAGTTGACTGTGAATTTATCCAGGTGCTGGGGATGGAACCCAGGGGTGCTTAACCACCAGCCGCCTCCCCAGCCCTTTTTATTTCTTTTTTTCTTTGGGACACGGTCTCACTAAGATGCTTGAGGCCTCCTTAAACTGCAGAGGCTGGTCTTGAATGTGCAATCCTCCTGTCTCAGCCTCCCTGTTGCTGGGATGGCGGGTGTGCCCAGAGGAGGGTGCCCTTTTCAAAGCTGTTTGGGGATGGGAATCATGGAGGCCGAGCGAGCGGACATCTTCCCCAGGTCCCGAGGCTGGTGAGTCGTACAATCTGTGAGTTGCAAACTGGCACTCTGAACACCGACTTCTTCTCTGATTCCTTACCCCTAAGAATGGCCTTGAGGGCTGAGAGGGGTTCCCTTCTGCTCCCCAGCTCTGTGCACAGGGGAGGTGACACGCGGTGGGAGGCACTGAGTGCCTTGCGGGCCGGGCCCGGGGCTCATGACACCTTTTCTGGAATCAGGCGATCCAGAGGCCCAGGGACACCGACTGCGATGCACAGAGACTGAGTCAATGGAGGACGCAGTGGCCCTGGCAGCCAGCCCCTCCCTGCTCTCCCCCTGGCCCAGGAGATGGGAGGGCAGAGAGACCAGGGCCCTGACCAAGGTCACAGTGCTGGGACCTAGAAACGGCACCCCACAGAGCTCAGTCAGCAGAGGCTGGCTGCCCAGTCAGGGGGATGGCTTTGGCCTTGATGGAATGCTCAGAGGAGTGACCGCACACCAGGACGCGGGCACACCCTGCACCCCTCAGGGCCCCGCACACCCCACCCCGGAGCCCAGGCCTCAGGGTCTAGAACCCAGGTCCCTCCCTTCCCAGGAGGAGGGGGTCCTCTGAGCCCCCCCCCAGGATCTGCCCCCCCCCCCCCGCAGGATCTTAGCAGGTGAGTCTGTGGGTCTGAGGCAGGGGCGCCACCACACCTGCCTGGTTCTGCTCCTGGGGACAGCTGGCTGGGCAGTGAGGCCCAGGTCCTTCTTAAAGAGACAGGCACAGGCCACAGCTCAGCTCCGCGTAGTTAACAAGCAGCGTCTGTGGGCCCTGGGGAGGCACGGAAGCTTCTGCCCAGCCAGAGCCCCTGAAAGGCAGCTGTTGGGGGGGTGTGGTTTGCCAGGGGTCCTGCAGGTCTCCTTGAGGATCCGTTGGCCCCACACTGGGCTCCAGAACCTCGAGGAAGGCTGCAGTCGGAGGCCGACTGGTTCAAAACTCATCCTCCTGTCAACAGCCAGGTGACCGGGTGGGGCTCTAAGCCTCTCTGGCCCTCACTGTCCCTGAGACAATGGTGTCTACCTCTGTGACCTCCAAGGTCCCTTCTATCATTGCTAAGATCCAGTACTGAAGGCAGACCGGCGGTTCCCGTGACAGCTGGCCGGCTCCTGGGCCTCTGGCCCCTGGATCTCAACACTCGGCCTGCTCCGCGGCACAGCTGAGGACATACTGCAGAGTGGAGGGTGGACGGAGGAGGTGAAGGTGAGTGGACGGGAGAACGGGCGGCTGGGAGGGTGGGAGGTGAGTGGACTGATGGGTGGGTAGATGACGGATGAATAGGTGGATAGATGGGTGGGTGGACGAGTGGATGAGTGGATACATGGGTGGGTAGGTGGATGAAAGGGTGAACGGATGGATGGGTGAATAGATGGGTGGGTGGATGGGTGGATGGATGGGTGGATGGGTGGATGGATAGGTGGGTAGGTAGATGAAAGGGTGAATGGATGGATGGGTGAATAGGTGGGTGATGGACGGATAGATGGATGGATTCATGGATGGGTGGGTGGGTGGGTGGATAGATGGATGAGTGGAAGGATTAATGGGTGGGTGAAAGTGTGGGTGGGTGGGTGGATGGGTGGACAGGTGGATGGGTGAATGGGTGGGTGATGGGTGGAAGGATGGATGGGTGGGTGGGAGGGTGGGTGGAGAGGAGCTCCTGGGTCAGTGGGCTCCTCAGTGCTGGGCAGGAGCCCTGCCTGGCCCCCCTGGGTAAGGGGCAACCCGGTGAGTGAGCTTGGCTCCGCTCTTGCCCACAGCCCTGCTGTCCACCCAACCTCAGGGCCCTGCTTCCTCCTGGCCTAGGCCCCCACCCCTCCACCCTGGATGGCCGCGGCACCCACTGCTCATACTACTTCCGGTCATTCTCTGGGGATGCGAGGGGTGAGTCCAGATGTCAGTACCCCACTTCCGGCTGCCTCGGGTCTTGCGCAGGCGCACCTGGGGCTCCTCACCTGGGCGCACAGGGTGTCCTGCAGCACAGCCCCGTCCCCTCTGGGTCTCTTCTGCCTCCCATCGCTCCATGCTCTGCCCGTGGCTGGCCTGTGCTGCCCACGGCACCATGCCCTTGTCCACCGGAGGCTCGTCTCTCTCCCACCACCTGCCCCCAGCCCCAGCCCCCCACCCTCACCCCTATTCCCCTCCATCCCAGCTGGCTACCAGTTCCTGGGGGAAGCCCTCCTTGGCCCCCAGCCTGACCAGACCCTCATCTGCTCTCCTGGCCCCTGCATTTCTGCAGCTCTCCTTACTGAGGCAGGCAGGCACGATGTGACTAAGGGCATCTGTCCCCCTGGGTCCCCAGGCCTGCGCGGGCCGGGCCCTGTTGGTCTCACTCCCCTGGGTCTCGCGCACCCGGCACAGGTGGGGGCGCGCTCAGCGCTCACTGGGCGTCCGCTAAGTGAAGGGGCGAATGAGGAGCCGGAGGAAGGGCAGGTGGCGCGGAGTCAGGAGGGGGTGGTGGGGGAGGGGAAGGCTGTTAAAACGGTGGCTTGGGGCAGAGGAGGTGACATTTGAGAAGAGTCATGAAGATGGGCGGGAGGGGGCCTGTGGACATGAGGGCAGGAGATGCTGCAGGGTGACCACCTGGGGTCAGGTGCATCTCAGGGACCCAGGAGGGACAAGGAGCAGCCTAGGCAGAGAGGTCAGGAGGGGCCAGCAGGAGCCTGTCCGGGGCCTGGGCAGGGCGAGTTGAGGGCCAGTCCCTGTGCTGCCCACTGACCACCGCGTCCACAGCACCTGGGGCCACTCAGGGCGGGGCCTGGCTGGGGGAGCCCTGCGTGGGCGTCTGAAGGGCGTCTCCACACACACACACACACACACACACACACACCCCTGTCAAGATGCTGGGACCCACCGGGGCTTCGGACCACTCAGAGCAAAGGCCAGGGGCCAAGGGCCTGGCCGGGGGCCGGGTCCTGCGCTGGGCTTCCCTCCCCAGCCCTAGCAGCCCTGGAGCCGTGACTCCTGCTCCTCACCCTCTGGACCCCCAGCCCCAGCCCCACCTCCTCTGTCAGGTGGCATGTCATGGCTCGAGTGTTTGGCTGGTCCAAGTCCCCGTGGAGAACGGGCTTTGGGAGGGTAGGCTCGGGTCTGGGGCCCCTTCCTCAGCCCGTGCTCTCTGTATTTGCTGAAGGGAGGCCTGAATCTCCCTGAATTTGGTTGGTCATTTCCCTGAAAAAACTGGAGGGGGTGGAGAGAACCACTGGACCAGAGAGGTCTGGTGACTTACTCAAGTTCACACAGCAAAGTCTATGATGCTGACAAGACTGGAAGCGAGGGTCTCTCTGCCTCTAAAGCTGGGCTCATCTGGCTTGGAGCTGGAACCAGGAGCCCTGGATGGACGGCGAGAGGCAGCCTTTCCAGAGGCCACACGGTGGAGTGGTCAGCTGGGGGACACTTTGCCAGTGGCGGATCAATTTTTCCTAATTGACAAGTTTCTCCTGAATTCCTAGAAGCCCCGGGCTGGGCACTTTGGACAAGGAAATTGCAGTGTGTTCCTAGGAAACGACCTTCGATGTCGGGCAAGGGCCTCGCAGACGCCCTTTAAAGATGAAAGTTGGTGAGTTTGCCCCGTCACCTTCCATGGCGGGTGGGCGCTGAGGGGCAGGGGACACCATTTCCTGAGGACGAGAATGAGCTTTCCATAAATTACGGGAGGAAAGTGTACGTGTCGGAATAAACTCTGTTAAGAAATACAGCAGGACGGCTGCATGGTCAGTAACTCAGAGCTGTTCCCCAGCACGACACGGATTTCAAAAATATTTCCTTGGGATTGTTGTTTAAAGATGTTGTTAATGGCCAGAACCCTCTTGTTCCACTGAATGGCCACTAATGGGCCAGCCTGGGAGGGGCTACTGGTGGAGACAAAGGACAGGGACGACAACCACCCGTTGTTGCGTGTGGGGACATCATGGCTCCCCAGCTAATACCCCTCTCATTTTCCTCACCGCTCCCAGGATAGGTGAGGACCGTAGGACTCAGAGAGGGCAAGAGCCCAGCCTCAGACCACACAGCCAGGAAATGGAGGAGGGGGTCGGATGAGAACACAGCTTGGGGACTTGGATTTCGAAGACTGCACCCTGACTTTGAGCAAGGGGTTCCCCTTTTCCGCACATTCACATCTGTGAAATGAAGATCTGTTTATTTGCACAGGTAACAATTTTTTTTTTTTTTTTGGTACTGGGGATTGAACTCAGGGGCACTCGGCCACTGAGCCCCATCCCCAGCCCTATTCTGTGTTTTATTTAGAGGCAGGGTCTCACTGAGTTCCTTAGTGCCTCACCTTTGCTGAGGCTGGTTTTGAACTGGCGATCCTCCTGCCTCAGCCTCCCCAGCTGCTGGGATGACGGGCGTGCGCCGTGGCGTCTGCTCAGACGACAAATTATTATGAGTGCTTGTTGGATTCCAGGTATTGGTGCAGCTCGGTGGCAGAGCACTTGACTGCCACTTTCACATGGCCCTGAGTCCAACCCCCAGCCCTGTGCACGTGCACACACACACACACACACACACACACACACACACACAAATCCAGGTGTCGGGATGGAACACAACCAAGGCAGACCCAGACTCATACCGCGGAGCTCAGACCAACAAGTACCTCCCTGGCAAGTGACCAGTTCTGCCGGGAAAATTAAAGGATTTTAAAGGGACAAGTGGGAGGGTGGGAATTTGAGTGAGGACCATAATGGAGAGCCTCTCTGGATGCGTGACAGTTGAGTAGAGATCTGCAAAAGAGAGGGAGACCAGAGAATTTCTGGAGGAAAAGGGCAGAGAGAACAGTAGATGCAAAGGCCCTGGGGTGGGACGGTGCCCGCAGTGCTGGAGCAACAGCCGGAGGCCACGGGTGCCTGGAGCAGAGTGAGAAGAGGGGGGTGGGGTCAGAGACGAAGACACGGAGGTCACCGAGGGCCCTGGCGACATTTGGATTTTATCCTGAGAACATGAGATCTACTTAGCTTCGGTTTGCAGGGGAGGGACTGGGTATATGTTTTCAAAAGACCCCCTGAAAATTCTCCAGGTTGGATTGCCAAGTGAGAAAAAACGCGGGGCAGAATCATGCGCACGTTATGCTACTGTCTGCTTTTTTTAAAGAAAGGGAAAAATGGAGATAAAGGTACGCACTGGCTCGTAGGTGCCTGAAATTCTCTGTGGCATAATAGATGAAACCAGGAGGGGACAGAGCTTGCCTCTGGGGAGGAGCCCCGGCCGCCTGGGACTGGGTGGGAGGGACACTTTGTTCTCGCCACGTCTTCTCTTGCACCTTTTGAATTCTGAGGCATGCAAATTGTTACCTACTCAAAAAAAAAAACAAATAAATACATTTTTAGAAATAAAAGGAAGAAAAAGGAAAAGGGACGGTCCCTCTGGCTGCTGTGACGAGAACCAATTATCCAGGCAGCGGGTGGCGTGGGGAGGAGGCCAGGGCAGCGTGCTGGGTATTTGTATCTCCACTTCGCAGATGAGGACAGTGGGGTCCAGAGAGGGCGATTACCCAACCCCAGTCACACAGCTAGAAAATGGAGGACGGGCTTGGCCAAGCACCAGGCCCGCGGGTTCCTCACTGCCTCCCTTCTGTTCTCTGCTCTGTATCTTGGGATCATCCGCCTGGCAACGCCTTCCTGGATGCCCATAGTGGGGGCTGGTAAGCGTTGGCTGAGTGATGAACTCGCTCTTCTAGTCACTCAGCAAACGCGTCCAGGGCTCCCTCTGCCAGACACTGTGCCAGGCTCCCCCTCCATGGAGCTCATTCCCAAGGGCAGGGAATAAAAATAAAGCCGAGAGCAGGTCCCCCAGGGGAGGGGGAGGCACCTTCTCACCTGGGGTGGGGGGGCGGGCTGCTCCTCCTCTGCAGGGACCTCAGGGCTGGGACTGGGAGAAGTGCAGGCTGGTGGCTGTGGGGATCCTGGGGAGGGGCTCTGGAGACAGAGCAGCAGGTGCCTGGGTGTGAGCCTGGGGCACCTGAGCAGCCCCAGAGGCCATGCAGGGCAAGCGAGAGGGGAGGTGGCCTGGCTGGCGGGGCTCTGGGTCCTTGGTAAGTCTGGGGTGACACGAGAACAAAAGGTGGAGGAGAGCTCTGAGCAGGACCTTGGCCCAAATGCGGTTTAAGATGAAGGAAGCGAGCCAGGCGCAGTGGCGCGGTAATCCCAGCGGCTCGGGAGGCTGAGGCAGGAGGATCTTGAGTTCAAAGCCAGCCTCAGCAATGGCCAGGTGCTCAGCAACTCAGGGAGACCCTGTCTCTAAAGAAAATGCAAAATAGGGCTGGGATGGGGCTCAGTGGTAAGCACCCCTGGGTTCAATCCCTGGTACCAAAAAAGGAAAAAAGATGAAGGAACCGGCCCGCTCTGGGCCGCTGTGGGTCGAGGATAAAGGGGCTCAGATGACCATCCCAGAGTGCTTGAGGCCAGAGGAGGCCACTCGCCCGCCCTCCAGGACCCCGGGTTGCAGGGGAGGACCTGGGTCGAGCTGCGTCCTGGGGCCTTAGCCATCTGCCTGATCACAGTGGGGACAAGGTCTGGGATGGAGAAGGTTCCCAAAGAGCAGAGGGACTCGGAGTTAAGATCTGTGACACGGACACCCCGGGAGACCAGCCAGGGCCGCCGAGGCCCAGGAGCTGTGGCCCCCGCACGGCCTCCCTGCAGCCCGGCTCCGGCTCTGGAGGCCTGGCCTGGGCCTCTGTGCTTTGGCCATCTGTGCGCCGCGGCTGGCCAGGCGTGCCCTGCCCTGGTGCCCATCTGGACTCCAAGCTGACAGCCCTCCGGGCTCAGGCAGGGCACCTCCCCAGCCACCCCTCGCCTGGCCTCTAGCAATTCTGTTTTGTCCGGTCGGGGCTCGGGCCCTGCTCCTGTCCCCGCTGCAGGGACAGGGAAGGGCGGGAGAAGGGCTCTCTCCAGTCCCCTCTGGGCAGGAGCTGGGCGGGCGCCTTGTGCAAGCGCCATCTTCTTCGGTCCTTACCAAGCCCCATGGCGGCTGAGGCGCAGAGGAACCGTGAGCAAGGTCGACTCGGGGCTGAGGATGGAGACCCAGGACTGTCAGGATCCAGACCCGGGCTCCACCACAGCCCTGCTCCCGCGGACGCTGCCGGGTCAGGGCCGGCGTGGGGGTGGGGCTAGTGGGGAAGGCCCTGCCAGGGTCCCCTGCGGCCATGAGTGACGGCTCCAGGCAGCCTGCGGTGAGTGCCTCCCTCCTCCCTGCCGCTGCTGCCACCCCGCCTGGTGGGCAGGACGCAGTCCCCCAGAGCACCGGCAGGCTGGGTCCTGGTTCCGCATTGGGGAGCCCAGAGAGGGACAGAGGGGTCAGGAACGCTGCTGCCAGGCTTCCAGAAACTTCACTTTCTGCAGCTCCTGGAATAGACCAGGACAGCCTGGCCCCTGCCTGGCCCCTCTCCTAATGCCAGCGCCCCTAGGCCTACTCAAGGTCACTGCCGTCAGCGCGGCACCCTCTGCCCTTGGCTCGGTGGAGACTCAGACTCACCGTGGTGTGCTGTGCCTGCGTTGGCGGAGTCAGCCAGCACCGTGGTAGGGTGACAGGTACCCCGCCACGTGCCTGTCGCCTCACAGGGAGCAAATGTGGAACTTTTCATGTCATCACGATAACCAGCTGGAGTGGGGGGAGCATCAGCTTCCTGTTAGACACTCCCCCCCACCCCCACTCCCACCCCCACCCCCGTGGCCGCCCTCTGCTCCCCGGCCATGAACTTGCCCTCTGACCCTGTCAAGGGCGTCCTTCCTCTGGGGTCAGCCCTCATCATCGCCCACCTGGACTATGGCAGCTGCCCCCACGTGGGGCTCAGCCTACCTGCCCACCCTGCAGAGCACTGTGGGTGGGTTAGGGTAAAGCTCAGTGGCAGAGCACCTGCCCAGCATGCACGTGGCCCTGGGTTCCATCCCCCCTCCAAACCCCTGTCACAGCTCTACGGTAGTCCCAGGATGGGGGCCCTTTGTGATCCAGCTCAGCCTGTCTCTCCAATTCCACCCCCAAATATTCCTTGGGTGATTGAGAACACAGGTTCTGTGATTGCTGTGTGATTTGGGGCAAGTTATTTCACTTCTCTGAACCTCAATTCCTCATCCATAAAAGCAAAATCAATCTTTGTTTCAAAAAAAGCAGAGTTTCAACAGTGTGATTTTTAATGAGCTCGTGCCAGGCATATAGTCAGTGCTCAATAAATGTTGCCATCCTTATTGACCCCTCCCACCATGTCCCATCGCTGAGCCTGTGCCGATTCTGTGGCCTCTGCCTTGGCAGCCTGGTGAACTCCTATTCATCCTTCAACACCTCTCTCCAGCGGTTCCCTGGCAGCTCTCCCTCAGAGCAGAGGCTGGATTGCGGAGGAGGAATTTTTCCATTGACCTGTTGATCCCCCAGCACGTGATTGTGGGTGCCCAGGGTCAGGAGCTGAGAAATGGTGAAACCGAGGCAGCGAAGGAGGGTGAGGTGGAGAGGGCTCTGTGTGAATATGGTCAGAAGACAGCTCAGTCACTCGGTCATTCAGCAAACCATAGACTGACCTCTTTCTCCACCTAAAGTCACTTGCTGGCTTTTCAGTTTCTAGAATCACATCTGAGAACCCTTCTCCACACCTGGCCCAGGGAGCCCAGGGGATCCAGCCCTAGGCAGCCTCCCCAGCCCATCTGTCCGGCCCTCTTGGTTCTCCTCTGTGCTCCAGGATTCGGCCCTCTCTTCATTCCCTCCAGCAAGACCTCATTCTAGAATGTTCTTCTGAGCTTTGTAGACTGGCCCCCCGGAGGCCTCCATGATGACTCTGGGGTGGGGTCCCTCCACGCTGCAGGGCTCCTTCTCAGCCCAGTCTCGACTCCTTCCTCACTCTCCCAGCCTGCGCCCCAGATTTGTGGCATTAGGGGACTCTCAGCTCCCCCTCACTAGGCTGCTACCTCCAGCTCCCCAGCGCTGCTGGCGCCTGCCTGGGAAGGAAAGGCCAATGCAGAGGAGCCTCAGGGAACACCCAGCCCCCACCCCAGGGGTGACAGCGGTCCCAACCCCCAGGAGCCAGGGCTGCACTTTCCAATTTCTTTGATCCCTGTAACAACCTACTGGGAGGGGTCCCCCCCACCCCAATTTTACAGAGGAGAAGCTGAAGCTCAGGGAGGCTGGCCCCCCAGCCTCTCCACCAGGTCTCTGAGGCTGCACCCTCAGCTAAGCATTAGGCAGCCCTGCCAGATGGCCTAGAGGGACAAGTGGACTCCTGAATGACCAGCGCGGTAGCAGGGTAGTGACAGGACTGAGCTGGGTGAGGCTCCACATTTTTTTTTTTCATTGAACTCAGTTGCACTTAGCCACTGATCCTCCTGCCTTGGTCTCCAAGCCCCTGGGACCACAGGCATGTGCCACTGCACCTGGCGAGGTGCCACTGGGTTTTTTTTGTTTTTGTTTTTTTTTTTGGCGATGCTGGGGACTCAACCCAGGGCCTTGTGCATAGGAGGCAAACACTCAGCAACTGAGCCACATCCCCAGCCCTAGGTTCTGCATTTTTAAGATGTGTGACCTTAGTCAGGTCACAGGCCTCTCTGGTCTCAGTCTCCCCATCAGCAAAAGAGAGGCAAGCAAAATCCCTTATCAGATCCGATGTCCCCAGAAGCTAGGCTGACAGGGTCTCCTAGTATAGAATGGGGGACATGTCTTGGGGGTCCCCTCCTCAAAAGCCATCCTGCCGATGACTCCTCTGTGTCGGCCCCAGGGGACCCCAGCAGGGTGGGGTGAGTGGAGCCATAAACATCCTTCCCAAGGGGAGCACCCAGGACCTCCTGGGTGTGGTCCCCTGGAGAGGAAGATGACATTGTGGGTGGTGACACCCAGGTGTGGGGCGGGGAGGGGAGCGCAGAGCCCCCAGTTGAGCCCTAAGCCCTGGGACCTGGGCACCGCGGCCCTGCGACACCTGCTCCCCCCTGTCCCGGGGGCCCTGGCAGCAGGAGCGCGTCTCCAGAGCCTCCCGGGCTGGCACAGTCTCCCGGTGCCCAGACAAAGCCCCTGCTCCACCCCGGGGAGGGGCGGGCGGCGGGAGCCGACAAAGGGAGCCGGGGGCCGCGCCTGGGGCTCGTGCCACCCCCTCCCGCCCGCCCGCGGCGCCCGCGGCCCCCTCCTGCCACTCGGCCGCTCGGCTGGGGCGCCGGCACCGTTGCTATGGCGGCAGCTCTGGGGAAGCTGCAGCTGGGTAATTATTGTGAACATCCATCCTGCCGGTGCCCGCCCTGGAGCCGAGCGAGCAGCCGGGGCCAGGCCGCCCCTCCTCGCCCGCCGGTGGCCGCGCCCTGGCCTGGCGCGGCGCCCACGGGGACGGCGGGGGCAGCGGGCAGCGGGGCAGGGACAGAGGAGGGACAGCGGGGCTGGCAGGAGCCGGCTCGCCCCGTGCCTGCTCCCGCCCCGGCCGCCGGGGCTGACCAGCCGAGCCGAGAGGGGACTTGGTTGTTCCCAGCTGCAGCGCTGCGCACGGAACCGCCCGCTCCGGGTTCAGGCGGCTGCTCTCCCGGCCGCTCCCGGGGCAGCGGAGCCTGTGGGAGGGACATGGGCTCTGGCTTCTCACACAGGCACCATCCCCTTGGATGAGGAGGTCCCCTGGGTCCCCACCGTGGGCTCTGCCACCTCCTCAGCCCCAGAAGCTCTCCCTGCCCTGTATCTAAATATAGCGCAGCCTGGCGGAGCCTGAGGTCACACTGCTCCTAACTGTCCCCGAGGGCAGGGAGGAGGGCAGCAGCACCTCCCTTCTCTCAGGCATCCAGTGAACGTTTAAAGAACCTCTGTATGTAGGTGTCAGGTGCCCTGCTGGGCTCAGGCCACATGCCACCAAGCAGGTGTGCCTCTGCCTTCTGGAGCTCGTGGAACCCTGGGGACACACACAGATGTGATCTGAGGAGCTCACTTTGCCAAGGGGACAGAGAGGAGTCCCTCACCCTGACTGGAGGCAGCACGGAGGAGAAGGCTGGGTGGAGGTGGGGGAGGGAGAGGACGGGGTCCAGGCAGGGAGTGGCTCCAGGGGAGACGGAGTGTCGCCATCTGGCCCAAGAACAGCTTCCGCGGGGTCGAGGGCTGGAGAGCTTGTCCGAAGGACACAGGTCCCAGAGCAGTAGGCTGCCGAGCCCAGGGACCCCCTTCTCCTTCCTCTTGGCCACTCGGGGCTGCGCCCAGGCTAACACTGGGCAGAGCGCGGGGAGATGCGCACAGGAGAGGGCTGCCCAGAGCTGGGCTCCCGGGATTCACAGTCACTGAGTGGAAAGGAAGGGGTGGGCACGGTGGCAGGGCAGGGGGCAGGGAGCAGGGGGTGGGGAGGAAAACGCCAGCGAATTGGCAGGACGCAGGGAGTGAGCCGCTGCCCCTGCGCTCCCCCAGCCTGGTTGCCTAGCTGACCAGGGCCCTGCATGGGGGACAGACATGCTAAAATAAAGAGGAAATGTTTGTTGAAGGCGAGCCCAGCCCGGCGTGCCGCCAGACCTCAGGGCCTTGGGGGAGAAGTCCGTCTGCTCGCCTAGCGCTGATGGAGGAGAACAGCCTGGGCCCGGCACAGCCTTCTGGGTAGGGGCCGCCTCGGCCCTGATGGCCTTTGGACCTCACACTTCCAGCCACTGCAATAAATCTTCCCAACGGGCCAGGGTTTTCCATCTGCAGAGCTCTTTCCCATCCAGCATCTGATGCTGCCTTCCAACGGCCCTGGCACCTGGCCAGGCAGCAGGAGCAGCCTCTGAAAGGTAAGGAAACCCAGGCTCACAGGAGTGTCACCATTTGTCCAGGTAGGGAAGAGGGGAGGGGTCAAGGCCAGCACCCAGTCCGCAGCAGGAATCTTGCAGGTAACACTGGGAGTAGCAGGTAGGGGGTGTCAGGAGAACTTGAACTTCCTGCCAGTCCCCTGGTCTACGAGGTCCCCCTCTCCTGAGATGGAGGCCAACAGGAGTGAGGCTGGGATGGGCCTCGCTCCCTTTGGCAGCATGTTTGCTGAGAATATAAACCAGAAGGCAAGGTCAGAGAGCTTGAGATAAACAGAAATGCCCAAAAGAACTGAATCACCAACAGGCGCCGGGGCGCACGCCTGTAATCCCAGCAGCTCGGGAGGCTGAGACAGGAGGATCACGAGTTCAAAGCCAGCCTCAGCAAAAGCAAGGCGCTAAGCAACTCAGTGAGACCCTGTCTCTCAATAAAATACAAAATAGGGCTGGGGGTGTGGCTCAGTGGTCGAGTGCCCCTGAGTTCAACTCCTTGTTTCCCCCACCCCCAAAACAGAACTGAATCTCCTGCTCTGACTCTGAGCACCTCCGTCTTACAGAGGGAGAAACTGAGGCTGTGGCGGGCCCCGGGGCCCAAAGAGCATACTTTGTCCCAACTCCTGACCTGAGGCAGCCAAGACTGGTGAGCAAGCCCCGCTGATCCTTGGGATTCTGTTGGGTCCAGCTGGCCACTGGCATGTGGGGTTTCCATTGGGAACATAGGGGAAGGATTGTGGAGGCAAAGTCAGAGGAGTTCTGAGCCAGCCTGCAGCCAAGGCCAGCTCTGGGGACCCTCAGGTCACTGGGTTAGAGCAACCTTGATCAGGAGCGATGAGATGGACACGCCGCAGCCAGCACTGGCCATTGGCCGGGTTCTCATTAGTGCGCGTGATGACGACATTGTGCGTGGCACCTTGACTGAGAAGAGGAAGGTGAGGCCCTCAGGAGTCTGGCACGAGGTAAGGCCTCAAGATATGTTTTTTTCCTGGTGCTGGGGATCCAACCCAGGGCCTCACGCACGTTAGGCAAGTGCTGTACCACTGAGCGACATCCCCATCCCTGGTTTTAATCCTTTTTCTCGTCTCTCTGCACCAAGTCTCTGTCCTGGATTTTTCTCTCTTTTTCTTACATGCCTGTAATCCCAGCCACTAGGGAGGCTGAAAGCAGGAGGATCACAAGTTCGAGGCCAGCCTCAGCAACTTAGCAAGACCCTGTCTCAAAATACAAAAGGAAAAGAGCTGAGGGTCTAGCTCAATGGTAGAGCTTCACTGGGCTCAATCTCCACTAGCAGAGAAAGGAAAAGGAAAAGAGAGACACCGAGACAAGAGGTTACCAGTACCAAATGGCAAGGTTGTGAACTGGGGGAGGTGACAGCCACCACATCACTGACCTCTGGCCTCCAGTGCCCATGGCCTGCCTCCAACATGAGGCCAAGATGAACACATACAGATCTCTTCAAGCCCCCACCCAGTGACCCTTGCTGAAAGGTCACTGTCATCCATCTTTCCTCTGGCCATCCACCAGTCCATCCGCCTTGCTCCCTCCCTCCTCCCATCTATCTGTTCTCTGGTAGCAGAGCCAGTTCTGGCTGCAGGGAGGTCAGGGGTGAGCCAGCAGCCTTGGCCTTGCTCCGTGCAAGAGTCCTGAGTTCCAATCCTGGCTCCCCATATCTGAGCCCCCAGCAGCCTCTTCCTTGTGGGCCTGGCAGGCGTCAGCCCCTGCCCCAGGGTGTGTGCAGGGCTTGGTGAAGGGGCTGTGAGTGCAGCCCTACCCCTAGACCTCCCCAACATGGTTCCCGCCTCCCAAGTCTTCCCTCCGTGGCCCCTGCTGCCTGTGTGGCAGGAAGCCAGCCGCCCAGGGCACTTGGTAGAAGGACTGTAACCCACAGGAGGATGTGCAGGATGGTGGCATTGAACACGGGGTTGTTTCTCCCCTTTTCCCCGAAATCACCCCCACCACCAGGAGGTCCCAGGTCCCCTAACTGAGCAGGACAAGCCCGCTGCTTGGAAAATCTCCAGTCCAAATTCTCTAGTTGATTTAAGTCAGCCCAACAGAGAGACTGGAAGTCCACGGTAAGGACAGTTTGTTAGTACCCGTCATGAGTGGGTAGCTGTCCCCTTCTTGATGGCCATTATTGTAAGGCACCTGTCCTGCAGAGACTGCTTCAGGACACACTGAGGCTGGGGGGGGGGTAAAACAATGGGGATAATTCAACATGCGCCCACAGGTGCTGGGTGGGGCTGGGTGTGGAGCTGGGAGTTGGGCAGTTGACTAGCAGGAACAGGGCCCTGGATTTGGTCCCCAGCACCACAAAAAAAGTAAATAAGGGGCAGAACAAGGAAATTGTGGAGCAGATCCCATCATACAAAACTGTGCAGGCCAAGCGCAGAAGCACGAGACTGCAGTCCCAGCCCCTGGGAGGACGAGGCAGGAGGACCATCTGAGTCCAGGAGTTCAAGGTCAGCCTGGGCAGCATAGCAAGCCCCGTCTAAAAAAAAAGAAAGAAAGAAAAGAAAAAAAGGAACACTGCCCGCTCTCCTTAAATAAAGAGGGAAGTAGGGAAATGGCTCTGTATGTGCTGACACACAAAAATGTCCATGGCACGTTGTTCAGTGGGAAACAAACAAACAAAAACATTTTGCAGAACAAATACACAGAATTCCCTATTCATACAAGAAGCCACCTCAATACCAGGCCCACTCAATACTAGAGCTAGAGCTGGCCTGACATCGGTGGTCCAGGCCTGTCTGGATCTAAACACGTGCACTTGACAGTCAAATGCCTACCTTAGCCAGGTGCGGTGGTCACTCCTGTCATCCCAGCAGCTCGGGAGGCTGACACAGGAGGATCGCAAGTTCAAAGCCAGCCTCAGCAACTTAGTGAGGCCCTAGGCAACTTAGCAAGACCCTGCTTCAAATAAAATATAAAGAAGAGGGCTGGGGATGTGGCTCAAGGGGCAGCGCGCTCGCCTGGCATGTGTGCGGCCCGGGTTCGATCCTCAGCACCACATACCAACAAAGATGTTGTGTCCGCCGAGAACTAAAAAATAAATATTAAAAATTCTCTCTTTCTCTCTCTCTCTCTCTCTCTCTCTCTCTCTCTCTCTCTCCTCTTTCACTCTCTCTTTAAAAAATAAAATAAAATAAAATAAAATATAAAGAAGAGCTGGGGATGTGGCTCGGTGGTTGAGTGCCCCTGAGTTCAATCTGTAGAACCAAAAATAAATAAATAAAAGAAAAGAAAGAAAGAAAAGGGAGTTGGGGATATAGCTCAGTTGGTAGAGCTCTTTCCTCGCACACAGAAGGCCATGGGCTCAATCCTCAGCACCACCAAAAAGAAAGAGGAAAAAAATGTTTTGTTACCCATTCACTAACATGATGGTCTGGGAGGACTGGAGATGGGGAGGTGCGGAGAGATTTCCTTGTCTTTTACCCCCTACATTTCAATGATGTTTAAGATTTTTACAATGAAAATATTTTCTGGAAATGTATGTGGGATGCTAACAATTTAGGAAGCAAAGAGTCTGTCCCCAGGGCTGGGAGCTCGAGGCAGGGTGAGGCCCAGGAGCCTCTGGGAGGCAGGATCTCTGGGGTCAGGTCTGCAGGTGGCCTTGGGCTGCACACAGAGCCTCTTCCTCAATCGGTTCAAGCGCCTTGTCCCCGAGGCCAGAGCCACAGAGAGCTGGCTTCGGTGAGCATCACAGGTTCCTGGAATCTGGAGACCTGTAAAATCCGGACTGTCCACCCTGCAGTCCTGGGGACTGGCCAGAGGGCCGCCTTGGACTTGCAGGACACACGAGAGCCAGGGAGCTCTGGGAACCGTGGCGTCGGGCGTCTGGAGCTGCAGCTGCCTCCCCAGCCGGGCTGCTCCTGAGCCCAGGGACCCGCAGTGGAGGAGGGGCAGCCCACGCCTGTCCGCTGGGCTCCCAGGCGTCGTGGGCAAGGCCGCCTGGTGCTGACCCGAGCTGGTCGGCTTCCTTCTTGGTAACTTCGACCTTTTCTTCTTTTTCAAGCCTGGGTTTGTTTGTTTGTTTCACACAGAGAAGTTTGGGGAGATTTTCAAGCAGATTATTGAAAACACAGGGTTAACAGCAACCGAAACCATGCACAAGAATAAGTGGTGAAAAACAGGGCTCGTCCCCCTCTTGTCTCCCCCGCCACCCATTTCCCTCCCCTGAGAATCCATGTGCGCACTTGAGCATATGTGTGTGTGTGTGTGTGTGTGTGTGTGTGTGTGTGTGCGTGCGCTTTCACTCTGATACTATTAGAAGCACACTCCAGGAAGCATTCCGGACCAAGCCAGGAATGGTGGTGCACACATGTATTTTCAACTATTCAGGATGCTAAGATAGGAGGATTACAAGTTCGAGTCCAGCCTCATCAATTTAGGGAGACCCTGTCTCAAAAAAAAAAAAAAAAAAAAGAAAAAACAAGCCAAAGGATGGGGACATGGCTCTTGCCTAACATATGCAAGAGCCATATTTTTTCTGTACTGAATTCCCAGTACAGAAAAAAAAAAAAGTACTCTAGGCTAACTAAAAATCCATGTCTCGGCGTCTTCTGTAGCAGTACCTGGAAGCTGGCTCTCTGCTTCATGCTGGAATTCTGTGGCATAAGAAAGTCTTCAAGCTTTGGAGTAACTGGGCCTAGAATTCGTCTTGCCTGGGGTTCCACCTCCCCTTCACTCACTTCTGTTCTGCAAGGCAGTCTGGGAGCCTGTCGGTCCCCAAGCATGCCTTAGTCCCAAGCCAGCCAGGACACTTGCTCCCCCTAAAGGAAACTGAAGCTTGCAGGAGCAAGGATATTTTCCAAGACCTCGTGGTGGGTCGGCACAGGCCCAGAATCCCAATGGAAGTCTACCTGATGCCGCTGCTGTCGGAGGACAATGAGAAGTCACTGCATAACTAGTGATTCCCTGTGCCATCCCCAGATGGACGATGACAGGGCATCTGAATAGACCTTGGGACAGGCAAACCAGGTTCCAGCTGCAAAGTCTGTTGGCTGTGTGGCCACAGAAATCCGCTCCCTTTCAACCTTTGTCCTGGGCTCATAGCAGATATTTAACAAATGTTTGTTGAGTGAAAAAGTGAGTGAATGAATGAATCAATGAGATACTAGCATTTATAATCCTCACCTTATATGAGGAAAAGCTAGGGCACAGAGAAGCCAAGTTATTAGTTCAGAGTCAAACAGCTCAAAAGCAGCAGGGTTGGGATTTGAACCTAGAAGGGGGTCTCCAGAGCCCATGACTTGTTTCCCTCTTCTAGAACATTCTTATCCATACTATGCATTAATGTGTCCTGCCCTGAGTCCCCACATGGGTGCCCCTGCCAGTCCCTTCTCCAGCTTCTTTCATTGGGAGCCTTGCTGTCTCTGCCTTCCCACTCATGGCTTGGGGGCCCTGCTCTGCGCCTTTTGTGTCCCTGTCCCCTGGCCTGGAGCCTGAGGTCAGAGCCTCAGTCCTCCCGCTGAGACCCGGTTTTATTTCATTCCTTCATCTGTCCAAGTCTTCATCCACCAGCTCTGCCCCCGGGGCTGGAGACACAAGAACCCAGCCCGGCCTGGTTCTCAGGAGCCAGGAAACAGCAAAGCAGAGCGCGGCTCGGTGGCCATGGCACAGGCTGGCTGCAGGGCCGGGGCTGGAGACCCCCGAGGGGCTCTGGGAAGGCCGCGCTGGAGCGTGGAGAGGGGAGGAAGCGTCGGCGTCCCGTATGCACGGAGGATGTTTGTGCACTGTTACTTATCATCGCCAGCAAGTGGAACGACCTCAGGCCCAGCCTCGAGAAATGGCCTCAATAGCCAAGGGACTGTCACCAGCTGCAGTTTCCAAAGGATACAGAAATCTGGTTTTCAGACGATATTTTTTCTTTTTTTGAGACTAGGGATTTGACCCAGGGGTGTTTTTACCACTGAGCCCCATTTCCAGCCCCCTTTTCATATTTTATTTAGAAACAGGGTCTCGCTAAGTTGCTTAGGGCCTCACTAAATTGCCCAGGCTGGCCTTGAACTTGGGATCCTCCTGCCTCAGCGCCCCCAGCTGCTGGGGTTACAGGTGTGCGCCACTGCACCCCGCTCAGACGCGATTTAAGGCTCCAGAAGATGCAGCTGATGTAATGTCAAGGAAACCCCAGCAAGAGGCGAGCTATTTTGTTACTCTGTTAGGAGACATGCATGTGCACATGGGAGGGTCCCAGCAAGAATGGCAGCAAGCCCTCCCAGGGTGATGGGCCAACCCCCGGCTGTGGCTGTCGTGTGTGTGTGTGTGTGTGTGTGTGTGTGTGTGTGTGTGTGTGTGTGTGTGGCCCTGGGGCTCTCACATGCTAGACATGTGCTGGACTCACCCCTAGCTATTTCATTTTCCTTTTGAGACGGGATCTTGCTAAATTGCTAAGGTTTAGCCTGGAACTTGAGATTCTCCTGCCTCAGCCTCCCCAGTTGCTGGGATCTCAGGTGTGTGAAAGGAAATACAGGCTGGTTGTGGTGGCACACACCTGTAATCCCAGGCTGAGGCAGAAGGATCACAAGTTCAAGGCTGGCCTGGGCAACTTAGTGAGACTCTGTCTCCAAATAAAAAAATAAAAAGGGCTGGGGATGTAGCTCAGGGCCTCTCAGTAAACTCCCCAGTAGCCCCCCAAAATAAAAGGAAATACAGTTTTGCCAAGTGCGGTGGCACACGCCACTTACCCTAGTAACTTGGGAGCCTGAGACGGGAGATTGTGAGTTCAAAGCCAGCCTCAGCAACTTAGCAAGGCCCTGACTCAAAGTTTAAAAAATAAAAATAAAAAGGGCTGGGGATGTGGCTTAGTGGTTAAGCACCCCCGAGTTCAATCCCTGGTACCCCCCTCCCCAAAAAGGGTAAGCCGGTGACATACAGCTTAGTGTGGTGGCGCACACCTTATTCCAGCTACTCAGGAGACCAAAGCAGGAGGATCACAGGTTCGAGGCCAGCCTGGGCAATTGAAAGAGACCCTGTGTCAAAATATAAAGAGAAGATCTGGGGATGTAGCTCAGGGGTAGAGCACCCTTGGCTTCAATTCTCAGGATTGACAAAAAAGTTAACTAACTGAATTAATTAAATTTAATAAAATAAATAAAAATAACTTCCCGGCGCCGGAGTGTGGCTCAGGGGTGGAGCGCTTGGCGGCACGCACAAGTCCCCAGGTTCCGTCCCCTATACCGAATATGTTTTTTCCTGCGTTCTCTGGTTTAGCGACAGCCGGTGGGCTCACTGCTTCATTTTCGGGGACAGACACTCAGAGGCGAGCTCTGAGAGACAGCTTCCCTCCAGCCCCTCCACAGCCAGTCGCCCGTGCCTCCCGCCAAACCAGGCAGGACCGCCCGCCGCCCCGACATCCCTGTGCCTTGAGTCCCGTGCTAGGGCTTCTGGGTCCCTCTCTCTAAGGTCTTCTGGGTCCCCCGCTCCATCTTGCAAAAGTCGCCCAGCGCTCCAGGCCTGCCTCAGAGTCGTTCACTGGGGACCTCACACCCCAGCACCTGGATGGTGGGCAAAGGACCCACCTTACCTCCCCCCCCTAGAGGCCTCAGGCTGGCCCAGAATTGATTTTGGGGGGTGGGGTACTGGATTGAACCCAGGGGCCCTTGGTCCCTGAGCCACCTCTCCAGCCCTATTTCATATTTTATTTAGAGACAGGGTCTTCTTTCACTGAGGCTGGCTTGGAACTGGAGATCCTCCTGCCTCAGCCCCCTGAGCTGCTGGGATGACAGGTGCGCACCGCCGCACCCAGCAGAATTGGTTTTTGTTCATCCCCCTCCCGGTATTTCACTTTGAAGGTGTCTAAACCTTCAGGAAATGGCACACAAACACCCTTCACGTGGGTCCTCCGTGACCCCTCCTCCTCTCCCGCACTCTGTCTGGCTGAGCCAGGGCGGCCTCTGGACCTTGGCCAGGGCGGGGGGTCCAGAAGGCACGAGATGCCCAGTGCCACAGGGAAATGAGGGGACAAGGACTCAGAACCCCCCCCCCCCCCGCCTCAGAGTAGGACCTTGCTCCTGGAGCCTTGGCCTTTCTAAAGTCAAGCCCCCCACTGCCTGGACGCCAGCTGCCCACGGCCAGCGCAGCCCTGTGCCGGCACCCGAGACCCGTCACCCTCTCCTGCCTCAGCACAGACAGCCCTGGAAGCCACCTTCTCCCACGCTGGTCTCCACTGTCCCTTGGGCCCTGCAGCCACCGCCCCTGCTCACCGGCCAGGCCCACCCTTCCTTTCCGTGGCAGATGCCACATCCTAAGAGCGGCAGAGGGCCCCACTGACCTTTCCTCCTCCCTCCACACCAAGGGCTGTGTCCACGAGGGGACCCGCCCACCCTGGCCTGCCCCACACTGTCTCCGGGTGGCACTGAAAGTCCTCGGTCCTGGGCAGAGGACGAGGATCGGCCCCCACCCCCACTTCTTACGGGGTGTGCAGGACGCGTTTGTCCCACTGTTAGGAGACTGGTCTGTGGGTCATGGCGGGGGACAAGGACACATGCCTGGTTGACTCCCTGGAGGGACGAACAGCAGCCTCCCCTCCTGTGAATCTGTGCTCCCATGCCACCTGCTTCCGTGTGACGGGCCTGACCCTCCTGTCTCAAGTGACACCTTGCCAAGCACCCAGTCCCTCTCCCTGCTCTACCTGGTTCCCTAGCAACGACCACCCGCTGACATTTTCTGGATGTCCCTCACTGGTTTCATTTCACCCCCGGGGGCCTGTCTCCCTCTCTGGAGACCCCATGAGGGCAGGGCCTCCGCTCGTTTTCTTTTCTTTTTTTTTAAATATGTTTTTCGTTGTCAGTGGATCTTTGTTGTTTTAAATTTATTTCTAGGCGGTGCTGAGACTCGAACCCGGGGCCTCACCCATGCCAGGCAAGCGCTCCACCGCTGAGCCCCAGCCCCGAAGCCTCCGATCACTTCCTTCTGCTGAGGACCCCCCAGGGCTCAGAACAGTGGGATGTGTGGGATGAGAGGAAGGACCTCCGTTTCCCTGCAAAGGCCGCAGCCATTCCAGACGCAGCGGGGCAGCCTGGGATCCAGCCTTCAGGAGGCTGAGTCAGGAGGATCCCGAGTTCAAGGCCAGCCTGGGCAACTTAGCAAACTCCTATCTCAAAATCAACCCCCCCCAAAAAGGGGGTGGGGTATGAGGTGCAGCTCAGCGGCAGAGCACCCCTGGGTTCAGGGTCCAGTACAGGAAGAAAACAAAGGCCGAGCCCCACGGCCTTCCTCCAACCCACTTGGCCTTTGTTCAATGTGTCCAGGAGACATCAACGCACACTGTGTGGTGTGCGACGTGTGGCTTGTGGGGTGTGTGAGCACGCGCACGTGCAAAGCAGGGAGATCAGGACCAGGACAGGTCTCAAGGGCCCTCCGGGGCCTGGCGTGTGGGGAGGGTCTCTGGCTCCTCAGAGCCAGGAGTGCGGGAGCCTGGCCTCATGAGTCAGACGCTCTCCGCTATCCCGAGCTGCCCTGGGCACCGCTGCCCCTTCCCGGCTCCCCCTCGGCTCCCCCTCGGCTCCCCTCGGCTCCCCCTCGGCTCCCCTCGGCTCCCCCTCGGCTCCCCTCGGCTCCCCTCGGCTCCCCTCGGCTCCCCTCGGCTCCCCTCGGCTCCCCTCGGCTCCCCTCGGCTCCCCTCGGCTCCCCTCGGCTCCCCCTCGGCTCCCCCTCGGCTCCCCTGGGCTCCCCTGGGCTCCCCTGGCTCTCTGGGGGGCAAGAGCTGCCCCACTTTGCAGATGAGGAGCTGAGGCAGGGGAGGTTGAGTGGCTTGCTCGGAAGACCCCGGCAGGTCCCCAGGAGTCAGCCCAGACACCAGAGACCGCCTGGGAGCCTTCTGCGGGAGGCTCAGTCGGCCGAGGAGGAGGGAGGCACAGAGAGGTGCAGTCACTTGCCCAAGGCCACGGAGCTGGTGAGAGGCAGGGCTAGGATTCACGCCAGGGGCTGCAGGACTCCAGCGGGGAGGCTGAGGTCCACTCCCAGGTGGTCATCCTGAAGGAGGTGTGACTGAAGAAGAGGGACAGGCAGCAGAGGAGGACAGAGACCAGGGCAGGTCACAAACTCCCAAGAGGTGGCTCGGCGGCAGAGCCCTTGTCTGCAGGTGTGGCCAGGTCCCATCCCCAGCTCTGCAGACCAGACGAAATAAACACAAATGTGCAGAACAGCTGCGGAGGGAGTTTGGGGAGGGGACCGAGCCTGACTGGGGACATGGGGACAGACTTGACCACACCTTTCATGTGTGGTGTCCCCAGGGAAGGAGCCTGCGACCTCTTCTCTCCCGATCAGTGGACACCGATGCCTGGGCCCACTGGTCCCCAGCCCTTCACGTGGGTGGGCCTTCACCCAGCAGGCCACAGAGGTGCTCACAGAGCCGGTGGGCAGAACCTCATCTGAGGCCACCCTGCCGCACTCTGCACAGGAGTCGGCCTGACTTACCTAGAGGTTCCAGGGCGTCCTCTGGGCAGGGGCGGCAGGTGTGACTCAGGATGCTCTGTCTGGGCTGGGATGTGGCTCAGCGGGGGAGCACGTGCCTGGCAGGCATGAGGCTCTGGGGCCATGGCAGCAACAACTAAAAAGAGCTGGGCATGGTGCACACCATGAATTCCAGCCACTCAGGGGAGGCTGAGGCAGGAGGATCACAAGTTTGAGGCCAGCCTCAGCATCTTAGCAAGAACTTGTTTCAAAATTTAAAAAAATAAATAAATAAAAGGGCTGGGATGTGGCTCAGTGGTAAAGCCCCCCCTGGGTTCAATCCCCAGGACCACAAAAAGAAAAGAAAGATGTTCCACTTTATTTAATCCTGTTCAGACAGTGAGCCAGCTCCGGAGCCCCCAGCAGAGCAGCCTGGGAGCCTTCCAGAGCCCACGGCCCAGCAGAAGGCTCAGCCCCAGGAGGGGCACGTGGAAAAATCCTTGTTACCTGAAACATCCAAGCAGGGACTTTTCCTTGGTGTCGCTCTTTCCAGGTCTGGGGAATGACCACAGTCCCTCTGGTGGACGGAGCTAAAGCCTTGGGGAGGGACCCCCTTGGAGGGTCAAGAAGTGGCCAGAACACAGGCTTTCGATCAGGCCAACTGGACCCCAGGGAGGCAGTCCCCGGCCTCAGTTCCCAGCCTCAGTCCCCTTGTCTGTAGCACCCACGTCACAGAGGCTGGGGGGCGCCAGGAGGTGTGCCCGGGCCGGGGGCCTTCCTACCGATGCCACTGCACCCACCACTCAAGCCTGTGTCCCCCCATCCCCTCCTGGGCTTTTGTTTTCCGTCTGGGCAGGGGAGGGTCAGCAGAGCCGCTGGAAAAGCAGGACGGTTGGGGCAGATGCACGGGCTCCGTCTTGGCCGCCAGGGAGCCAAAGGGAAGAAAAGTGCACAGACCCGAAAGCCCAGGCCCAGGGGACAGAGCCACCGAGGCCCTGTCCAGGAGGCGGGGGTGGGGGGGGGGAGGCTGGGGAGGCCGAGGGCAGCTGCTTCTCCCTGCGCCCTGGGTGGCAGTGACCCTGGGCCTGTTTTCATGCTAGGACTGTTAGCCGTCTAAAGAAAGGGGGTGAACAGGGCCCCCAACGCACATCTGCCTGGAGGGGCGCTTTCACAGCCTGTAGGAGGCAGGTGGTCAGAGGAGGAGGAGGTCTGGGGGCCTGGCCCAGCAGCTGTGCCCTGACCCTGGCACCAGAAATCCACGGCTTCTTCCCCAGAGGCACCTGAGTCTTCAACACCTGGCTCAGCTTTGGATTCCGACCACCTGGGTTCAAAGGCCAGTCCCACCATCTCCTTGCTGTGTGACCGTAGGCCAGTTGCTCCTCCACTCTGAACCTATGTTCTCTCACAACCTCACCCCTAAATGGAGACAACCAGGGCAAGGATGAAATAAGACCCCATGCAGCCTCTTGGTGCAGCCAGGCTGTTCCTGGAGGTGACCAGGGTGCACCCGTGGCTTGTCCCCAGACCTCAGACTGGAGTTCTGTCACCTCGTGAAGCGGAAGCTGCAGGCTCTTCCAAGAGTGCCCGAAACCAGCTGCAGCAGGAAAGCTGCTCCTGGGATGGGGGCTGGGTGCGCTGCGAGGGGGGCCTCTCCCAGGGCCTCAGGCAGCCTGGGCTCAGGGCCCCTGCTCACCCTGAACCACAGAGGTGACAGCAGTGCCACTCTGTAGGGTGGTTGTGAAGATTAAATGGGCTAATGCTGACAAAAGAGTTATTATAAACTCAGCCAAGCCGGGCAGGGTGGCACACACCTGGAATCCCAGCTACTTGGGAGGCTGAGGTAGGAGGATTACAAATTGAGGCCAGCCTCATACTCAGTAGTAGAGCACCACTGGGTTCATGTCTCAGTACCACTAAATAAATAAATAGGTAAATATCAAGATTAAATATAGGCTAAAACTGGGAAGGATACACCTTGCCTATAATCCCAGCTCCTTGGAAGGCTGAAGCAGGAGGAGGAGGATCACAAGTTCAAGGCCAGTCTCAGCAATTTAGTGAGAGTATCTAAAAACAAAACAAACAGAAGAGGGGCGGGAGGGGTAGGGAGCTCGGTGGTAGAGCACTTGCCTAATATGCACCAGTCTCCAGAGTACACCTACATACTCACACCTGTGATCCCAGCTACTCTACAGGCTGAGATGGGAGGACCACAGGTTCAAGGTCAGGCTGGGTAATTTAGCAAGACCCTGTTTCAAAATAAAAAATAAAAAGGGCTGAGGGTCTGGGGATACAGCTCAGTTGGCAGAGTGCTTGCCCCCATGCCCAAGGCCCTGGGTTCAATCCCCAGCACCACACACACACACACACACACACACACACACACGCGCGCGCACACACACGCACACGCACACGCACACACCAGGCCACAGCACCTCTTACATCCTTTTACATCTTCGGACCCTAGAGTCTCTCCTCCCCCCGACCCTCCAGCTGCAAGTCGTGCAGGAGACAGGGGTGGTGGCTATGTTGGCACTTCCCAATGGGGTTCCACAGACTTCTAAACTCCCAAGATACTCCAGACGGAAAAAATTAAAAACCACCACAGTCACACTGGCCTGGGTGCTGGTGGAGATCCAGTGGCCTCTCAGAACTTCCCACAGGACAGGAGAGGCTCTGGGGAGCCCTGCAGGGAGGAGATCTGTTGGATGTTTGTGTTGGTGTTTCCCAAATTTATTTCATGCAGAAAACCCCTTTCTGTCCAGCATCTGTTGAACCTCCTCCTGGCAAAACCCTGATAATAAAGGTCATTTTTAGCTCAAAGTTGCTTCAACCCACAGAGAAGAGGGGAAGCTGTGTTAAAAATCGTCCTCCCGGCCGGCCCCGTGGCGAACAGCTGTAATCCCAAAGGCTTGGGAGGCCGATGCAGGAGGATCGCAGGTTGGAAGCCAGCCTCAGCCACTCAGCAAGACCCATCTCAAAATGAGAAAGAAAAGGGCCGTGGATGTGGCGCGGTGGCTAAGCCCTTGCGCTTCAACCCCTATACCCCAAAGAAAGCCATCACACCCCCATCTGAGGAGCACCCTCCAGGGGTGCAGGGGGTGCCCACTCACCACCCAGGGGCTCTGAGTCTGCTCCAGGGATCAGAGAGGGAGGTCCCCTCAGGGCCACCCAGCCTCCTGGGCCACCCAGCTGGGTCTGGCTCAGCTCCCTGCTCCCCCACCCCCACCCCACCGCCACCCTCAGCCCAGACAGGACCCAGAGCCCACAGCGTTGTCAGGACTGAAGGTGGCAACTGCAAGAAGGTTCTAGAAAAGGGAGTTGCAAAAGAAGTGGGGAGAGCCTGCCTCCGGCGAGGGAGGGCAGGAGCCTGCACACCTGCAGAGGAAAGCTCTGACCTCAGGATCCAGTGACGGGGACAGTGCCACTTCCAAGTGGCCTCTCACAGCTCCTTGTCAATGTCTCAGCAAGTCTAACATCCAGCAACCACTTCACCTCCCCCAGATGGCCTCTTCTCCAGGCCATGGGGGATTTGGAAAATGAGTCTAATCAGCCAGTCAGTGGAGGAGAGTCCATTTATTGAGCACCTACTATATGCCATGCATTGTGCAGGAAGCTCTGTGTGTACGAGAAGATGAAGACCCCACTTTGCAGAGGGGGTACTAGAAGGTCACAGTGGTGAGTTAAATGTCCAGGAACTCAGCAGGGCAGTCTGCACAGCCAAGCTGGGTTTTGCCGCCAGGGCCGCACGGCCCCCTTCCCATGCTGTTGTGCTGCAGCTTGGGTAGGATCACCCACAAACGCCCCAGGGCCTGAGCCCTACTTCCCTCCCCAGGCCACACCCTTATACTAACCCAGGTTCTCAGCACCTGGGATGTGAGGAAGGGAACCCCAGGGAGACTAGCTCCCCATCAAACTGGCTCACATCCGAGATCAGAACAAAAACAAGGGCTGGGGCTACAGCTCAGTTGGTCCAGTGCTTGTCTCACATGCACAAGGCCCTGGGTTCCATCCCCAGGGCCACAAAACAAACAAACAAACAAACAAAACTGGGCGCCACAGTGACTCACGCCTGTGATCCCAGCAGCTCAGGAGGCTGAGGCAGGAGGATCATGAGTTCAAAGCCAGCCTCAGCAAAATCGAGGTGCTAAGCAATGAGCGAGACCCTGTCTCTAAATAAAACACAAAATAGGGTGGGGATGGGGCTCAGTGGCTGAATGCCCCTGGGTTCAATCCCCAGTACCAAAAAAAATAATAGGCATCGGATTGCTCTGTGCCCCCGAGAATCTGGCTGCTTCTGCCCCATCATCTAATCACCTTGAGGGGGACAGTAAGTTATTTTTCTGAACATGCCAACCCAGGCCAGCCGAGGCTCCCTGCTGATGGGAGACCCTCCTCAGGAACCCAGCTGGCCCTTGACCTGGGCTCCTGGAGGTCTCTGTCCCCTACTCCCAGATGCAGCTGTCTCCCGCGTCCCGCTCACTGGCCCCCCAGCAGCGGAGGACAGGCGGGCACCTGGGGCGGGGCGGGGCCAGGCTCCCAAACTTCGGAAAACACTTCTGTCCTGAGGCCCCTGGCCTCGTCATGGACGCCTGGCCCCCGACTTCCAGGGTTCCTGGGTGGCTGAGTGGCTGTGGGCAGGGAGGGGGCTCCATCTATCCCCTCCTGGGGTCCCTCCTGCCCTCCCTCAGAACGGGTCCCCATGTTCGCCACTCGGGGCTTGGCCACTGCCTGTCACTCACCTGCCAGCCCTCCAGGCAGGCTCTTTCCTGGGTCCCTGGTGGGAGCCAGGTCACAAGAGGGGCAGCAGCCTGGTGACAGAGAGGGTCAGTCTCCTGGGTCTGGTTGGCCGGGGGCTCAGGGGGGCTCTTGGAACCTGGATCCTGGGCTTCCTCGCTGGGTGCCCCAGGCTGGTTCCTCAGCCCCTCTGAGCCTCAGTCTCCTCATCTACATCGTGATTCAAAGAGTCCCGTCCTGCCTCAGCGGCATGGCCTTCGGGGAGTCCTTAACCTTGCTATTCTCTTGGGAGGCGAGAAGGGCCCCCTGGGTTCAAGGCCTCCTGGCGGGAGGCGCCTCAGGCCTCAGGCTCTGCTGGTCAAGAGAGGGCAGTCCAGGCTGGGGCTGAGGCTGAGCGCTGCCGGCCTTCATGGGCCCAATCCCCAGCCCCACAAATGGGGGAGCAGTCTGACAGCTGGGTGTGGCGGCCCACGACCAAGATCCCAGCTACTCAGGGGGCTGAGGCAGGAGGATTGCAAGTTGGAGGCCAGCCTCAGCAACTTAGCAAGGCTGGGGACGTGGCTCCATGATAGAGCGCCTGCCTAGCGTGAGTGAGGCCCCAGACCAAAAAGAGAAAAAGAAAATCGGGAGCAGCCGTCCAGATGGCGCCCGTGGAAAGCACAAGAAATAGGCCCCAGACCCAGTGGGGGACACAGTGAGGGGCCCTAACTCTCTCCGTTGTTTTATTGTCACTGTCGCCATAGTTGACGATGTAAGTACTGTACAGAGCTGCCCCTGGCCTGACGTGGCCTCGTGCTGGCCAGAACCGCCCCCCTCCAGCCTGCCCAAGCCCTGCCCAGCTCCGCCCCTCCACCCTCTCCAGGCCTCCCAGCCAGGCCCCAGGCAGCCTCCAGGCCCTGGGGTCGCCCCTTCCAAGCACAGGCGGGTCGCTTGCCATGGGCACAGGTGGGTCTGTGCTCTCCAGGTCTCGCCCTGGGTGGACAGGGAGGTTGCCCCCGCCCCGCTGGGCACTGTGGCCCACGTCTGTCATCCTAGCGCCTGTCGTCCCAGCTCCCAGGAGGCTGAGACAGGAGGATCACGGAGGATCGTGAGTTCAAAGCCAGCTTCAGCAACTCAGCCAGACCCTGTCCCCAAACAAAATACCAAAAAAAAAAAAAAAAAAAAAGGCTGGGGACGTGGCTGACTGTGAAGACCCGGGAGCGCCAGAGGCAGTTCCAGCCCGGAGCCGCCTCTCCCTGTCCCATGAGGGGAAATGGTGCGTGGTCGGGGCTGCTCAGGTGGCAATGTCTGGGTACAGGGGTGTTGGCGCATCCCAGGTCCCTCCCGGTCCCCACTGAGCCTTGTAGTTAGTGGTCAGCCCCCCAAACAGTGCAGAGGGTGTGGGGCTCACTGGGTGCCTCCCGCAGACTGTGCCCCGAGGTGGGCCTCGCACACCCCGAGTTGCTCCTGCCTCTGTGTCACCCGGCCCTCCTCCTGCTGGGCCCTCCCCTGATCTTGGTCTTGTCCATGTCCCTCAGCTCTGCTCAAGTGCTGCTCCCCAGAAATGTCCCTCCCGTCTAGAGTGGCCCGCCCCCCGCACTCCCTCTCTGCCCCCCCTTCACTGCGTGTCCGCTGAAACCGCTTCCTGGCAACGAGCTTTTCCGGGGAATAACTTTGGGCTCACAAAACTGCACAGTAGAGGGGGCTCCGACGACCCTCCACCAGTCTCTCATAATGGTCACCTACGACCTGTCCGTGGCACAACCAAGAGATTGGCATGGACACCTCTCCACTGCCGAGCGCAGGCTTTACTCCGTGGTTTTGTTGTTTGTTTTGTGTTTTGGCAGCGCTGGGGACTGGACCAGGGGGCCCTGACCACTGGGCAACACTGCAGCCCTATGAATTTTTTATTTTTTTTTCATTTTGAGCCACAACCTCAACAAATTGCCGAGGCTGGCCTTGAGCTGGCGATCCTCCTGCCTCAGCCTCCTGAGCGGCTGGGGTCACCGGCGGGCGCCACGGCCCTGGCTGTCTGTTTCTTCCTCCTTTTCTCTGTCCGCCCGATGTCTGGCCTCCGGTGTCGGTGGGACAGCCTCCCCCGCCCCTCAGCCCGGCAGCAGGCTCTGGCTGTAAAAGGGAGACCGATAACGTCAGAAGCAGCCAACCGGTGGCCGAGAACACCCTCTGCCAGGTGCCGTTCCGGGAACTTTCCACCTGGCAGCTCACCGAGTCCCCCGCCACCCATGGCGCAGCCGCCGAGGGGGAAACTGAGGCACGGCGCAGGCTGGTGGCGGGCCGGTGGCTGTGCAGGCGACCTGCACCAGAGCCTCGCCAGCTGCCCTCAGAGCGGGGCAACGCTGGTCCAGCTGGTGGGTCCTTGTGACCAGCAGGCAGGTGGGCGTGCCCTTCCACCAGCAGAGCCTGGGCTGCCAAGCTGGCTGACCTGCTTGTCCTGGTCCCCAGGGGCCTGGGGGGCAGCCCCAGGGCAGCCAGAGGCTTCTGGGCTCTGCCCAAAAGGGCATGGGGGCCACTCCAGGGCACCCCTTCCCCTTCCCCAGGGAGGCTTCGGCCACAGACTGAGGGCTGGGTCCCCACATGTGTGCACAGGGCGCGCACCACCCCAGGCCACCACCTGCCCTTGGCCTTCCCTCAGGCCTCCAGGTTCTGGCTACTGGTGTCAAGGTCCAAGAATAGGCCCCTCTTCAGAGGGACAGGCCCCTGGGGGAGCTGGCTGGCTCTGGGAAGGAAAGAACAAGAAGAAACGGGGTCCCCTTGTGGCTGAGGGTGGAGCAGCCGGGGCCAGTGATCTTTTCCCAACAGCCACAGAGCAGACTGGAGGGATGTCCCAGCAGTCCCCGAGGGAGAAGCTGTCCTCCCGCAGTGGACAGGCCCGGGCTCTGCCCCAGCAGCCAGGGCAGCCCACAAGCCCTGCCTGGGGTCTGCTGGGGGCTTTGAATGCCAGTGGCCTCGCGGGGGTCTCCTTGAGGTTCCAGCCACAGCCCCCACCCAGCGCTCTGGGGAACAGAATGAGCATGGGGACACAGGGGACACTAGGAGGTGGTGGCAGCCGCCTTGAGATAGGCAGCAGCTCGGTTGAGAGCTGGGGGCGGGGCCTGCAGTGTGTGGCTAATTAGGCAGTGACTGTGATGAATCGGGAGAGGCTGGCACTTGCTAATTAAAGGTGCGGTGTCTCCCTGGCAGGAAGGAAGGCAGGAGAAGCCACCGCAGGCCAGGCTGGCGAGGCCCAGCCCGGCCCAGCTGCCCTCGGCCCCTCCCGGCAGGCCTGGCCCCCTCCCCACTTCCCTATCTCGCCTCCCCACCTTGCCTGCTGGAGCCCCAGGCCTCCCCAGCCCTCTCCACCAACCCAAATTGCTCTCCAGATAAGGGCGGTTGCTGCGGGGGAGGAGCCCGCTGTGCCCAGCTTCTGGGCTGGTGGGTGGGCACCAGCTGAGGCTGTGAGATGCACTTTCCACCCGAGTCCTAAGGTCCTAGTTGAGCCCAAGAGTCCGAACAAGAAAGAGGTTGCGCCAGGCACAGAGGCCCACACCTGTCATCCCAGCTGAGGCAGGAGGAGGCTGAGGCAGGAGGATCGTGAGTTCAAAGCCAGCCTCAGCTAAAGCAAGGTCTAAGCAACTCAGTGAGACCCTGTCTCTAAATAAAATACAAAATAGGGTTGGGGATGTGGCTCCGTGGGCAAGTGCCCCTGAGTTCAATCCTGGTACCCTCCCCCCCCCAAAAAAAGAGGCTGGCTGTGGGAGCCACAGCCCAAAGGTGACAATTTTAAGACTCACAAGGGACTATAGGCATCACTCAAATTTCCTGACAGTTCCTGATGTCAGCCTGCTCTCCCCCAGACACCGTGTGTGTGTGTGTGTGTGTGTGTGTGTGTGTGTGTGTGTGAGAGAGAGAGAGAGAGAGAGAGAGAGAGAGCACTCCTTTGTGGCCTTAATATTCCTGTCCTGAGATGGGATGTTCAGATCTCTGACTTGTTGGTTCCAAATACAGTGGACTAAAAGGCCACAGGCCTCTGTCCCAGCCCCAGTGGATTCCAGGCAGAGGAGTCCCTAAGGCACAGGCTCCAGGGACCAGAAACCTGAGTTCAATCCCAGCCCCACTCGGCCGCTGCCTGAACTTGGGCCTGAGAGCTAATTGCTCTGTACCTCCGTTTCCCTGTCTGCAAAGCTGCAGTTGGTCACGCTGCCACCTGGACCGTCTCTAAGGGCACCATGAACCCAGGTGAAGCGCTTAGCGGGGTCTGGCCTGCTTTCAGCAGGGGCTGAGGGTGGCCTGGCTCCAGGTCTCCCCTCCTCCTCCCAGGGGCGCTGGCAGCAGCTCCCTGAAGCTGGCGCCCTGAGGACAACTGGAGAGGTGAAGGGACTTGCCCAAAGCCACACAGCTACGCAAGACACCTCCCTGGGTCCCTGGAGTGGAATGAAAGGTGAACTTCTACTGGAGGCGGAGTGCTGAACCCGTCACCAGGGAGGAGACCGAGATGAATTTGGGACTCAGGCTGCCTCCAAGGGGCCCGCACTCTGGAAAGGGAGGAACATCAGCAACGGGGCCCACCCGAGGGGGATCCCAGCGCCTCTCCATGTGGGGCTGCGGGGACCCTCAGAGGGGGTGAGCTGCTGCTTGGTGTTGGAGCTCCGTCTGCAGAGCGAGTCGTGGAGAAAGGTCCCTGATTGTATTTGGAGGGTAGAGCGGCATTGTGGGATAGCGGGCGGCGGGACTGAAGAGACCTCCCTGGTGCTTTGGAAAGTTCCAGCAGTCCCTGATGCCCCTGCAACCTGCCTCTGTGGCTCTGGGGTCTGTCACTCCAGGTATCCGGGAGGTCCAGGCCCAGATGCAGTGACTGTAGAGACCACACTGCCCATGAACCCTTCCGTGTCCACTAAGGGCTGTAATGCCCCCTCTTCCAGGTAGCCAGGCAGCCACTGGGATGGGGGCTTCAGCTGCCCGGGGTGGAGGAGGGGAAGTACAGTGGCGGTAAGAGGCTCAGAAATATGAGAACCTTTTTTTTTTTTTTTTCTTTTTCTTTTTTTTCCTGCCAGGGATTGAACCGAGGATGGGCTTTACCACTGAATCACCTCCCCAGCCCTTCCTTAGTTATTTAATTTATTTTTTAAATAGAGAAGGGTCTCATGTGCCTATAATCCAGTACTCAGGAGGCTGAGACAGGAGGATGGTAAGTTCAAAGCCAGCTTCAGCAGCTTACCTAGACCCTGTGTCAAAATAAAATATATATTTTTAAGAAAAAAAAGGGGGCTGGGGCAGGACACAGTGGAGCACGCCTGTCATCTCAGTGGCTTGGGAGGCTGAGACAGGAGGATCAGGAGTTCAAAGCCAGCTTCAGCAATGACAGGCCCTAAGCAACTCAGTGAGCCCCTGTCTGTAAATAAAATACAAAATAGGGCTGGGATGTGGCCCAGTGGTCGATGAGTTCAATCCCTGGTGCCATTGATGGAAACCATTGGAGGCTGAGAACCCCAAGTCCGATGGCCTCTCTGGGAAGCCTGGGGTCTTAGGCAGACAATCAAAGCAGCTAGGGGTGATGGCTGGGTCACTGGCCCCCGGGGAATGACGCCATCCCGTTGTCCTGAGATCAGGCCTCAGTCAGACCAACGGGACAGCGGTGGGCCCGGGCATGGAAGCCCTGGAAGCTTGTCTGTGCCAGCCGGGGAAGCCAGGGGACGTCCGCCCGCCCGCCCGCCCCGGCCTCCCCAACCCGCGCACCGAGCCGGCCAAACGCTGGTCTGGGGCGCCGCCTGGCGGCCGCGCTGCACACAGCGGGGATGCGGCAGCTGCTGACAAGTTTATTGGCTGTCAAAATTGGAGGACTTCAAAGGGGACCAGCCTTCCCACGGTAGAGATGGGAAAACCAAGGCTGAAAGGAAGTGGCTGCCCAGGGTCACTCAGCAACGCAGTGGCTGAGCCAAGAATGGAAGGCCCGGCACGGGATGCAGCTGGGCCGAGAGCTCGCCCAGGCGGCCGGAGCCCGGGCTCCATCCCCGCGCCCCGCCCTTCTAGAATGGCCTCTGCAGCCCGGGGACTTTTCTTGGAGGGTCTCAAAGCATTGCACGCTGAGGGAGGAGAGGGGACTGTCCAGGAAAATCCCCAGCGCACGTGTGATGAGGCATGTAACTCCCCAGCCTGGACAGAAGGGGGCCCTGCCTCAGAGCCCAGGGCTCCCACGTTGGCAAGGGTGGGGCATTAGAGCCCCGTGTCTTACCCTGCTGGAAGGGAACCGTGAACAGACCAATATTTTCCGAATTCCTAAAAGGGCCTTTCTATAGCTAGTATCATACCTAATGGTGAAAAAAACTTGATACATTCCTCCTGAGATCAGGAACCAGCAAAGATGTTCACTCTCACCGACTTTATTATTATTATTTTGTTCCAGGGATTGAACCCAAGGGTGCTGAACCATTGAGCTGCGTCCCCAGCCCTTTTCATATTTCACTTAGAGAAAGAGTCTCACAGATTGCTTACAGCCTCGCCAAGATGCTGAGGCTGGGCTTTGAATTTGCCATCCTTCTGCCTCAGCCTCCCAGACTGCTGGGATGATAGGTGTGCACCACCACACCTGGCCACTGTCACCACTTCTCTTCAATACTGTACTGGAGGCTCCAGCCAGGGCAGTTAGTCAAGGAAAAAAAAGTCACCCAGATTGCAAAGGAAGAAGTAAAACTATCTCTATTTGCAGATAACGTGATATTTGTATATAGAAAATCCTAGCCAGGAATGGAGGTGCATGCCTATTATTTCAGCTCCTTGGGAGGCTGAAACAGGATGATCAAAAGTTTGAGGGCAAGCCAGACATGGTGGCACACACCTGTAATCCCAGCAGTTCGGGAGGCTGAGGCAGGAGGACTGTGGGTTCAAAGCTAGTCTCAGTAAAAAGCTAAGTAACTGAGTGAGACCCTGTCTGAATAAAATACAAAATAGGGCTGGAGATGTGCCCCTGAGTTCAATCCCTAGTACCCCCAAAATAAATAAATAAATAGATAGATAGATAGATAGATAGATAGATAGATGGATAAAAAAAAGTTTGAGGCCAGTCTCACCAACTTAGCAAGACCTTGTCTCAAAATTTAAAAAGAGGGAGACAGGGGCTGGGAATATAGCTCAGTGGTAAAGTGCCCCTTGGTTCAAACCCTATTACCAAAAAGACAAAGAAAATTTTAAAGAATTCACTAAAAAAATATTAGAACTAATAAATGAATTTAGTAAAGCTGCAGAATATATATATATATATAAAAAAGCTGTATTTTTTTTCAGTTGCAACAAACACGTCAAAATGTAACTAAGACAATAATTCCAGGGCTGGGGTTGTGGCTCAGCGGTAGAGCGCTCGCCTAGCACGGCCTAGCACGTGCGAGGCCCTGGGTTCGATCCTCAGCACCACATAAAAATAAATAAATAAAGGTTTGTGTCCATTTACAACTAAAAAATAAGTCATTTTTTTTTAAATTTTTAATATTTATTTCTTAGTTCTCGGCGGACACAACATCTTTGTTGGTATGTGGTGCTGAGGATCGAACCCGGGCCGCACGCATGCCAGGCGAGCGCGCTACCGCTTGAGCCACATCCCCAGCCCCTGAAAATGATCTTTACCGCTTGAGCCACATCCCCAGGCCTAAATAAACATTTTTAAAAAGACAATAATGCCATGTATGAGGCTCTGGATTCAATTCTCAGCACCACATATAAATAAATAAAGGTCCATTGACAACTAAAATAAATATTTGTTTAAAAAAATAAATACAGTTCAAAGGGAAATTCAAGACATTCAGGATAGCCAAAACAATCTTTAAAAAGAACAATGTTGGGCTGGGGATGTGGCTCAAGCGGTAGCGCGCTCGCCTGGCATGCGTGCGGCCCGGGTTCGATCCTCAGCACCACATACCAACAAAGATGTTGTGTCCGCCGAGAACTAAAAAATAAATATTAAAAAAAATTCAATAATAAAACACAACCCAATGAGAAAGCATGAAAGAAGGGATCTGATTAGACATTTCTCCAAAGAAGACACGAACAGCCAATAAGCAGATGAGAAGATTCTGGAAATCCTTATTACTCACGAGGGAGATGCAAAGCAAACCCACCCGGGACTCGACTTCACACCACCGTGGTAGCCCTGACTAAGGCAGGTGACGAAGATATTGATACCCAGACACTCCCGGCAGGAGTGTGAACGGGAGCTGCTGCTTCAGAAACCAGTCTGGCAATTCCAAAGGTCACATGGATGACCATAGACCCTGAAAATCCACACCTAGAAGGCAGATGCCAAGAGAAATGAAAACATACATTTGGAAAAACAAAACACCCTTCCATGACTCTCCATAACAGCACTGTGCGCGGCAGCCAAAAAGTGGAAACAACCCAAAGGTCCCTTAGCTGGTGAGTGGATAAAGGTGATACCCATACAACGGAACATTACTTAGCAATAAAAAGGAATGAGGTGCAGAATCGTGCTATGAGGTGGAAAAAGCCATAAAAGTATTAGGCTTAGTGGAGCCGGGTGCAGAGGTGCACACCTGTAATCCCAGCAGCTCAGGAGGTCGAGGCAGGAGGATCACAAGTTTGAGGCCAGCTTCAGCAATTTAGTGAGGCCCTAAGCAATTCAATGAGACTTGGCCCAAAATAAAAAATAAAAAGGGCTGGGGATGTGGCTCAGCATTCCCTGGGTTCAATCCCCAGTGTCTTTCCTCCCCACCCTACCCCCAAGTATATATATATAGTGCTTGGTGAAAGAAGTCAGTCACACAGGACTAGGTACTGTATAACTTCATTTCTATAAGACGTTCCACACGGCAAATCTATAGAGACAGAAACCAGATTGGCGGTTGCCTGGGGATAGAGGAGGGGATTAGGAGAAATGGATGTGGGGAATTGGTGAAAATGCTCTAGTGTGAAGCACGGTGAGGGTCGTATAACTCTGAATATACTGAAAACCTTTGAATTGTAAATGTCAAATATTAACTGCATGGTATATGAATGGTATCTCAATAAAACTGTTTTGGGTGGTGCTGGGAATTGAACCCTGGGCCCACACACAGGCTAGGTGAGCACTCTGCCCCTGAGCCACTTCCCCAGCCTTTTTTAAATTTTAAGACAGGGTCACACTAGGTTGCCCATGCGAGCCTCAACATCTCTGTCCCCCTCCGGGTTGCCATGGTGACAGGCAGGCCCCCACAGGCGTGTCTACTGAGCCCACAGCTCACTTCCAGAAACTTTTTTTTTTTTTTTTAATTAGTTTTCGGCGGACACAATCTTTGTTTGTATGTGGTGCTGAGGATCAAACCCAGGCCGCACACATGCCAGGCGAGGGCGCTACGGCTTGAGCCACATCCCCAGCCCCAGAAACTTTTTTATAAAATGGTGTACCAGGACGGATGTGTGATGATTTTCATTGCAGGAGGGGAGCGTGGCTTATTGGTAAAGCAGCACACGTGCACACATGCACACACACACACTCATCTACCCAACCACATATTTTTTTCATTACAGAATTATTTGTAACAGCAAAAGCATGAACATAGCTTAAGTGCCCGTCAGAATGATCAGTTATGTTCGTTTCTGTGATGGAACAATGGAGTTATTAAAAATGATGCAGAGGGGCTGGGGACATAGCTCAGTTGGTAGAGCGCTTGCCTTGCATGTGTGAGGCCCTGGGTTTGATCCTCCACACCACATAAAAATAAATAAATAAAATAAAGATATTGTCTCCAACTACGAACTAAAAAAATATTTTTAAAAAATGACGGAGAGGGGCTGGGGATGTGGCTCAAGCGGTAGCGCGCTCGCCTGGCATGCGCGCGGCCCGGGTTCGATCCTCAGCAGCACCACATACCAACAAAGATGTTGTGTCCGCCGAGAACTAAGAATAAATAAATGTTAAAATTCTCTAAAAAAAAAAAAAAAAAAAAAAAAAAAAAAAATGACGGAGAGAGCCAGGCATGGTGATGCTCACCTATAATTCCAGTGGCTCGAGAGGCTGAGGCAGGAGGATCACAGATTCAAAGCCAGCCTCAGCAACTTAGTGAGACCCTGTATCAAAATAAAAAGGTCTGGGGATGTGACTCTGTGCTTAAGCATCCCTGGGTTCAATCCCCAGTACCAAAAACAAAAACAAACAAAAAGAAAAAACCTGTAGATTAAAAGGTACTTAGGGGCTAGGGCTGGGGCTCAGTGGTGGAGTGCTTGCCTTGCAGATGTGAGGCCCTGGGTTCGATCCTCAGCACCACATAAAAATAAATAAATAAAAATAAAGATTGGGCTGGGGATGTGGCTCAGGCGGTAGCGCGCTCGCCTGGCATGCGTGCGGCCCGGGTTCGATCCTCAGCACCACATACCAACAAAGATGTTGTGTCCGCCAAGAACTGAAAAATAAATATAAAAAAAAAATTCTCTCTCTCTCTCTCTCCATCACTCTCTCTTTAAAAAAAAAATAAAGATATTGTGTCCATCTACAGCTAAGAAAGTATTTGGGGAAAAAAAAAAGATACTTAAGGGCTGGAGATATAGCTCAGTTGGTAAAATGCTTGCCTTGTATGCACAAGGTCCTGGGTTCAATTCCCAGCACCACCAAAAAATAAAATAAAACAAACAACAACAAAATGTTACTTAAAACACCTTTCTTTAAAAAAAACATCTAAGGAGACACACTTGGGTGAAGCAGCAAGAAAAGTTGGGTCGTGGCTAATTAAATGGTTAATTCGGGCAGGAACTTATGACTGAGACCGGCCTGGGGGTCCTGGGGAGGCTCACAGAGTTGTGTTAACTTCATTGGCTTCTTTGGGGCCTTACAATAATTCATGGGACTGAGCAATGATTTTATATGTGCTTTCTGCATGATATATTTTATAATAAAATTTTTTAAATAAAATGTACTCATTCCAGATTTTTAAAAGCAAGCAATATCAGATTCCATTCTTAGGGGGTTGGGAATCTGTGTGTGCACACGCCCCAAACCCCTGGACACTCGGGACGTGGACTTTCCCCTTCTATTTTTCCCTCGGTCACCGTACATTCTGATCCGGCTCTGACACTGTGTGAGCGAACAGCTGTGAGACACTGGAGCCGTGGGGACAGGGCAGGAGATGACCACGGTCCACTGCCTGCCCCAGCGGGACCCAAGGCCCAGCTCCTACTGCGGCTTCCTGGTGGCTCCGGGGAAGCTGGGGCAGGTGTCCTCAGGCACCGCCCACCCCGCCCCAGGGATGATGTGGTGAAGGTCCCCCGCTCCCACTGCATCGCCGTCCTAGGTGGGCAAGGAGGGGTGCTGCAGGCAGGAGGCCGGGCGTGGGGCAGGGGAAGCGCCTTGCCCGGAGCGCAGAGGGCACTTTGGCGCCCCAGGGACCCACTCGCTATTTCCCAGATTAAAACACTGAGACTGGGAGAGGGAAGCCACTCGCCCCTGCTCCCCGATGACCACGGGACAGGGTGAGGTGCAGAGCCAGAGCCTGGCCAGACGTGGTGGCACAGGCCTGTCATCCCAGCAGCTTGGGAGGCTGAGGCAGGAGGATCTCGAATTCAAAGCCAGCCTCAGAGATGGCGAGGTGCTAAGCAACTCAGCGAGACCCTGTCTCTAAAGAAAGAGGGCGGCAATGTGGCCCAGCGGTTAGGCCCCGCTAGATTCAATCCCCGATGCCAAAAAATATGCGAAAGGCCAGAGCCTGCGACCTGTGCTGCTCTGCAGGAGCCTCACCCCCTGGAAGGTGATGTCAGTGATCCTACTGCAATCCCCAGGGCACAGGTGACAGTGCTGTCATCCACCCCACCTCGTTGGCTCCTCTCAGTCTGAGTCTAACTTTATTTCCCCCATTGACACCTGAGGCCGAGGGACCCGAGTGGCAGGTCGAGGGCGAGGTGTGGGTGGTCTCTGGCGCCACCTGTTCCTGCAGCCTGGGGGACGCTGGCCTGAGCTGCGCGGCAGGGGGACAGACAGCAGCTCTGCAGACAAGATGGGTCCCTCTCCCAGCCCATCCCCAGCTGCAGCGTGTGCCCTTCCAGCAGAGAAAGGACACCGAGTGACAGAGCCACGGCGTGCTGCCAGGGACAACTGCCAAGGTCTCAGGGGACCTGTAACCCTCTACTGCCTCCCCGGGCAGCCTCAGCCCAAGACCAACCCCAGCCTCTCCGTCAACCAGCTCACGCCAGGCAGCTCAGACCATGGACAGAGCCTGGCCCCTGCCAACAGGAGGGGCTGCTTCGTCCCCAAGGCCGACCACCTGCCCACGCAAGGGAATCTGGCCCGAACCCCCCAAAACCCTTCCAATACTTTACATCAACCCCATTTACAATATTTACAGAAGAGACAATGGTGGCTCAGAGAGGGCAAGTGAATTGTCCAAAGTCACACAGTCAGAAGTCCTCAATTTAGGCCAAGAAGAAGGAAAAGAGGAAAGGACCCTGTGGGGGCACTCAGAGGGAGGAAATGAACCTGGTGTTGGGGGGGACGGGGGAAGGGAGGTCTGTGGCACCCGCTCCGTCTCTCTCAGCATGTGACTTCATCAAGTCACTCTTCTCCACGGAAGGACCGGCTCCGCGTGCCAGTCTCTCTGCTGGACACTGAGGAGGACTCAGAGATAAGCTCCTCTTTGCTCTCACAGAACTCAGGGTTGAATGGAGAGGGAAACTGAGGCAGGCCGGCAGCACCGCGTGCATCCATCCGCTAGTGTCCCCCAGGGTCTGCGAGGCCACGCTCAGTGCTGGAGGCGAGGGCACCAAGCACAAACCCGAGAGCCTGCCCTCCTGCAGCGTGTGTTCTAGAGGCTTCCAGAAACCCTGCTTGCACAAGCCCTGAGCTCTGAACACCACGGGGACCTGGAAAGGCCGGAGGTGACGCAAACCTGGGGACTCTCCGAGTCACCTCAGGCCTGGTTCCAGGCTGCAGGCAGAGACCGGGAGGGTGGGGAAGGCGGACTGGCGCCCCCCCAGGGACCCATCAGGGCCAGGGGAGGCCAGAGCTGTGCAGAAGGGTCACCTGAGTGACTGGAAGGTCAGTAAGGGCCACCCAAACAGGGTGCAGCCGTAGATTCCTGGGGCGGGGGGCACATCAGAGCATCTCAGGGGATCCCTGGCTCCTTTTCCTTTATTTTTTCATTTTTATTTTTTGTACTAGGGATTGAACCCAGAGGCCTTAACCACTGAGCCCCGTCCCTCCCTTATATTTTTGAGACAAGGTCTTGCAAAGTTGTTGAGGCTGGGCTGGAACTTGCAATCCTCCTGCCTCAGCCTCTGAATTGCTGAAATTACAGGTGTACGTGTACGTCACTGAGCCTGGCTAGATTTATGTATTTTTATTTATTTATTAAATTAGTAGTAGTAGTAGTAGTAGTAGTGGGGATTGAATTCAGGGGCACTGAGCCACCTCCCCAGCCCTATTTTGTATTTTATTTAGAGACAGGGTCTCACTGCATTGCTCAGCACCTCACTGTTGCTGAGGCTGGCTTTGAACTTGAGATCTTCCTGCCTCAGCCTCCCAAGCGTCTGGGATTACAGGTGTGCACCACCACGCCCAGCTAAGTGGAATTTTTTTTTTTTAAAGAGAAGAGAGGACAGAGAAGAATTTTTTAATATTTATTTTTCAGTTTTCGGTGGACATAACATCTTTTTTTTTTCTAAAGAGAGAGTGAGAGAGAGAGAGAGAGAGAGAGAATTTTTAATATTTATTTTTTAGTTCTCGGTGGACACAACATCTTTGTTTGTACGTGGTGCTGAGGATCAAACCCGGGCCGCACGCATGCCAGGCGAGCACGCTACCGCTTGAGCCACATCCCCAGCCCCACAACATCTTTTATTTTATTTTTATGTGGTGCTGAGGATGGAACCCAGCGCCCTGCGCATGCCAGGCGAGTGTGTTACCGCTTGAGCCATATCCCCAGCCCATGGAATTTTTTTTTTAATTCTCAAATTTCTTTGGTTTAAAATAAAAGAATAATCTAAGTAGGAAAATGAACAAACAAATAAAAGAAAATAACTAAATTATTAATAGGAAATTATAATCATAGTAAATAGTTTCAAAGAAAACTGGAATGCTCTGAGGGAGTGTTGGTGATCTACTGCAGTGTGGGGAGGCCAGCTACAGAGCAGGATGACAACAGAGATGCACTCGTGTCCACGGGGTGGTCTGCACAGGACTCGGGAGAAATAGGATGGGCACCAACTACAGCCATCTCTGGGCACTGTGGGGACAGATGATCGTCATTTCCTGCTTCCACCTTTCTGTAGTTTCCAGATTTTACGATGAGCATGAATCATGTTTATAATTAGATATAAAACAAACAAGTGTGAGCTGGGGCCAGGGCTGGGTGGACCGAGGAGAGGGCAGCCGGGCCCAAGCCCATCCCCTGACCCCCTGCGTGGAATTGGGTGGCTGCTGGGCTCTGTCCTCAGGAGGCCCAGCAAGGCCACAGGAGGCCAAAGGCAGCCAGCAGAGAGGTTGTGCGGCCCTCCAGCCCCCTCTGCCAGGCAGGAACCTGCTACAGGACGTGGGAATCCAGCCCCTGCCCTGGAGCCTCTGGAGGGTCACTTGGAGGCCACACATTTCCTGATGGGGACACTGCCAGGATGAACCCTCAGTGCAGGGTCAGAACATGGGCTGTTGGCTGGGTGTGGTGGCACACGCCTGTCAGCCCAGTGACACGGGAGACTGAGGCAGGAGGAACACAAGTTCAACGCCAGCCTCAGCAACTTGAGTTTAGCAAGACTCAAAGCAACTTAAGAGAGACTGTCTCAAAATTAAACATAAAAAGGGGCAAGTGGTAGTGCGCTCGCCTGGCATGCGTGCGGCCCGGGTTCGATCCTCAGAACCACATACCAACAAAGATGTTGTGTCTGCAGATAACTAAAAAATAAATATTAAAAATTTTTTAAAAAGCGGGGGCTGGGGTTGTGGCTCAGTGGTAGAGCACTTGCCTAGCATGTGTGAGGCCCTGGGTTGGATTCTAGTACCACATATAAATAAACAAAAGTAAAGGTCCACTGGCAATTTTAAAAATATTAGAAAAAAAAATAAAATAAAAAATAAAAAGGGCTGGTGGTGTGGCTCAGTGGTTAAGAGCCTCTAGGTTAGATCCCCAGTGTCCCCAAAACCAGAACAAAAAACCAGTCATCTACTACATGAGAGCTGCACCACCCCCTCCCCCTCCTTCTACTTCACCAGATTGAACCCCGGGAGCCACAACCCCAGCCCTTTTATATATTTTATTTAGATTGAACCCAGGGGCACTAACCACTGAGCCACACCCCAGCCCTTTCCTTTTTTATGTTTTTATTTGGGGACAGCGTCACTAAGTTGCTTAGGTCCTGGCTAAGTTTCTGGGGCTGGATTTGAATTTGCGATTCTCCGGCCTCAGGGTCATCTGGGATTACAGGCCTGGGCCACCGCTCCAGCCAGTCACCTCCTTTGTTCCTTGCTCTTCTTCAGGGACGGGGCAGTGGCAGTGCTGGGGGAGAGCTGGACCTCCCAGTCCTCTCCCCAGGGACCTGGGCAGGCTCTCAGCTTCCCCATATGGGAATGGGGTGCCCGACCTACCTGGTCTCCAGACCCCCTTTCCACCCAAAGGCTCTCGATTTCTTCTCACCTGGGAGGTGAAGGCCAAGGGTGCTGGCTCTGGCTAGACCCTCCAGCTGGGCTCCCGAGACCAGTGTCCGGGGAAGCAGGGTGGGAACCCGGTTCCCGCGCCGGGAGCCCTCCAGCGCCGCCTGGTGGCAGGTGCCTCCTCCTGCAGCCCCTCCGTACTCACCGCTGGGGAGAGACCGGACCTGGGATGCAGGTATCTGGACAGGTGGCTCCAGCTCTCCAAAGCCAGAGTTGGGAAAGACTCCCAGATGGTCCCCTCACCTCCTTCAGGCCTCAGGAACAGCCCCTTCTAGGTCCTGACAGCTTTTGCCTTCCTTGGGGGGTTTGTTGGCCATCTGGTTGCCTGGTGGCTCCCTGGGACCCTGGGAGCATTGAAGCCCACAGATGTTTCTCCCAGAACAGGGGGTGCTCCCCTCCCCCCAGATCTGGCCAAGGGTGTGAGCCAGGGTGAAGAGAGGACCAGAAACCCTCGGTGGTCCTCGGGAGTGTGAGCCCCCTTGCTCAGGAACCCAGGCTTTGGTCCCCCTGGACGGCAGCAGGGCTGCAGATGTGGCTGGCGGTGGGGTGGGCACTGGTCACCAGGACGACTCACCGGGTCCCGGCACCTATGTGCCACCCACACAGCCTCTCCTCTGGCGTTTGCTGCCCCAAACAGTGAGCAAAAAATCCTCTTTTAGAGTGGAGCTGGGGGGCTGGGGATGTGGCTCAAGCGGTAGCGCGCTCGCCTGGCATGCGTGTGGCCCGGGTTCGATCCTCAGCACTACATACCAACAAAGATGTTGTGTCTGCCGAGAACTAAAAAATAAATACTAAAAAATTCTCTCTCTCTCTCTCCTCTCTCACTCTCTCTTTAAAAAAAAAAAAATAGAGTGGAGCTGGGCATGACTTCCAAGGTCATGACTGCACAGTGGGTGGAGATGGACCTGGGGCTGCCCAGCGGAGCCCACTGCACCCTGCTGCACTGGCAGGTACCCAGGGCCTGGTACCTGATGCCTGGCCCTTGACCCTGGCTACAAAATGAGGTCTTGTGATGAAACCTGAGGCAGCCTTCAGCCCCCGCTCAGCCACACAGCAGCTTCCCAGAGCCCAGCGCAGGCCCAGAGCCCCTCTCTGATAGCCCCTGGAGCCTGCTGGCTCAGGTTGGGGTGCAGCTCCTTGTAGAGCTTAGCCCGGGTGCCCACCTCCAGCACCCCAAATAAAGATGAGTAAATGAGTAAATAGGAAAAGAGAATGGAAACACGGTTGCACACGCCTGTAATCCCAGTGGCTCAGGAGGCTGAGGCAGGAGCATCGGGACTTACTGAGGCACTAAGCAACTCAGCGAGACCCTGTCTCCAAATAAAATATAAAAAGGGCTGGGGATGTGGCTCAGTGGCCAAGTGCCCCTGCGTTCGATCCCTGGTAACCAAGAGGGGGAAAAAACAAAAAAGGTAAAAAGAAACGTGAAATGAATTTTAATAATGTTTTTTATGTGACGCAATAGATCTAAGGTAGGATTTTAATGTATAATCAGTATAAAGATTTTGATGAGATAGGTTATGCCCCACACACACACTTTTTTTTTTCTTTTTTCTTTTTGGTACTACAGCTTGGAGGTCCTGTCCTGCCTTTTAAATGGACAGCGCCTCTCCATCTGGACTGGCCACACTTCAAGCGCTCGGCAGCCATACATGGCTGGTGGCCACTGGATGGGATGGCGTGGGGTTAGAGCAAAGAGGACAAACTGTGAGATGAGCCAGAGAGGTGGCCAGGGCTCACCCCGGATTTGATTCCAAGAGCTCAGAGAAGGCACGGGAGGGTTTGAAGCGGGTCAGGGTAGGAGCCGGGGCCCTCTTCGGAGGCTGGCCCTAGCTGTGCCTGGACTGCTTCAGGGCAGCGGAAATTGGCTGCCCGCAGAGACACCAGGCTGGGGCTGAAGGTGGCCTGGAGCTTTGGATGACAGCCCGTGGAGGAGACCCAGGAATGCGGAGAAGGCGCAGGCGCACAGAGACAAGCTGGCTTCCTGCCCTCGGCCTGGGCTGTCTTCTACCCAAGGACACGGTCCCCACACCTGCCGACTCCCGGAGAACTGACACCTCAGAGGACCCCCCCACAGACATCTGGCCAAGAGCTCTGTACTGAGACATCCTCTGTCACTGTGGGGGGGATGGAGTGTGTTACTGGAGACTGAATCCAGGGGTGCTTAAGACTGAGCCCCAGTCCCAGGCCCCGCCCCTTTTTGTAGTTGTAGATGGACAGAATGCCTTTGTTTATTTAAATGCGGTGCTGAGAACCAAACCCAGGGCCACTGAGCCACAGCCTCAGTGACCTCCCAGCCCTTTTTTTTTTTTTTTTTTGTATTTTTGAGACAGGGTCTTGCAAAGTTGCCCAGGTTGGCCTTGAACTTGTGATCCTCATGCCTCAGCTCTGGAGTAGCTGGGACCCCAGGCGTTGGGCACCCAGGTTGTGGTATCTATTACTGTGGTTACTGTTTGCCACAGATTCAGAGTATCAAGGTCCAGGGATGGGAAGGGACCTGTCTGTCACACAGCAATCTTAAGCACATCAGGAAGCAGAATTTCAATTTTCTAACTTCCAACTCTTACATAGAGATGCTTCTCAACGGAATCTGCTGGTCATCTCTTCCTTTGGACATTTACCAGAGTCTCATTGTGCACCAGGTGCCTTGTGGACAGCTTGGGGTAGATGAGAACGGTAGGAGTCTCACCTCTGCAACATGAACGCTCGCCAGCTCAGAAGAAAATGCTCCCCCTCCACCTCTTCATTACAGGGTGAGGAAGGATAGGTGCATATAAGAGAGCCAATGCTGCCAGGCACAGTGGCACAGGCCTGTAACCCCAGCGACTAGGGAGGCTGGGGCAGGAGGATCACAAGTTGAAGGCCAGCCTCAACAATTTAGTGCTCTAAGCACCTTAGCAAGACCCTGTCTCTAAATAAATAATAAAAAGAGTTGGGAGGGTTAGGGATGTGGCTCAGTGGCAAAGTGAGAGAGGGGCGGGGGGGGGGACACCAATGCAGATGGTAAACCACTCCACACAGTGTTGGCTGAGAGCTGGGAGCCTCACTGGACCCACCCATGCCTGGTCAGCTCTGAGATGCCAGCTCCACCTCTCTGGACCCTAGTGTTCTTGGCTAAATCGAACAGATGTTCACTGAGCACTTCCTCTGGGCACAGCCCCTCCCTCCACAGTCCGATTTGGAAGAAGGACCCCCTGCCAGTTAGACTGAGATGGGGCCTCTAAGGACAAGGGCTTCATAGCCCAGATTTCCTGGAACTTTTTCTTTCTTTCACTATTGAACCCAGGACACTCTACCACTGAGCTACATCCCTAGTCCCCCCCTTTTTTTAAAATATTTTTATTTTTTAGTTCTCGGCGGACACAACATCTTTGTTGGTATGTGGTGCTGAGGATCGAGCCTGGGCCACACGCATGCCAGGCGAGCGCGCTACTGCTTGAGCCACATCCCCAGGCCCCTAGTCCCCTTTTTTATCCCTAAATTGCTCAGGCTGGCCTCAAACTTGCAATTCTCCTGCCTCAGCCTCCTGAGGATTACAGGTGGACACCACCACACAGGGTCCTGGACATTTTTATCTAAACCACACCCTTCATCAGAGCTATATTTATTCTAGACTACACATCCTGGTGCTTAAATTATAATCTGTTGTTATAATAAAGTTATGAGCGTCTGGTTCACAGGATTTCACAGACCAGTGATAGCACCAAAGAAACTCTGCAAGACCTGCAACAGGACTAAAAAAAATTGTTATTCTGCCAAAGAAGGCCCTCAAAACCAAAGAACAAATGTTAAAGTGGAAGTCCACACACAGAAGAATGAAATTTATTTTACAAACCATTCACAAAAATCCCCTCAAAGTATCAGACCTGAAATTAGCCAGGCACAGTGGCTCACGTCTGCAATCCCAGAGACTCAGGAGGCCAGGGCAGGAGGATCGCAAGTTTGAGGCCAGCCTCAGCCACCTAGAGAGGCCCTAAGCAATTCAGCCAGACCCTGTCTCAAAATAAATAATAGTAGTAAAAATAAACAGCTGAGGATACAGCTCAGTGGTAAAGCACCCAGGGTTCAATCCCTAGTCCCCAAAACAAACAAATCAACAGACCTGAAACTATGAGCTGTGCAGAAAGGGGCCGGGCTGCAGCTCCAGAAGGAGAGCTCACAGGTTCCCACGGTTCCGCCTGCAAAACAAAACAAAGCCAAAACACTCACAGAAGAAAACACAGGGGGAGCCTCATCACACTGATCTTGGCACTGATTTCTTGGCTATGACACCAGAAGCACAGGCGACAAAAGCAAAAACAGATAAGTGACTACGAAAATAAAAGCTTTTATACAGCAAAGGAACAAGGACTGGAGTGGAGAGTCCACCTGGGATGCAGCGGAGACTCGGCAAACCGTGCCTCTGAGAAAGGGTCACCACCCCGGGTGGATCAGAACCTCCAGAGCCAGAGACAGCAGCCTGATTGGAAAATGGGCTAAGGGAGCTGGGCGTGGTGCACACACCTGTAAATCCCAGAGACTCGGGAGGCAGAGGCAGGAGGATTGCAAGTTCAAGGCCAGCCTCAGCAATTTAGGGAGGCCCTAAGCAACTTAGTGAGACCCTGTCTCAAAAAAAAAAAAAAAAAAAAAAAACCAACCCAAAGGACTGGGGATGTGTAGATCAGTGGTAAAGCATCCCTGGGTTCCAGCCCCAGTACTTAAAATTGAATTTTTAACCTAAAAATTATAAGACATACAACAAGCTGCCTTCTAGCAAGAACCTTATATCACACACACGCAAAGGAAGGTCCATCTCAAAATAAAGAATACCGGCCAGGCACAGTGACGCAGGCCTGTGATCCCTGCAACCTGGGAGGCTGATCACAAATTGGAGGCCAGCCTCGGCAATTTAGGGAGGCCCTGCAACTTAGTGAGACCCTGTCTCAAAATGAAACATAAGCCGGGCACAGCGGGGCACACCTGTCATCCCAGTGACTCGGGAGGCTGAGGCAGGAAGATGACAAGTTCAAACCCAGCCTCAGCGATTTAGCAAGGCCTTAAAGCAGCTCAGTGAGACCCTGTCTCTAAATAAAATACAGAATAGGGCTGGGGTGTGACTTGGAGGTTAAGTGCCCCTGGGTTCAATCCCTGGTACCAAAATTAAAAAATTAATAAATAAATTCAAACAGCTGGGATGTGGCTAGTAGTTAAGCACCCGGTTCATTCCCTGGCACCAAAAAAAAAAAAGACTACTTCATCTTTCCAATGAATCACAGCGTGTCTGTTTCTTTCTCTCTCTCTTTTTCGGTATCAGGGATTGAACCCAGGATCGCTCAACCACTGAGCCCCATCCCCAGCCCTATTGTGTATTTTATTTAGAGACAGGGTCTCACTGAGTTGCTGAGAGCCTCACTTTTGCTGAGGCTGCCTTTGAGCTCTCCATCCTCCTCCCTCAGCCTCCCCAGCCACTGGGATGAGGGGCGTGCACCACCTGGCCCAGCCTCTCCCTTTATCTGTGGTTTTCATTCTCTTTTCCTATTTATTCATTTACTCATTTTGGGGGTGCTGGAGGAGGCGCCAGGGCTACGCTCTACAAGGAGCTGCACCCACCCCGTCTCATTCCCCCTCATCCCCGTCTTCCCAGGCCCCGCCAGGCCTAGCACTCTGAAGTCCAGGGAGAGAAGCGGCCGTCCCTCCTCTGCCCGAAGCCCAAGTCCCCCGCACAGCTCACGGATCCAGAAAGAGCCTCTGCTGCCTTCCCGACTCTGCCACCTTCCTGCGGGCTGCCAGCGTCCACGTGGGGTGCCTCCCACCCCTCTGTACCCCACACCTGGGCAGGAGGGCACCAGGCAGGAGCGCTGGAGGAGTCCCTGGTGACCTGAGAAGGGGAAGGCTGGGACCAGGAAGAAGTGGCCTGAGGGGGGCAGCAGAAGACCTCCCTCCAGCGGACAGCCAGGCGGAAGGCACATTCCAAGTGGCACACCCCTGTAATCCCAGGGGCAGGTGGGCAGAGGAAGCTGGGGGTCGGGGACCTCAGGAGAGATTCCCACCAGGTGAGACTCAGGGCTGAGTCAAAGGGCAGGAAGAGGCCGAGCTGGGCCCCAGAACCTCAGATAAGCCCAGGCAGGAGGCCCCGCAGCCCCTGCTGGGCAGATTCAGCTGCCCCCTCCTCTCCTCCTGCCTGTGCAGACCCACAGCCAAGCAGGGAAATCAGAGCCACCCAGCCCTGGCTGCCCAGATGGGGGAGCCCCAGCAGCACTGTAGTGGCCCTAGAGGCCCAGGTGGGGCTCCAACAGGCCCCAAAGGAGAGGGAGATCTCCAGTGGCCTCTCACTCCGCCCCTGCCTGAACCACTCAGGGTCCCATCCACGCTTCAGGATCAAGACAGGGGCATCCCAGCCCGAGGCCCTGGCCACTGAGCCCTCCCACCTGCAGGCTTCTCAACGGGTTGTCATCCTCTGTGCCTGAACCACATTTTGGTACTGGGTATTGAATTCAGGGCACATGACCACTGAGCCAATAAACCCAGCCCTTTCTATTTTTTGAGACAGACATCACTAAGTTGCTGAGGCTGGCCTCAAACTTGCCATCCTCCTGCCTCAGCCTCCTGAGTCTCTGGGATTACAGGTGTGGGCCACTGTGCCTGGCACAATGAATGACACGTCTATTTGTGAGATTCTTCAAGTGCACAGGACACATGGGCCTTGGCTCACTGTGGGGACCCCTACATGAATAAGAGAACCACTTGAGGATTTGGAGCTCTGTGATGGTGGAGTGAAGAGAGAAGCCCCAGTTAAAGGGGCTGGAAAGGAGGGGGCAGCAAGGGTTTGGGGACCAGAGGGGCTTGGAAAGAAAGGACAGCTGATACCCACTGCTGTGTGACCCCTCGGGGTAAGCCAGCCCTGCAGGCACTGCCTCCAGCAGCCTCTCAGGTTGGGCTGTGACTAGGCCTGACCACACCCACCTGGAAGGCCTAGGACAGCAGGACCCAGGAGGGGGGACCCCCTGTTCAGAGCAGACTGGTTCCTTTGAACCTTATTTGATATAGCTGTTAATTGAGCCCTTTCATTTTATGGACAGGACATGTGGGGAAGTGACCCACCAGGTCCCATCTTAGTGTTTAATGTTTAAATGAATCAAAAAGGGAGTGTAGCCGGGCACAGTGGCACACCCCTGTAATCCCAGCAGTGCAGGAGGCTGAGGCAGGAGGATCAGGATCTCCAGCCTCAGCAACAGTGAGGCTCTAAGCAACTCAGTGAGACCCTGTCTCTAAATAAAGTACAAAATAGGGCTGGGGATGTGGCTCAGTGGCCCAGTGACCCTGAGTTCAATTCCAAATAGCCAAAAAAAAAAAAAAATAAGGGGGGAGTGTAGCCCGAGGTGGTGGCACACACCTGCAACCGCAGAAATTTGGGAGGCTGACCAGAGGATTGCAACTTTGAGGCCAGCCTCAACAACTTGGGGAGCCCCTGTCTCAAATTTAAAAAATAAAAAGAGAAGGGGATGGGGCTGGGATTGTGGCTCAGTGGTAGAGCGCTTGCCTAACACATGCGGGGCCCTGGGTTCGATCCTCAGCACCACATAAAAGTAAATAAATAAAATAAAGGTATTGTGTCCAGCCACAACAATAAATATTTATTTATTTATTTTTATTTTTTAGTTATAGTTGGACACAATACCTTCACTTCACCCATTCATTTCCATGTGGTGCTGAGGATCGAATCCTGGGCTTTTACATGCTAGGCAAGCACTCTACCACTGAGCCACAATTCCAGCCCTATATAAATATTAAAAAAAAGAGAGAGAGAGAGAGATAGTGATGTAGCTAAGAGGTAAAGCGCCCCTGGATTCAATCCCTAGTACCAATAAGTAAATATATGAAAACGTAAAGGCGTGTAAATTGGTGCAATGGTTTGGAAAGCGAACTCCGTGTAATCTGTTAAGGCTTGTGTCTGGCAACCAACCCTGCTGCTTCTAGGAACTATCCGGCAGAGAGTATGTTGTACTAGGATTTATGAGTCTGGCACTCAGACAGCAGGGGGAAAGCACAATACACTGTTTTAATAAGGGAGGAAGGCTTTCCTCATGGTGACGCCTGCCTGTAATCCCAGCTATCCGGGAGGCTGAGGCAGGAGCATCCTAAATCCAAGGCTAGCCTTGGCAGGTTTGCAAAATCTTATCTCAAAATTTAAAAAAATAAAAATAAAAATAAAAAGGGTTGAGGATCTAGCTCAGTGGTAAAGCATCCCTGGGTTCAATCCCCAAACCAGAAAGTAAATATGGTAGGAAAAAAGCCAGCTAGAAAACCACCAGGAGGCGCTCTGGGCCAGGGGCCGGCGTCAGGCTGTGAGCCCAGGAGGCCTGGATTTAAATGACAAAAACAAGACAGTCCCCAATTCTTCTCAAAGAGCTTTCCAGCCACTTCCTTCATCCCACCCTGGAAGCTTTTATTAGAGGCAATAACTTCATGTTTTGAGTCCTCTCTGTCCTTCCTCCCAAACAACTCCCTTTCCAAAAAACAAGACATAAGGCACCCACATCCTCAGGTGGCCCTGCTGGGTGGGTGGCTGCCCAGGCCCTCAGAGTTCCTCCTTCAGTTCACTGGAATTTGGAGCCAGACTTACCCATGTCCTTCCTGGGCCTTGTGAGAAACAGGTGCTATAAATCTCATATTCCCATGATCAGATGCGGATCAGGCTGGGCACGGTCACACCAAAGCCGCACCCCAGGAGAGACCAGGGGGCATTAAAGGGAATTGAGTGAAATAAAGCCTGGCCCAGGGCTGGCCTGTATTCTGAGCCCTCTGGATGGACCCCGGCCTCCTCCTCAGCTCTCCGCCCCTGTCCCTGTTGCTAACCCGTCGTCCTCCGTCCTGTCTCCTGTAAACCTGCCACCGTTTCTTCTGCCTGGGTTCTGCCTCTGTGTCCCCTGCCTGTCTCAGGTCCTGGGCACCCCCATGTGGGCCAAGGTCCTACCACCTGTCCCCCCATCCACTTTGTCTCTACCTGAAGGCGTCTAGGCAAGAATTTCTCACCTGTCAAGAAGGAACGGAAAGATTCCTTCCTAGGCTAGGCATAGAGGCAAGAGCCTGTAATCCCTAGAGGCTGAGGCAGGAGGATCACAAGTTCAAGGCCAGCCTCAACAATTTAGTAAGGATAAATTGTTTGATCCCCAGTACAAAAAAAAAAAAAAAAGAAAAAGATTTTTTTGTGTTGGTACTGGGGATGGACCCAGAGGCGCTCCACCACTGAGCTATATCCCCAGCCCTTTTTACTTTTCACCTTGAAACAGGGTCTCACTAAGTTGCTTAGGGCCTCATTAAATTGCTGATCCTCCTGCCTCAGGCTCCTGAGTTGCTAGGATTACAGGTGTGCGCCACCATGCCCAACTGGAGAGGTTTGATCTGCATTAGGGGCACAAGGGTCCCCTGCCACTCTTCCAAAGTCCAGGGGAAGCCAGTTTCCATGTGGAATCCCCTGACTCTGGCCACTGACTAAAGAACAAATGGTGTCCACTCCAGGGACCCAGCGCACCTGCTCATTCATTCCTCCAACAAATATTTACTCAGTGCCAAGCTCTGGGCTAGAGAGAGGAAGACAATAAAAGGGGAAACCACCGGTGAATGCCTTGTTGCACACAAGGTCAAGTGCCATAAAGCATGATGGGCGTGAGAGGAAGGGCGTCCTGGCCCGGGAGGGGCTCTTGGAGGACGCCCCTGGGGCTGGGCCCTGCCTCCTGAGAGCAGGAGAGGGAGTGAAGTCACAGAGGGGCCAGCCAGAGGGGGGCAGCAGAGGCTGGACGGGCCAGACTGCCTGACGGTGGGACACAGCTAGTTAGATGCTGCTTTCTAACCTCCTCCTGCTGCCTCCACCAGCTCAAGGCCCTTTGTTCAATGTCCTTACTCACTGTGAGTGGGGTCAAGGGTCCACCCTGGGGGCTCCCAGGGCAGGGGCTACAGCTTATCCAACTCTGAGGCCCAGTGAGCAGCAGGGGCTTAGCAGACATTTGTTGGATGGGCTCTGGGCATCTCCAGCCTGTAGGCCAGTACTTGGCGGGAGTTCCGAGGTGGCCCAAGGCCACAGGCTCCCCCCATGCTCGGTGGACAGGCAGACTTGGGCCTGCAGGAGGGCATCTCATGGGTACCCACGGGACTTCTGGCCTTCACTGCTACCTGCTAATAGTCACCACAAAATGCTGGGTGCGATGGCCCACACCTGTAATCCCAGCGGCTCTGGAGGCTAAGGCAGGAGGATCCTGAGTTCAAAGCCAGCCTCAGCAACTGCAAGATGCTAAGCAACTCAGTGAGACCCTGTCTCTAAATAAAATACAGAATAGGGCTGGGGGTGTGACTCAGTGGTCCAGTGCCCCTGGGTTCAATCCCTGGTACAAAAAAAAAAAAAAAAAAAAAAAGCAGGGTCTTGGCCGTGCTGAGAGCATTGTGAGCCCCTAAAGATCCCTGAGCCCAGCTCCTGGCTCCTCCCAAGTGTTTCACCTCTAATTTGTCGATCTGTGGCTGCAGTGCTAGCTCAGACCTCAGGGGTGCAAGTTTATAGAGTGGCCTGACAAGATGTCCGTGGCAGAGCAGGATGAGGTGGACCACGCCTGTAATCCCAGGAGCTCTGGAGGCTGAGGCAAGAGGATCATAAATTCAAGGCCAGCCTCAGCAATTTAGCAAGGCCCTAAGCACTTTTTTGGGGGGGGCTGGGGATTTGAAGCCAGGGCCTTGGACATTCAGAGCAAGCACTCTTCCAAGTGAGCTATATCCCCAGCCCCAAACCCTGTCTCTAAAGAAAATGTAAAAAAGGGCTGGGGATGAGGCTCAGTGGTGCCCCCTGAGTTCAATCTCCAGTACCAAAAAAAAAAAAAAAAAAGATGTCCTTGGTCCTTAGCACTCAGAGGATAGGACTGGCCGGCTCTCCTGCAGGCCTTGTCCCCTGGTCTGAGCCTGGCAGGTAAAACACCCCACAGCACATAGCCAACAACCACAGTGGAGCACCTCCTAGGTTGGGGACTTTTGAGAAAGCCCAGGGGGGAGGTGCGCTGGGAGTGGCCCTGGGCCTCGGTGGTTGGTTTATCAGCTTTCACAGAGGAACAGAAACCAGCAGTTCAGGATGTGGCAGGTGCGAGTAGAAGAGGAAGGGCAGGGTCTCAGCCTCGTCCTCCCCAGGCTGTTTGGGTAACATCCCACCTCGGCTGCCATTAGGGGGTTTCTTTTTTTTTCTTTTTCTTTTTTTTTAAAGAGAGAGTGAGAGAAGAGAGGGAGAAAGAGAGAGAATTTTAATATTTATTTTTTAGTTTTCGGCGGACACAACATCTTTGTTGGTATGTGGTGCTGAGGATTGAACCCGGGCCGCACGCATGCCAGGCGAGCGCGCTACTGCTTGAGCCACATCCCCAGCCTGCATTAGGGGGTTTCTGAGTGACCATAGCACCCCCACTCTGCAAGGAGGAACTTGAGGCAGAGGGTGAGCAGCCCCCTCCCCTCCTCCCTCTCCTAAGACTGTCAAAACATCCTTCCCCAAATAATGGGTGTCAGCTGGAGGTGCTTGCAGGACTCCAGGAGTTCACACCTCACTAGGGAGACAGATAATTAAGTGCAGGGCATCATCTGCTGCTTGCATGGAAGTCCCTCAGTTCCTGGAGCACTGTGGGGGGACAGAGATGGCCATATCCATCTGGGGGACAGTGTCTGGCATCATGCAAAAGGTGGGCAGGGTGAGGCATGATGCCATCCACGGAGCCAGCCACTCCCAGCAGCCATGGCTGCAGCCAACTGATTGACCGGAAGTGCCAACCACACACGCTTTGCTGCGTTTGCTTTTCTAGCAGCCCCAGAGCAGGCACTGCTCCCATTTCAGAGATGGAGAAACTGAGACTCATAGGGATGAGGAACTTGCCCACAGGCTCCTGGGCAGTAGGTAGGGATGGAAGGAGGCAGCTGGCACTGCACGATGAGTTGGTCCTCCTAGGAAGCAGTGAGAGCAACTTCTGCCCCTCCCCCGCCCCACCCCTGTGTTTAAATTGCCAACCTGTCCTAAGGGCTATGTGCATTGGCTTCTGCCCATTTCTAGCATCGGTTCCCCTTGCTATTTCTACCTCTCTCAGCTGCTGGGGTGGGGGCTCTTCCTGGAGACTTGGCACAAAGACCAGGACAAAGGAGCAGGCTGGACTTGGCCTGCAAACAAAACTGGTAGGAGGAGGCCTGGACCAGATGCTGCTCCGCACAACTAGATTTTCTCAGCCTCCAGAGGCCAATCCTCCTCTCAGCTCCCGTTGTGCGGGCAGCCAGGGGCAAACTGCTTTCAAGTGTGCATCACCAGAGCCGACCACCCAATCAACACAGAAAGAGAGGAAACCTGAGGCTCCTCTTTCTATAAGTGTGTCCCAGAGCCCTGGGGCATCCATTGTCCCCCCAGAATGGAAGCAGGACAGGAGTCACGGTATTTGGGCATTTGTCCTCTGAAGCCTAGGCAGGCTAGTGACTTGCCCAAGGACACCAGGACCCTTCCAGGCAGGCTGAGGTTAGGGCTCAGCTTTTCCAACAGTGCCTATAGGAGCTGGGTGAGCCTCAGGGGGCAAGAGAAGGGTGAGCTGCAGGAAGGTGCTTTGGTGGCCAGAGTCTCCAGTCCAGCGGTGGCCAGCCACCCCCCCCCCCGCAAAGCTCTAAGCCTTGGTGAGGTCATTCAGAAGGAAAGAATATTGGCAAGAGCCACGATCGCTAAAGCACCAGCTTAGCTTGTCATGGCGTATGTGAGGCAATGGCGGAGCAGAGAGAGGACACTCTGCCCAAGAACTGCATGGACTCGCCAGCCCCCCCACTTCACTTCTGGTGCCCAATAAGAGGGCATCTTCTGCCCAATTCACCTTCCTGTAGTGCTAGGGATCAAACCCAGGGCCTCATGCATGCTCTTTACCACTGACTCACACCCCGTGTCCTCAATTTTTTTTTTTTTTTTTTTTTTTTAGTACTGGGGATTGAACCCAGGGACGCTTCACCACTGAGCTACATCCCAAGAACTTCATATTTTTTTTATTTTGAGAGAGGGGTCTATAAATTGGTGAGCTTGGACTTGAGCTTGCAATCCTCCTGCCTCATTCTCTTGACCCTGACATGGCTTTGGGATTGGGCAGACTTGGTGTTTAGAACTCATGCTGGGCCTGGTGGTGCACACCTGTAAGCCCAGTGACTTGGGGAGGCTGGGGCAGGAGGATCACAAGTTCAAAGCCAGCTTCAGCAATGGTGAGGAGCTAGGCAACTCAGGGAGACCCTGTCTCTAAATAAAATGCAAAATAGGGCTGGGGATGTGGCTCAGTGGTTGAGTGCCCCTGAGTTCAATCCCCAGTACCAAAAAAAAAAAAAAAAAAAAAAAAAACAAATAAACTACAGTTTCCAGGACTGGGATACAGCCCTGGGTCCCACTCCCCAGTAAAAAAAAAAAATAAATAAATAAATAAAAACCCCAAAAAACTAGTTTCCTATTTAGTTGCTGTGTGGTTAGAGCAAATGAATCCCCCCCCCTTTTTTTTTTAACTTTCTAGTTTTTTTGTTTTTAGTTGTAGTTGGACATAATATCTTTATTTTATTTATTTACTTTTATGTGGTGCTGAGGATCCAGCCCAGGGCCTTGCACATGCTAGGCAAGTGCTCTACCGCTGAGCCTCAACCCTAGCCCTGCTCCCTTATTTTTTTTTTTCTCCCAGGGTTTAAACCCAGGGGTGATTAACCACTGAGCCACATCCAAAAGCTTTTTTTTTTTTTTAATTTTAATTTTAATTTGCGCCTCCCCCATTGCTAAATTGCTGAGGCTGGCTTTGAACTTGCAATCCTGCCTCAGCCTCCCCAGATGCTGGGATTACAGGTGTGGGCCACTGCACCAGGTGACAACTGCTTCTTAACGTTGCAGCAGGACTTCAATGAACCCAGGTGTCTGCAGAATGGCGCGCTCTGCGGGGGTCCCTGGGGGGACTGATGGCAGGTATCCCCTCCTGCTGCTGTCCCTCTCTGGTGGCGAGTACTCGCAAGTCAAAGCCGCGGGTCTTCTGCCTGCGCCTTGAGATGGCCGGCCTCAGGCCCAGGCCCAGGCTTCTCCGGCTTCAGGGGTCGACGGCCCGCGCCCCCTGGAGGATGCCGGGGAGGGACGCGGGGCAGGTGCAGCACGCGGGAGGCCGGGTCCCCTCCCCCCCCCTCCCGCGGCTCCCGGCTTTCCTACAGCCACCTCGCGGCCACCCCTCCCCCCGGGCCTCCGGGGCGGGGGTGGCGCCGGGGGAGGGGTCCCGGGGACAGCCCGCCCCGCGCACAGACCCTGCTGCGGCAGGCGGCGGCGGGCCGTGGGGCCGACCGTGCTGACCGCGGCCTCGAGGTGGAGGGCGGAGGAGAGCGAGGCCGGGTCCCCCCCACAGCCCGCCCCGACAGCTAAGAAAAGCTCCCAGGGACAGAAACCGCCAGGGACGCGCAGCGGCTCCCCGGAGCCGGGCCTTCCTCCCCGCGGCCGGCTGCCCGCGGCAGATTAGCCTCGGCTCCGGAAAAGCCGCTCTCCAGCCCGCCGGGGGCTGCGGCTGCGCGGCCTCTGCCTGTCAGGAAGCCATTCATAACAAACGACACCCAGCGCCCCCACACCGTCCCCAGCCCCGCAGCCCCGCCGCCTCCGGTCCCCTTCCCCCCCCACGCCGCCCCCAGCGTCCACACCGCAGCCCTCTCCTCCTCTCCTGGGGGGAAGAAGGATGAGACCACGTGAAATAAGGCCAGCCCGGCCCCAGTAAATCATGTGCTGGTCGCCTGCCCTGGGGAGGAGAGCCCAGAGAAGAAGGGCAAGGACGACACTCGGTTAGAAACAAATGGCAGCCACTGGCTCTCTAAGGGGCTTCCCTGCCACCACCGCAGAGTGGTGGGTACCTCCTTATCTTTATGAGTAGCTAGAGGTTCCCAGGAAGCCAGGCAGACATAGATAACTGGGTCCCAGGAAGCCCTGTAGGCATGGATCACTGGGCCACAGGCTAGTCAGGTGTGGTAGCCCAGGCCTGTAATCTCGGCCACCCCGAGGCTGCAGCAGGAGGATTGCGATTTAGAGGCCAGGCTTCGCGTTTCAGCAAGACCCTGTCTCAAAATAAAAATTGAAAAGGGCTGGAGATGTAGCTCGGTGGTAAAGCTCCTCTGGGTTCAATCCCCAGCACTAAAACAACAACCACAACAAAAACTAGGTTACTGAGTCACTCTGCAAAGGAGATAGGGTCACAGAGGGGAAGTAACTTACCCTGGGTCTCCTGAGAGTTGGAAATGCAGATAACATCACTGGAATTCTGAGACTCTCCCTTACCTGGGATCTGCAGCAATGCAGCACAGGTTGGTCTCCTGCTGAGGAATTTAATTCGGAAGCAGAACCCTGCCTGCCTGGTCCTCTAACTTCCACTTCATTCCACTCCCCCTGCCTTCCTTCTCCAGCTGCTCTGGCCTCCTTGTTTCTCAAATAGGGAATGTATGACTCTAGCCTCAGGGCCTTTTCGAGTGCCAGTCTTCTGTCCTCCACTTGTTACACATCAGGTTCCTTATCATGCTGCAAGACCCAGTCCTTCAGCTTCTCAGAGACCTCCTGACCATGGTAAACCACCCCTCCACACACACATGTTATTTCCCATCTGTGCATGAAGGTAGTTCCAGTCCTAATTCATATTACAAGTACATTGTGTATTTTGCCACCTCCTGTCAGCCTTCCCAGGTGGAGGAAGCCCATGGAGCTCCTTTTGCTAACCAGGGTGTCCCCAAGGCCCTGCACAATCATTCTCCAGGTGAATTCTATGGTGCAGCTGCGCACAAAGTAGAACCTTCACAAATATTTGTTAAATGAATAGTTGACTAACTTACTGCTGTAAACTATCAGAACACCTCCAGCGCGTACCTCTGGCCATACCACCTAATCAATCACTTAAATGATCTTATTTTTGTTTCTATTTGATGCTGAGAGAGGCTCAGAAGAACACAGAAGGGCGAGGGTGGCGGTGGGAGCTAGGAGCCCAGGTGCAGTTCTGTTCTGTTCCACCAGGTAGGCGTCCTGATCGCAGGGCCTGCTGTTGGTGGATGGGAGCACACTCCACAGATTAAGCCCCTCGGGGGAGCCATAGAGGTCCTTTGACACTTGCTGCTTTCTGAGACAAAAGTTTTGCCCTTCTCATCAAGATCTAATCAGCATTTCCAAGCATCTACCAGAACTTAGTCCTCCATCCGAAATCAAGGCAAATATATCCAAATGATAGAATCAAGGGTTTTCAACATTGATTTGTAATTTTTTAGGGGGGTACCAGGGATTGAATTCAGGGACACTTGTATACTGAGACACATCCCCAGCCCTATTTTGTATTTTAGAGACAGGGTCTCACTGAGTTGCTTAGGACTTCACTTTTGCTGAGGCTGGCTTTGATCCTCTTGCCTCAGCCTCCTGAGCCACTAGGATTACAGGTGTGTGCCACCTACCACACCTGGCTTGATTTGTACATTTAAACCATGTGGTCTGTTAATCCTGCCGAGGTTGGGCTGGGCTGCTGATGTAGCTCCATGGTAGAGCTTGCCTAGTACACACAATGGTATGCATGTTCAACACTCAGCACCACACACACACACAAAGCAGAGGACCTGGTCACTCCCTCTTCTAACCCATTCCTATTCATGGGACTGAGCTGGGGCAAGGTGAGCCCCCAGGGAGATTCTGATGCACACCAAAGACTAGACAACCTCTGCTTTAGGTTGATGATTTGAAACCCTGGTCATACATGGGAACCCTCAGGGGTATGGAGCCTACAAATTCGGATGGCAAGACATCAGAGGGCCGTGGCTGGGGACCTGACAGTGGCATTTTTCAAACATTCTCCTGGTAGATTCTATGGTGTAGCCAGGGTTAAGAATCACTGGCCTGCCGAACATGGTGGTGCACACCTGTGATCCCAGTGGCTACAGAGGTGGAGACAGGAGAATCTCAAGTTCAAAGTCAGCCTCAGCAAAAAGCGAGGCGCTCAGCAACTCAGTGAGACCCTGTCTCTAAATAAAAATACAAAATAGGGCTGGGGATGTGGCTCATTGGCTGAGTGCCCCTGAGTTCAATCCCTGGTACCAAAACAAAACAAAACAGAAATCACTGGCCCAAATGCTTGCTTTGTAGACTATTCTAACTGACCCAATTCAAAGGACCTGGATCATCTCGGGGAGGTGAGTACTTGGAATCAGAACCACCCAACTGTATCCCCAGCCCCACTGGTGAACACAGACCAAACAATTACTGTGGGCTGTGCTGGGTATTCTGGCCAGGAGGACAGGGCCAGAGGGCACGGGGTGCTCCTGCCTTTCTCCAGGGCCATCCGTCACTGCACCGCAGCCACTGTCCTCCCTGAGAGCAAGACACTGCCTGCCCAGCAGCTAACCCCTCACCTGGCAGGTACAGGCTCTGGGGAGCAGAGGTAAGCAGGACCAAGTTATGTTTTCACGTGAGTCCAATCAGAATTAGAAGATTTCAAAAAAGTTGAAGACCCTGGGCAGGACTGAGAGGGTCCTACCAACCCGAGGAGCAGAAGGTTCCTTCAGGAGCTGTTGGTCACTTGGTCAAAATCCAGACTGTGCCCATGTTCCAGCTGAGGGCCTTTGGACAATCTGTTTAATCCCTCTAAGCCTCAGTTTCTTTTTTTTTTTTTTTTAAAGTATTTATTTTTTAGTTTTCAGCGGACACAACATCTTTGTTTGTATGTGGTGCTGAGGATCGAACCCGGGCCACACGCATGCCAGGCGAGCGCGCTACCACTTGAGCCACATCCCCAGCCCCAGCCTCAGTTTCTTCGTCTGTCCAATGGAGATCAGTATAGTTCTAACTTAGGGCCACTCACACCAGGAAAATACATGAATGCAATGCTGCACTTACCGCCTGCCTGGCAGACGGAATCCTTCAGAAATGTTGGCAATGATCATTGTCATTACTCACAGAACAGCAGTGCTGGAAAGGTCTTGGAGATCATCTCAATTAATGCCTACATTTTGTAATCAGGGAACCCAGGCGGGAAGGAGGAAGGCTTGCAGGTGCACGGCGGCACCCTGACAGCAGGGTCCCCATCCGGGCCACCAAGGAGGGCTCTGGAGTGCTGCAGGGAATCAGCCAACAGGGACTCTCTGGCCTGGCAGAATTCCTGCCTGGACGGTCTAATGACCCGGAGCCCGGACAGGCTCCCAGCTCTCGGCTCGTTCCAGGCAACGTCCTTGTGGAGCGTATTTTAGGATCAGCAGAAACCCACAATGCTTTGGACCAAGCACTTTCCCTCTTCTTGCTGAAGCCCAGGGGTATTTTCTAGGAAATTGAGTCCATCTGTTTCTGATTCATTTGTACTTAACTCATCACCAGGCTGTTTTGTAAGGGCCCTTTGATGTGAAAGCAGCCTGATTCCATAAGCCTCTCTAAGCCTTTATTTAGTCAACAGTAGGTAAACGCCTCTTCAGAGGGGCCAGAGGCAGCTTCTTCATCTCCCTCTGCACATGGGCCAGGAGGAGGCCAAGGGCGCCCAGTGCCTGTCCAGCAGCTCCACCCGCCCGCCCTGCCTAGCACCTGTCAGCCAGGGCAGAGCGCCCCTGACTCTGCCAGCCTCAGGCTCCTGGACTGGCTTCCTCTTCTTCTGAGTGCTGGGACCCCAGCCGCCTTCCCTCCCTCAGCCACAGCCTGTCTGCGTGGATTTACGATTTCCTGCATGTGGCTCAGTTTCTTAAACTTGATGTCAAGTTCCCAGACGATGAGGGGCTAGGTCACTTCATTCATTGCACCCCACCGGCCCTGGCACCATCCTTTGCACACAATTTCAGGGACCATGATTCCAAGCCAGAAGCCTGTAGAAAAGCTCACAGGTGTAGGGTCCCCAAAGGGACAGGGGGGGCAGAAAGACTATTTGAACTTGGGGCTGCTCTATACAGCAGTTCCAAGAACTTGTATTCGAATTGAGCTTTTCCAGGTACACAGGGAAGAATCTCCACCTCCTCCCCTCAGACTAAAGCACACCATCAAATCTCAAACCAGCCCTGTTTCATGTGGCGAGATGGGAAAACAGAAGTACTGTCCAATCCAGGAGGACAGAGGAAACTCTTCACCAACCCATGTCAAGGGTGACTTAGGAGGGGAGCCAGGGTGCTGTAGAGGACATCCCTAACATCGTCAGGTTGACTTCAATGCCTAAAACTCACCCAAAGGCATCTGCTGGAGGGAGACTCTTGACAGGTTCTCATTTAGCTGGTTACATTCCATTTATTTATTTATTTAGCAGGACCAGGACTGGGGATTGAGCTCAGGGCCTCACGCATGCTAGGAAAGCACTCTACCACTGAGCTACAACTCAGCCATTCTAGTTTGTTTCTTTTCTTTCTTTCTTCCTTTTTTTTTTTTTTTTTTGTACTGGGATTGAACTCGGGGCACTTAACCATTATGCCACATTCCCAGCTCTTTTTAATATTTTACTTAGATAAGTTGCTAAGGCTGGCTTTGAACTCAAGATCCTCCTGCCTCAGCCTCCCAGGCACAAGTCACTGCACTAGGCCCTAGTTTCTTTCTTTCTCTCCTTCTCTCTTTTTAAATTTTTTGTTGAGGGTAGGTACCAAGGATTGAACTCAGGGGCCCTCGACCACTGAGCCACACCCCTAGCCCTATTTATATTTTATTTAGAGACAGGGTCTCACTGAGTTGCCTAGTGCCTTGCTTTTGCTGAGGCTGGTTTTGAACTCCCAATTCTCCTGTCTTAACCTCCAGGAGGTGTACGCCACCACACCCAGCCCTAGTTTATTTCTATGTGAACTTTTTTTCTTTTGTTTTATACTTTTTCTTATACTGGGGATTGAACACCAGGGTGTTTTGCAACTGAGCTACATCCCCAGGACTTTTTATTATTTATTTATTTATTTATCATACGGGGTGGGAGTGGGGGGGATTGAACTCAGGGGTACTTGACCACTGAGCCACATCCTCAGCCCTATTTTGTATTTTATTTAGAGACAGGTTCTCGAGGAGTTTTTTAGGGCCTAAATTGCTGAGGCTGGCTTTGAATTCATGATCCTCCTGCCTCAGCCTCCTGAGTTACTGGGATTACAGGCTTGTGCCACTGGACCTGGCTTTGTTTTTTATTTTGATGAATGGTCTCACTAAATTGCTGAGGCTGGCCTCAAACTTGGAATTCTTTTATCTCAGCCTTGCAAACTGCTGGGATTACTCATGTGTGCCACCACACCCAGCTATTTATTTATTTGTTTATTTATTTATTTATTTTGAGGTGCCAGGGATTGAATCCACAGGGATGCTACCAATGACCACACCTCTAGAATTTTTACAAATATCGCTGTTTTGAGGCTGGGCACAGTGGCGCATGCCTGTAATTCCTGTGGCTCAGGAGGCTGAGGCAGGAAGATTGCCAGTTCAAAGCCAGTTTCAGCAAGGGCCAGGTACTGAGCAACTCAGTGAGACCCTGTCTGTCTCTAAATAAAAAATACAAAATAGGGCTGGGGATGTAGCTCAGTGCTCGAGTGCCTGAGTTCAATCCCTGGTACCCGCCTCTAAAAATATCTTGCTATTTTGGGACAGGGTCTCTCTAAATTGTGCAGGTTGGCCTCACACTTGTTATCTTCCTGCTTCAGTCTCCAGAGTGGCTATTTAAACATGTTTTTCCCCCCCAGGAGAGTAGGTTCCAGCCAGCTGCAGTGGCACAAGCTTGCAATCCCAGCAACTCATGAGGCTGAGAGAGGAAGCTCAAAAGTTTGAGGCCAGCCTCAGCAATTTAGTGAGTCCCTGTCACAGCATAAGAATATAGCAAAAAAAAGGGTGAAGGTGTAACTCATGGTAGAGTCCCCTTGAGATAAATCCCCAGTACTGAAAACAAAAACCCATGTTAAAATTTAAACAAACAGGGCTGGGGATGTGGCTCAAGCAGTAGCGCGCTCACCTGGCATGTGTGCGGCCCGGGTTCGATCCTCAGCACCACATACCAACAAAGATGTTGTGTCCGCCGAGAACTAAAAAATAAATATTAAAAATCTCTCTCAAAAAAAAATTATTTATTTTATTTATTTTTTTTAAAGATTCTTTTTTTTTTTTTTTTAAAGAGAGAAGGAGAGAGAGAATTTTAATATTTATTTTTTAGTTCTTGGCAGACACAACATCTTTGTTTGTATGTGGTGCTGAGGATCGAACCCGGGCTGCATGCATGCCAGGCGAGCACGCTATTGCTTGAGCCACATCCCCAGCCTCTCGATCACTTATTTATTTATTTTTCTCTTAAGACCAGGTCTTGCTATTTTTCCCAGGGTGGGCTTGACCTCTGGATCCTCCAGCCTCAGCCTCCCAGGGAAAACCTTACCATCTTTGGTTTGGTTTGGTTCGGTTCTGGAGATTGAACCCAAGAGTGCTTTGCTACTGAGATACACCCCCAGGACTTTTTATGAGACAGAGCCTCAGCTAATTTGTTGAGGTTGACCTCAAACTTGCAATCCTCCCTTCCGGGCTTCCCAAATTGCTGGGATTACAGGCGTGCATCCCTGGGGCTAGATCATCTTAACAAAAACTAGAAAACTCAAAAAGAAAAGGGCCGGCTGGGTGTGGTGGCACACACCTGTAATCCCAGCAATTTGGGAGGCTGAAGCAGGAGGACTGCAGGTTGAAAGCCAGCCTCAACAATTTAGTGAGACTTGAAGTGCTGAGATGTGGCTCTGTGGTTACAAGGGACCCTGGGTTCAATCCCTGGCACCAAAAAAGAAAAAGAATGAACTGTAACCAAAAACTAAAGCCTAGGACAGGAACAAGTGAATCAATAGGAAGATGAAGTGCCTGCATCAGAGGATCCTGCTCCAATCCCCAGCAGGAAATCCCCTGCAGCTCCTGGTCAATGCTCCTTCTCCAGTAGATGATGTTCCCGACAAAATTCCAATACCCCAAAGGGACTGGAGGAGTTCATGGAATCCATAATGGCTCTCACTATCCAAAAGGAAGTGAGCACTTGAATAGAAAACAGGCTGTTGTTATCTGTGTCCAGGGTTTATCTTTACCTCCTCAGGGCCTGAGGAGCGCCAACAAGGACTGTGGGATCAGGCAGCAAAGGCTTGGCCTGCTCCTGGAAGATGGCTCCGGAAGATGGGTGCCCAGCCTGGCCACCTCACTCTTCAACTCTTCTGTTCCATCTCTGCTCTATGTTAAAACTGAACAACAGCCGGGGCCGGGGCCACTTGCCTGTAATCCCAGCAACTTGGGAGGCTGAGGCAGGAGGATCATGAGTTAAAAGCCAGACTCAGCGACTTAGCAATACCCTGTCTCAAAAAATAAATAAATAAATAGATAGATAGATAGATAAATAAATAAATAAAATTATATATATATATAGAGAGAGAGGCTGGGGATGAGGACGTGGCTCAGTGGTTAAGTGCCCCTGGATTCAACCCCTGGTACACACAAAACAAACCAACCAACCCTGACCAACAATCAGAACAATTTTCCCAGATTGATTCTTTTTTTAATTTTTATTTTTAGATGTGGATGAACATAATACTTTTATACTTCTATTTTTTTTTTCATTTATTTACATGTGTTGCTGAGGACGGAACCCAGAGCCTCACATGTGCCAGGTAAGCGCTCTGCCACCGAGCCACAACTCCAGCCCTTCCCAGATTTATTCTTATAAAGCGAGGCAGGTTTGTGAGGTCCTAGCAGGGAGGATCTATGCCCAACCTCATTTCACCTCAACAGAGAACAAGTGGGGGTGAGAGGAGGAGTGAGCTGCAGATGCTGAGCAGAGGGTTCACCAAGCTGAAAAACAAGTTTCTTATCAAGAAGCCTGAAGGCTACACTGGACATAATGAATCACACCTGTAAACCCAGCTGCAGAGGCTGAGGAGGGTCATAAATGGAGGGCAGCTTCAGCAACACAGGGAGCTCCCGCCTCAAAATAAAAAGAGCTGAGCAGGGAGGCTGAGCCAGGAGAATCCTGAGTTCAAAGCCAGCCTCAGCAATGACAAGGCGCCTAAGGAACTCAGTGAGACCCTGTCTCTAAATAAAATACAAAATAGGGCTGGGGATGTAGCTCAGTGGCCAAGTGCCCCTAAGTTCAATCTCTGGTACCAAAAAAAAAAAAAAAAAAAAGAACTGGGCATGGTGGCATATGCCAGTAATCCCCATGACTCAGGAGGCTGAGGCAGGAGGATCACAAGTTCAAAGCCAGCCTCAGCAATTTAGCCAGGTCCTAAGCAACTTAGTGGGATCCTGTCTTAAAAAATAAAAAGGAGGTGCAATGAGGCTCAGTGATAGAGCACCACTGGCCTCAGTCCCTAGTACTTCTGTAAAACAAACACAAAATCACTCATAGGAAAAGAACCCTGGAAACAAAAAATTACAATAAATTGAAAAGGAGGGCTGGGGATGTGGCTCAAGCGGTAGCGCGCTCGCCTGGCATGCGTGTGGCCCGGGTTCGATCCTCAGCATCACATACCAACAAAGATGTTGTGTCCGCCGAGAACTAAAAAATAAATATTAAAAGTTTCTCTCTCTCCTCTCTCACTCTCTTAAAAAAAAAAAATAAACAAATAAATTAATTAATTAAAAAGGAGTAGCTCCCAGCTTAGTGGAGGAGGTATCTCATGCTAAGTGATCTACTTGGTAACTCAGGTAAGAACTGCACCCATTTTAGGACAGTCCTCTCCTACCTGTACTGGGGACTGAACCCAGGGGTGCTTTACCACAGAGCTATATCCCCAGCCCTTCTTACTATTTTGGGGTACTAAGGATTGAACTCAGGGGCACTTGACCACTGAGCCGCATTCCCAGTCCTATTTTGTACTTTATTTAGAGACAGGGTCTCACTGAGGTGCTTAAGGCCTTGCTAAATTGCTGAGGCTGGCTTTGAACTAGCAATCCTCCTATCTCAGCCTCCCGGGTCCCGAGGATTATAGGCGTGTGCCACCGTGCCTGGCTTATTTTTTTTGAGACAAGGTCTTGCTTAGTTGCTGTGGCTGGTCTGAATTTGTATTCCTGCCTCAGCTCTAAATATCTAGATTTCAGGTGTATCCACAGGGCGCCTGGTGGAGCTGTGATTTTGAGGTGAAGGAGGTGCCAGAGGTCACATGGTTAATAAGCAAAAGGGCCAGTATGGGAACCTAAGCAGTCCAACTCCAGAGCTGCACTCCTGGCCCCTGCAGCAGATGGATGAAGGCCCAAGAGGTCCTGTGAGACCCTCTGAAGTGTGTGGAAGCACTGTAGGTCCAAGGGGACAAGAGGAGAGGGCCCATGGCTTGAGATCCAGTACAGGGCCCCGCTAGGGGACAGTGGAGTGTTGGAAGAGGTGGGCAGGGCCACACTGTTGGGGGTTGGGCTTCATCCTGGATGCCATGTGGAGCCTGAGCAGCTGGATTTGTGGGCTCACATAAGACCAGCAGGAAGTGGGCAGGGCTGCAGAAGCAGCTGAGGCTGAAGACAGGTGGGGTCATCTGGAAGCCACTGTGGTGACCCATCTGACCTGGGCAGGGCAAAGAGCTGCTGGCCAGAATCTGTCCAGTAGCCAGCTGAGAGCAAGTGCTGCAGTGTCCTGAGAGAACAGAATCACTGGATGTGCTGAGGTCCCCCAAAGTTCTCAGATCCCCATTTTTAGGCACCCAGGGATTAAACCCAGGGGTGTTTGACCATCAAGCCATGTCCTTAGCCCTTTTTTGAGACAGGTCTCACTAAGCTGCTTAGGGCCTTGCTTCATTGCTGAAGCTGCCTTCAAACTTGCCATCCTCCTGCCTCAGCCTCGGGAGTGGCTGGGATCATAGGCATAAACCACTCTGCCTGGCTAGGGAAGGCCTTAGCTCTCTGCAAAGCAGATGAGTTTTTAATCCATGCACAAAGAAAACTGGATTTAGGGCTGGGGCTCAGAGATAGAGTGCTCATGTAGCACTAGCACGTGCTAGGCCCTGGGTTTGATCCTCAGCACCATATAAAAATAAATAAAATAAATGTATAAAAAAATTCTTTAAAAAAATTGGACTTAGACTTTTTCTTCAGAACCTGTATTATTTATCATCTAACTAACACAGGTGGTCAGCTAGATCCCAAATAAACATTAAGACAGACTGGCAACCCACCACCACCAGCACCACCACATACAGAGCCCTCTCTGTCGCCACCTGTGCAAACTGCCCCTCCACTGGCCATAAACAGGCTTCTGCTTTGGGTGGGGGGAGGGTAATTAGCATGTTGCCTTTTTTTTTTTTTAGTATGGGGGATTAAACCCAGGGGTGCCAGGGGTGCTTTACCACTGAATTACATCCCTAGCCCATTTTATTTATTTATTTATTTATCTATCTATCTATTTATTTATTTTTAAAGAGAGAGAATTTTTTTTTAATATTTATTTTTTAGGTCTCGGCGGACACAACATCTTTGTTGGTATGTGGTGCTGAGGATCGAACTCGGGCCGCACTCATGCCAGAGGAAAGCGCTACCGCCTGAGCCACATTCCCAGCCCTTTATTTTATTTTAAAAATATTTTAGGTGTCAATGGATCTTTTATTTATTTATTTGTATGTGGTGCAAAATCAAACCCAGTGCCTCACACATGTTAGGCAAGAGCTCTACCACTGAGCTGCAACCCCAGCCCCCTGCTTTTAATTTTTTTTTTTGAGATAGGGTCTTACTAAGTTGCTGAGGCTGGCCTTAAACTTGTGATCTTCCTGCTTCAGCCTCTTGAGTTGCTGTTGAGTGTTTATTTCAAGTGATGGCATCGTTTCTTTGTTTTTTTCTTTTATGTCTTTATTTAGCCCAGATACCGTTTCTTTTTTTTAATTTTTAAAATATTTTATTTTTTAGTTTTAGGTGGACACAATATCTATATTATTTTTATGTGATGCTGAGGATCACACCCAGTGCCTCACGTGTGCTAGGCAAGTGCTCTACCACTTGAGCCACAACCCTGGCCCCCAGGTACCATTTCTTTACTGTGGAACTTTGGTGGGGAGATGAGGCCTCCCCCGATCCAAATCTGAGGTGTAGTCAGTAGCCTGTTGGTATCTAAAACTTGTCTGGAGATGGGTGGTGGTGCTGTTCCGGGCGACTCTCTGGGCTGGGCTCTGTAAGTACTTAATCCCGTTGTTTTTCAGAAGCCTCTGTGCACCTGCACTCCCCAGAGCCAGCAGGGCCACCTGGAGAGCCCATGGCCAGAGGAAGGTGCCTTGAGAGCAGTCACCAGGGAAGGGAAGGCAACAGAAATCAGCTCAAACACTCCATGCTGGCCCTGGCTCGCTCCATCTCATGCAGGAAGCTGTAGAACTGGGGCAGGGTTAATTCTGGGGAGAAAAAAAATCCAGTTTGAGGTAAATGTTTCCAACTCTATAGAACCGCACAACCACCAGGAGAGTCCATTTCTACCCAGAGTTGTTGTTGTTGTTTTTTTTTTTCTGTACTAGGGATTGAACCCAGGGGCGCTTACCACTGAGCCACATTCCCAGACCTTTTTAATATTTTATTTTAAGACAGGTTCTCCCCAAATTCTTTAGGCCTCGCTAAGTTGAAGCTGCTGAGTCTGGCTTTGAATTTGTGATCCTCCTGCCTCAACCTCCTGGGTTGCTGGGATTACAGGTGTGGGCCAAGACTCCCAGTCAGGGATTTTTTTGTTTTTGTTTTGTTCTTGTTTTGTGTGCTGAGTTTCGGGGACCCACCCCAGGGTCAGCGCATGCTAGGCAGCACTCTACCATTCAGCCACATCCTCAACCACAGACTGTTTTCTCTTTTGGCTTAGCACATACATCTAAGTACCTCTAGATGGGAAATTGGTCACAGTAAAGGACAGAGTCCTGAACACAGAAGGTTCTTGGCTCCCTAAGAAAAATGGGGGAGTGTGTGAAACGGCACCACTCCCCAGCACAGACAGGAAAGCCTAAGGGGAGGCTCAGCCAGAACCTCTGGTCTTCATCATGCTTGGAGCCTCCCAAGCCCCCACAGTTCCCTGTTCACAAAGGGGCTCAAGGGCAGGGTCTGCAACAGGCTGGTGGCTTAGCAAAGCTCTGGCACCAGGTTTCCTGAGGGGGAAGGTCAGGGGTGGCTCCTGCACAGCCTGGTGCAGACCCTCTCCCTGGAGACATGGCTGGCGGTGGGTCTCACCAGCCCAACCGACAGAAGAGAACCTGGGAAAGGCTCAGCAGGGATCCATACTCACCTAGGTACACATTTTCAGTTTGATTTCCTTTTTTAACCACCAACTTTAACTAAAAAAACAAACAAACAAACAAACAAACAAAAACAAACCCATAAATTAAGAGGATGACAACTGGGCAAAGAAATTCCCCAAAACCCTTTAATCCAAATTCAATGTCAAAGTACTCCAGGGCTCTGCTCCCGAGCCCCAGCCCATCATCACAGGATGCACAGAAGTGGTCCCCATCACCCTCCATAGGAGCTCTGACACTTCCCATGATCACAGGAAGAATCAAACTTTCAGGAATAATATTAAGATCTGTTTAATTTTTTTTTTGATACTGGGGATTGAACCCGGGGTATTTTACAAATGAACTACATCTCCAGACCTTTTTGTTTTGAGATAAGGTCTTACTCAGTTGCTTAGGGTCTCACTAAGTTGCTGAGGCTGGCCTTCAACTTGTGATCCTCCTGCCTCAGCCTCCTGAGTTGCTGGGATCACAGGAGTGTGCCATTGCACAGGGCTAGGATCTGTGAATCTAGAAGTAGGCAAGACAGTGACCATACCCTTGGTGGATCACACTTCTTTGATTTAAATTCAATGGAATAAGTATTTACACAGACATTTAACATTGAACCCAAGGCCTCACACATGCTAGGCAAGTGTTCTACCACTGAGCCACACTCGTAGCCCTCCAACACAGTTTCTTTGGGGATTGAACCCAGGGCCTTGTGTATGTGAGGAAAGGCAAGCACTCTTCCAACTGAGCTACATCCCCAGCCCAGTTTCTTCTTCTTCTTCTTCTTTTTTTTTTTTTTTTGGTATTAGGGTATTGAACCCAGGGTCAATTCACCCCTGTGCTAAGCCCCCAGTTATTATTTTTTTCTTAACTTTGAGATTATGTCTCCCTAAATTGCTGAGGCTAGCCTTGAATTTGCAATCTTCCTGCCCTGGATAGAATACCTGGGATTTCCTGGCTTAATAATTTTTTTAACCAATAAATTTTTTTTACCCATTTTCTTTTTTTTAAGTTGTAGTTGGACACATTATCTTTATTTATTTATTTTTATGTGGTGCAGAGGATCCAATCCAGGACCTTGCACTTGAGAGGCGAGTGCTCTAAGGCTGAGCCACAACCTTAGCCCTTTTTCCTCATTTTCAAAGATCAAGAAGACTTACTTGTAAAAAAATACTGCCCACTTTTTCTAATTCACTGCTGCCAGATGTCACTGTGATACAAAAGAGAAAAATAAGTGAAGAGGTGACTGATGAAGGATTTCCCAGAAAACCCCGATTTTACAGGTTGTCCGCAGGAGCCATGTGAGTGCAAGCTGGCCCAGGGGGATGGGGAGGAGCAGCTGCTGGTCCCAAGTGTTTGAGACTAGGACTCCCAAACCCTCGGGATCCTGCAACCAAAGGACCTGGAGCTGGCTCTGACCAGTTACCTCCGAACTTCCACTCCATGTCGATAAGCTGGTTGATCATCAGGGTCTGCCCCAGGGCCCACTGAGCAAGGGTGGGGGCGTTCTGTTTCCACTGTGAGGAGAACGAAGGCCAGAGTCACAACATGGGAAAAAGGCACCCCCTCTCCACGCCGCCCCAAACAGCAGTTCAGTGTTTACAGGGGGTGGGGAGAAGACAGAGCCAAGGGCTCCTCCCCACTCACACACCTGGGGGGGTAAGAGAGGTGATTGTTTTCTTCTCTTCCAAGACTTAACCCATGTTGACCCCAAAACTATATTTATTAATCCCAGAAGCTCAGGACGCTGAAGCAGGAGGACTGTGAGTCAGAGCCAGCCTCAGCCAAAGGGAGGCCCTAAGCACTCAGTGAGACCCTGTCTCTAAATAAATACACAACAGGGCTGGGGATGGGGCTCAGGGATTGAGTGACCCCGAGTTCAATCCCTGTACCAAAAACAAACAAACAAACAAAAAAACAGGGCTGGGGGTAGAGCTGGTAGAGGGCTTGCCTCCCATGCACAAAGCCCTGGGTTCAATCCCCAGCACCACACACACACACAAACAAAAAACAAAAATACGACCAAACAAAAGACTTTATATTCCATCAAATTAGAGAAGAAAAAATGTGACATGCATGACACGTACTAAACAAGGCGGGTCACAAGCCCTGTGTCACTGGTTGGTGTGGCACCCAAAGAAATGAGGCCTTGAGGGTCCCACCATCAGCACTTCCCCTTTCTTTCCTTTCCACTAAAATAAAAGCAACCCATCTTTTTTTTTTTTTTTTTTAAAGAGAGAGTGGGGGGGACAGAGCGAGAGAGAGAATTTTAACATTTATTTATTTTATTCTTAGTTCTCGGTGGACACAACATCTTTGTTTGTATGTGGTGCTGAGGATTGAACCCGGGCCACACGCATGCCAGGCGAGCGGGCTACCGCTTGAGCTACATCCCCAGCCCAAAGCAACCCATCTTATTTTTTTTTTAAACAGTTTTCTCTCTCTTTTTTTTTTAATATTTATTTATTAGTTATTGGCGGACACAACATCTTTGTTTGTATGTGGTGCTGGAGGATCGAACCTGGGCCGCACACATGCCAGGGCTACCGCTTGAGCCACATCCCCAGCCCGCAACCCATCTTAACCTTGATGAGAATTATACCTTTTCAGAAAAGTAAGTGGCTTTCTCCTCGCTGAGGCCTGCAAGAGAAAGGGGGCTCATCAGCATAATAAACAGCCCCGAGGCCCTCCCCCAGCAGCCCTGGGCGTGACCTACCCAGAGTGAGGAAATCCGCCCGGACCTGCTCGGCTGTGAGACTCCTCTTCAAGGCACCTGGGAGGCAGGGAGACAGGGCGAGAATGAATCAGCTGCAACAAGTATTTGACCGGCATAACCTGGGGGATGCAGAGGACAAAAGGCTTATGCACCAGGAAGATTGCAACCCAGCAGGGGGAGGGGAGACACACCTCTGAAACAATGCTGGTCACTGTACAAGTATGGAGTGGCCCTCCAGGGAGGGTGGGAGAAGCTGGAGACAAAACGTGCAATATCTGGTCACTTACATTGATTTATTTTTATTTAAATATAGGGTCTCAGTTGCTGAGGCTGGCCTCAAACTTGCCATCCTCCTGCCTAAACCTCCACTGAGTCGCTGGGATTACAAGGTGTGTACCACAGTGCCTGGCTGTCACTACAATTTTAACTAAAATTAAGTAAAATTTAAAAGCCTACTGTTGCGCTGTTTCAAATGCTCAGTAGCTACACAGGGTCAGAGACCACTGCACTGGACAGTGCAGATTATAGGCCATTCCCATTTGCCTAGAAAGTTCTATGGGAAGCCAGTGATTGGCAGCCTGAGGCCAGCCTCTGCAACTCAGTGAGGCCCTAAGCAAGTTAGTGAGACCCTGTCTCAACATAAGAAATAGCCAGAGTGGGTGGTGGCTCCGTGGGGAGCATCTCTGGGTTCCACTGGAGCTCCATGGGATGCACATGCCTGTAATTCCAGCTACTTGGGGAGGCTGAGGCAGGAGGATCACAATTTTGAGTCCAGGCTGAGAATAAAAGAGACAATTCTACTAGACAGTGCCATCTGGCCTCTACAGCTCACAGTGACTTGCAGGGGGCTGTCTCAGCTTCCCTCCAGAAGCCCTAGAACACCCCTCCAGGGGTTGCTTTGTCCTGCTTTCGGCTGCAATTCCTGAAGACAGAATGTGGCCAGCAGTCTGGGCTTCTCAAGGTTTCAACTTCAGAGGGCAGCCTAGAGTCACAACTGGACTAGCGCTCTGTGACTATCCACTTCTCAATCACCACAAAATAATTAAATAAAGGATAAAAAGACACCCAGGGCTAAGGCAGGGCCGGGAGCCTACACCCTGAGTCTAAGTGCCCACCCCCACCCTGCTCCAGGAAAACAATCCCAAAGGCTGTGGTGCCGGTAAAAATCCACCACATAAACAAAGAGAGGAAATCTTTTATCTCCAAGATCAGACTGGGCAAGGAAGCCACGGGGAAATAAAAACGCAAGACCCCAGGAAACCCCAGCCAGAGGCTCTTGAGAGGGGAGACTTCCCAGCCATGAGAGGCACTCATGACCACCAAGGGACAGTGCACTCATGACCACCAAGGGACAGTGCACTCATGACCACCAAGGGACAGTGCACTCATGACCACCACGGGGACAGCTCCCTGGTTTATGGCCAGAGCAGATCTTTTTTTTTTGCAAATACACTACCACTGAAATCTCCCTCCAGCCCCTTTTATTTTCTTCCTTTCTGTTGTTTCAAAATTCTCTAATGGGGACTGGGATTGTGTGTGGCTCTGTGGCAGAGAGCTGCCTGGCATGTGAGAGGCACTAGGTTCCATCCTCAGCACCACATAAATAAATAAATAAATAAATAAATAAATGGGACCGAGGGGATAGCTCAGTTGGCAGAGTGCTTGCCTAGCAGGCACAAGGCCCTGGGTTCAATACCAAGCACCAACAAAAAATTTTTTTAAATACATAAATAAAGGTTCATAGACAACTAAAAAAAAATACATTAAAAAAAGTCTAATCATGTGAAAGTAGGTTGTTGTTGTTTTAATGTGAAAGTGGTAAAATTGTGGGCATTTTTTTCAGGGGGGGCTACCAGGGATTGAACTCAGGGACACTCGACCACTGAGCCACATCCCCAGCCCTGCTTTGTATTTTAGAGACAGGGTCTTGCTGAGTTGCTTAGAGCTTCACTAAATTACTGAGTCTGGCTTTGAATTCAGGATCCTCCAGCCTCAGCCTCCCAAGCCACTGGTATTACAGGCTTGCGCCAGGGCTCCCAAGACTTTTTTTGTGGAGGTGGGTACCGGGGATTGAATTTAGGGGCACTTGACCTCTGAGTCACATCCCCAGACCTATTTTGTATTTTATTTAGAGACAGGGTCTCACTGAGTTGCTTAGTGCCTCACTGCTGCTGAGGCTGGCTTTGAACTCATGATCCTCCTGCCTCAGCTTCCCAAGCCACTGGGATTACAGGCGCATGCCACTGCACCTGGTTGTAATTAAGAAAATAAAAGTTACTTTTTTGAGCAAGGCCACAACAGCCAGTCAGTGGCAGAGCCAAGTGGCTTTCAGGCCAGAGTGGCACCAAATTCTTCCGGCTCCAGGTCATCCTGACAGGCTGTCCTGGCAGTGCCTCAACAGTGAAGGACAGGAAGGCTCACTGAGCCCCAGGCCCAGGAGCTCTGGTCTCCCGCAGGCAGGAGGCAGGAGCCAGGAGCCAGACTTAAAATGCATCTGCCTCCTGGGAGGCCTCAGGATCTCAACTTCTTCAGTTTCTTCCTTTGGTGATTCCTTTGTTCTGAGCAAATGCCAGCCAAGGCAGCCTGCAGCCCTGGACCTAAGGAGGCCTTGGGGAAAACTCCTGAGACAGCCTAATGTGATGGCTCATGCAATCAGGATTGCAGCTGGAGAAACTTAGGGAGACCCTGTCTCAAAACGCGGGGCAAGGCAGGGCTAGGGACTTAGCTCAGTGGTAGAACACCCCTAGGCTCAATCCCTAGTACTAAAAAACACAAAAATACCAGAAAAACCCAGGCTTCACTAGTGTCTCTACTGCAAAGTTATCTGTAGTCCTAAAAGATGACATAACCATAATGACAATCATAATAAAAGCAGCAGGGCCAGCCATCATGCACTCTGGTCAGCACTTTACATTCATTAGCTTTCTCCATCTTTCTAGCAAGCAGCTTGAGGTGCCCTCAAGCTCCATTTCATCCTTGATAAAACTGATTCTTAGACAAGTTCAGTCACTTGGCTCAAGGTCTCCCAGCTCTTATGCAGCCACAGGGAGTAAGCGAGGACTTTCTGGAAGGCCACCCAGCAACCAAATGCAAGGTGGAGCCCTATGTGGATCCAGATGGGAGCAACCAACCACCCACACACTCACTGCACTAGACAATGGGGACATCTGAGCACAGAGTGCATAGTTTCCTTTCAGATGATAATGACATTGTGGTTATCTTTTAGAGATAGTACTTAGCAGTAAAATGGTACAACTGACATTTACTTTAAAATAACTCAGTTTGGGGCTGGGGATGTGGCTCAAGCGGTAGCGCGCTCGCCTAGCATGCGTGCGGCCCGGGTTCGATCCTCAGCAGCACCACATACCAACAAAGATGTTGTGTCCGCCAAGAACTAAGAAAAAAATAAATAAATGTTAAAATTCTCTCTCTCTCTCTGTCCCCCTCTCTCTCTCACTCTCTCTTTAAAAAAAAAAAAAAAAAAAAAAAAGACTAGAGTATTTAAAAGAACTTGATATTTAAAAAAAAAAAAAAAAAAAAAAAAAAAAAAAAAAAATAAAATAACTCAGTTTGGAGAGCAATAAAAAAGGGGTGGGTGCAGATGAAACAATTTGGCCTGGGGTAGACAGCTGTGAAAGTGGGGTCCTCTTATGAATTACATACTTGCCAGGTGTGGGTGGTGCACACCTATAATTCCAGTAACTCAGGAGGCTGAGGCAGGAGGATCACTTGAGCCCAGAAGTTTGAAACCAGCCTAGGCAACTTAAGTGAGACCCTGACTCTTAACAACAACAAAAAAAGCACTTTTCAAAGCTTTTACTTGAAATCCCTTCTGTCCCCACCTCCCAAAAAGGAGGGCTGCACAGTTCCCAGTGAACAGACACTGGTCCGGCAGCTTCTTCCCTACAGGAGTTTCTGGAGGCTGAGACGTGGCAGTGTGTGTGAGTCTCCAAAGTTCCAAGGCTAGGGCTGGGGAACAAGGAAGTCCTGGCTCTGTGTGGCCACTGCAGCCTTGTATTGGTGGACATGACATGCCGACTGGGGGAGTCCCTGGGAGGCCCCCTCAGCTCTGACAGTGGCACTGTTGCAATGGCGTCTTACCAGGTAAGCACAACCAGGGTTCCGGAAGAGAAGAGGATGGGACCCAAAGGCTCTTTGTGGATTAAACGGTAAAAGGTCTTGGGTGCCAAATTAAAGACTCCATTACAGATGGTAAGGAGCTGGGAGCAGCAACAGGAACCACGCTGGGGCCCTTAATGCCCTACCTAAGCCCCAAGGCCAAGAACTGGGATGGCGCCTTTGGGACTGGAAAGACAGACATCAGAGGACAAGGCAGAAGAAGGGGCCATGAGACTTCCAAGCTGCAATCTCAGATGCTTCAGAGATGTTCTAGAAGAAACAGAGGATCAGGCAGGAAGGCCCCGCAGAACGGAGTGTAAAAGGAAGAGAAGCTGAGAGTGGACTCAGGTTCAGCAGATCAAACCCCAGAGCGCTCCACCCAGAACGTGACCAGTCAAGAGGCAAGTTCAGGTCCCCATCAGCAGGTGATGGAAACTTGATGTCATACTCTGATAGTGAGACACAGGGCCCAAAGCTGGCTGGTCAGTCAACCAATAAGGCTTGAGGACCTAGAGTGCAGCTCAGGGCTCAGTGCCGGGCACCTGTTCAGCGTGGGCAAAGGCCTGGGTTTGATCGGCAGCGACACACACACACACACACACACACACACCCCTCATTTACGCTCATCCTACTAAAATGTTTTTTAGGGGCGGGGGCTGGGGCTCAATGGTAGAGTGCTTGCCTGGCCCATGTGAGGCACTAAGTTTGAACCTCAGAACCACGTAAAAATAAGTAAAATAAAGCTCCATCTACAACTACAAACATTTAAAAAAAATTTTTTTTTAGGTACAGGGCCTCGAACAACGTGCTCTGTTAGTGATCAACCACTGAGAACCTCCCCAGCCTGGGATTTTCACTTTTGACTCCTCCATAGCTCTGCATTATTTAAAAAGTTTGTAATAAAAACGTGTTCCTATATTAAAAGAAACTTCAATTTCTCATTCAACCAAGAGGACAAAAAAAATGCAAGAATCACAGAAATAGATCAGAAAATTTTGCAATTGGAAACCTCTAGACTGTTCTGGTTTCACCCCATAGAATCTAAGGAGCATAATACAAGGCAAAGAAGGGATTTTCAGTTTGGTGCAGTAGTGCACGCTGAGGCAGGAGGATCACAAGTTCAAGGCCAGTCTCAGCAACTTAGTGAAGCCCTAGATGACTTAGCAAGACCCTGTCTCAAAAAGTAGCTGGGGATGTGGTTCATGGTTAAGCAACCCTGGGTTCAATCCCTGGTACAGGGAAAAAAAAGGGGGGGGGGAGGGAAGGTACCTCCACAGGGACAAACAAATTAAGCCCCCAGTTTCTTCTTCTTTTTTTTTTGGATTGAACCCAGGGTTGTTCTACCACTAAGCTACTTTCCCAGTCCTTTTTAAAAATAAAATTTATTTAGAGACAGGGTCTCACTAAGTTGCCCAGGCTGGCCTTGAACTTGGAATCCTTCTGCCTCACCTCCTGAGTAGCTGGGGTTGCAGGTGTGCACCAGTGTTTGGCTCAGGATGCTGGCCTAATTCCTCTCAGCCTGGTCAAAATTACTCACTCTTCAAAACTAGGCTCAAAGTTACCCTTCTCTCTCCCCCTTCTTCCCTCCATACCCTCTCCTTCTTTCCTCCTCTCTCTCCCCCTTTTTCCCTTCCCCTCTTTGCAGTACTGAAACCAGGACCCCTGTGCATGGTAGGCCAGTAAGTGCTCTACCACCAAGCTCCATCCCCAGCCCTCACATCTGTCTTAAAATAAACTATTAGTTAATTTTCCATTTTAACAATAGCAACCTGGTAGATAATATATAGCCCAAAACCAAACAATTAGACCAACTTAGAATCCTACCTTCTAGATATGGCCACAGCTAACTTTGTTCTTTGCCCCCATGCTGAGGAATCCAACCCAGTGTCTCAAATCAAATATGCTAAGCACACACTCTACCACTGAGCTACATACACCTTCCGTTCTTAAACTATTATTTTTATGATCAGTGGCCAGGCTTGCTGGTGCGTGCCTGTACTCCTAGCAACTTGTGAGGCCAAGGCAGGAGGATCACACATTTGAGTCCAGCACCTTCAACTTAACAAGATGCTGTATCAAAATAAAAAATAAAACCAGGCATAGTGGTACATTCCTGAAATCCCAGTGACTCCTGATACCGAGGGCAGGAGGACTGCAAGTTTGAGGCCAGCCTTGGCAATTTAGTGAGGCCCTAAGTAACTTAGTAAGATGGTGTTTCAAAATAAAAATAGAAAGGGCTGGGATGTGGCTTCATGGTTAAGTGCTTTGGGGTTCAATTCCCAGTACCAGGGAAAAAACAAATCATATATTGTGAAAGTTTTCCATATTATTACATTTTCCTCAATAGCATCTTTTTTTTTTTAAAGAATTTTTTTTAATATTTATTTTTTAGTTCTCAGCGGACACAACATCTTTGTTGGTATGTGGTGCTGAGGATCGAACCCGAGCCTCACGCATGCCAGGCGAGCGCGCTACCGCTAGAGCCACATCCCCAGCCCCAATCAATAGCATCTTTTAAATTAGTGAATAATAGGAAAAAAACCCCACCTTTTATTAGGGCTAAGCATTTTATTTACATGATCTCAATCTGTACATGTTTCCCCACCTTAAAAAAAATTGCTTAGTTGGAGGGAAGATCACTGCTCTGGAGGGCCACTTCTAGGGGTGTGGAGAGATCAGGCACCTGGCTGACTCAGAAGTAAGAGAGAGAATGTGTGAGTGAGTGAGTGAGTGAGTGAGTGAGTGAGTGAGTGTGTGTGTGTGTGTGTGTGTGTGTGTGTGTGTGTGTGTGTGTAGCAGGGACTGAACTAGGGCACTTACCAACTGAGCCACATCCTCAGCCCTTATTTTTTATTTTGAGACAGGATCTCACTAAGTTGCTTAGGACCTTGCTAAATTGCTGAGGCTGACTTTGAACTTTGGACTCTCCTGCCTCAGCCTCCTAGGCTGCTGAACTACAGGCCTGGGCCACCATGCCTGGCAGAAGTATACTTTTTTTTTTTTTTTGATAGCAGGGATTGAACTCAGGGACACTTGACCACTGAGCCAGATCCCCAGCCCCCTTTTGTATTTTATTTAGAGACAGGGTCTCACTGAGTTGCTTAGCTCCTCACTTTTTGCTGAGACTTTTGGCTTCAAACTTGCAATCCTCCTGTTTCAGTCTCCCAAACTATTGGGATTACAGGCATGTGCCACGGTGCCTGGCAGAAGTATACAATTTAAAAAAAAATTTTTTTTCTTTAGTTGTAGATGGACCAATACCTTTATTTATTTTATGTATTTTTATATGGTGCTTAGAATCCAACCCAGTGCCTCACACACACTAGGTAAGCGCTCTACACTGAGCCCCAGTCCCAGTCCCAGTCCCAGCCCCAGCCCCAGCTCCAGCCCCAGCCCCAGCCCAGAAGTATATGTTTTTGACCACCATGTTTCCCTGTAAAGAATGACCACGGCTTGTTAAAACAATCCCTTGCTGCCAGGCAATCTGATGGTTTCTAATTTTGCTCCACCATAAACAGTACTACAATGAACATCCCTACAGCTGAACATTCCTGTTCCTGACCTCCTCCCTTCCACTGGGAAGGTTTCCTGATTGTTCTAGGCAAACTCTCTTCCTCAAAACATCTGTAATGTACTTGAGCAAGTTGGCCCAAGCCTATAATCCCAGTAATTTGGAAGGCTGAGGCAGGACAATCACAAGTTCAAGACCAGCCTGGGTAATTTAGAGAAACCCACCCCAAAATTTAAAAAAAGGGCTGTATAGCTCAGTCGGTAGAGTGCTTACCTTGTATGCATAAGACCTTGGGTTTGATCCTCAGCACCACACACACACAAAAAAAATTATTAAAAATTTAAAAATAAAAAGGTCCAGGTGTGGTGGTGTAGACCTCTAATCCCAGCAGCTGAGAGGCTGAGACAGGAGGATCGTGAGTATACTTGGATGACTCTCTGGACTCAAGAATGCTCAGGTGCTGGGCGCGGTGGTGACACACGTCTGTAATCACAGGGCTAGGGAGACTGAGATAGGAGGATCATGAGTTCTAAACCAGCCTCAGCAAAGGTGAGGTTCCAAGCAACTCAGTGAGACCCTCTCTCTACATAAAATACAAAATAGGACTGAGGATGTGGCTCAGTGGTCAAGTGCCCCCGAGTTCAATCCCTGGTACCCCCACCCCTCAAAAAAGCATGTTGGGTAACATCTCCAGCCACAAGTGCTGATGGAGCTACTCACCATTGGGAACCAGGAGGAGGCTTTTCACGATGCTTCTGAGAGGGCCCAGACTGATCTGATTGGTGGTGGCGAATTCAGACAGTTGAGCCAGAAACCTCTCAACCTGAAAAGAGGGACCAGGAGTTCACTTTCGAAGTTCCTCAGACTCACTGACCTGTGCTTCGCAACTGTCCTTATCACAAAATACTTACCTCTTTGGGCTCGATTAGGAAGTGGAAAATTACTTCTGTCAGGGCTGAGAACTGCTGTAAAGAGAACAACACAGAACATCAGTGCCATCTTTACTATGGGTCAGTGTGCAACATCCCATCCAACCCCTTCAGGTAAAGGACCAGGAGCAGGAAAGCCGCTGGGATTACAGGTGTGCACTACCGCACCTGGCCAAAGACCTGATTTGATGATTTTTTTTTTTTTTTTTTTTTTGTGGTGCTGGAGATTGAACCCAGGGCCTTGTACATTTGAGGCAAGCACTCTACCAACTGAGCTATATCCCCAGTCCTGCTTTGATCATCTTAAAGTTACAATCAAAATACTCACCAATAGCATCCATGTATCTGCACCACTATATATATATATTTGAAATACTTTTTAGTTGTTAATGGACCTTTATTTATATGTGGTGCTGAGACTTGAACCCAGTGCAGCACCATATTGTTGGTAAGGCACAGATGTTTTATTGAGATAGGAGACATAGAGAGCTAAACTGTGTGTGTGCACCCATGCAGGGACACACACAGATCTCTGGGGTTCAAAGACACAAACACACAGTGAGAAAAGATCTGAAAGGGGAAATCACCAGAATAGTAAGAGCAGTTATTTAGGGCTGGGAACATAGTTCAGGGTGACTTGCCTAACATGTGGAGGCCTGGGTTCAATTTTCAGCATGGCCAGGGCCATGGGGAGAATGCATTTATGTGTGGTAAGATACTTTAAAGATATTTCTTTTAATTTTTTGCAATGCTGAGAATTGAATGATCCCAGAGCTGGTATCCACTACTGCACACCTGTAAACCCAGCTCTAGATATTCTATTTTTTTTTTTTTGTACTGGGGCACTTTACCGCTGAACTGTATCTCAGGCCATTTATATTTTTTTTATTTTGAGACAGGGTCTGGCTAGTTGCTGAGGTTGGCCTTGAACTTGCCATCCTCTTGCCTCAGCCTTCTCTGTAGCTGGGGCTATGGGACTCCACGTGCCCAGCCCTGCTTTGCTTCCCTCTCTTCCGTTCTATTCCACACTATATCTTTGCTGATTTGGGGGTTGATCCCAGGAGTGTTTTAGTTCTGAGACACTTTGCAACCAGGCATGGTTTGGGGCACTTTGACCAAGGCATCTCTCCAAGTTGCTGTTGCCTTTGAAAAATTTTTACTTGGGGTCAGGCTTGCCAAGGTTGGCCTCAAACTTGTCATCCTCCTGCCTCCTGAGCAACTGGAATTACAGATATGCGCCACTGTACCCAACAGGATGATTTGATTTTTACTTTCTGTTTGCCTATCCATATTTTCTGGGTACCCCTAGCACTACTGCTCACAATAAACACCTTCTTATTTATATAACAAAATAGTAAATTTTCCCAGGTACGGTGTCACGTACCAGTAATCCCAGCAACTTGGGACGCTGAGGCAGGAGGGTCACAAGTTTGGGACCGGCCTCAGCAACTTGATGAGGCCTTAAGCAACTTAGCGAGACCCTGTCTCAAAATAAAAAATAAAAAGGAGTGAGGATGTGGCTCAGTGGTAGAGCACCCCTGGGTTCAACTCCCAATACAGAAATGAACAACAGTGAATTCTAAATCTTTATTATAACGCTGTTTTGGAATAGTCTCTTGTTGTTTTGTGCTTAGAAATCTTTTTTCTAGTGCTATTTGGTTAAGGTAAACACTTGTGTTTCCCACAAATTCCTATGTTGAAGCCCTAATGCCCAGTGAGATTTTTTTTTTTTTTTTTTGAGTTGGGGACTATGAGATGATGGAGGTTAAATGAGGTCACAAGAGCAGGACTCCAGCCCTGGGAAGCTTTATGCATACAAGGCAAGCACTCTACCAACTGAGCCATATCCCCAACCCTATACCTGAGCTTTTACTATTTTATTTTTTTAAATTTTTTGGGATACCAGGGATTGAACTCAGGGGCACTCAACCACTGACCCACACCCTCAGCCTAATTTTGTATTTTATTTAGAGACAGGGTCTCATTGAGTTGCTTAGCACTTTGCCGAGGCTGACTTTGAACTCGCAATCTTCCCATCTAGCTTTGAGAGTGCTGGGATTACAGGCGTGCACCACCATGCCCAGCAAACATTTTATTTTTTTATTTTTTAAATTTTTTTTTAAAGAGAGAAAATTTTTTAATATTTATTTTTTAGCTCTTGGCGGACACAACATCTTTGTTGGTATGTGGTGCTGAGGATCGAACCTGGGCCGCACACATGCCAGGCGAGCGCGCTACCGCTTGAGCCACATCCCCAGCCCCCTTCCTTTATTTCTTTAATATTTTTTTCCTGCAAATATGTAAAACTGGCAGGACATGGTGGCGTATGAATCCCAGCAGCTCCAGAGTCAGGAGGATTGCAAATTCAAGGCCAGTCTTAGCAATTTAGCAAGGCCCTAAACAAAAAGTGAAACCCTGTCTCAAAATAAAAAACAAAGGGGCTGGGGTTGTGGCTCAGTGGTAGAGCGCTTGCCTAGCATGTGTGAGGCACTGGGTTTAATTCTCAGCACCACATATAAATAAATGAATAAAATAAAGATCCATCAACATCTTAAAAATAATAATAGTACTAAAAAATAAAAACTAAAAAGGGCTGGGGATGTAGTTACCAAAAAAAAAAAATTCTTTTTAATTAAAAAAAAAAAAAAAAGCGGAACTGTCAGCTCTTTTGCTGAATTTCCTATGTCACTCGGAGCTTTCTGAAAATTGAGTCAGCTAATTAGAACGCCAAGCACTCTTCCACTTCTAGACCCAGCCCAATACTGAGGCTAAATCCTACTTTCCTCATTGGGTCTCATCCTCCAGTGTGGTCCCAAGAGGAGCTTCCTGCTAATCTGCTGTGTTGCCTGCTCAGACTTCCATCCCTAGTTCTACTTTCCCAAACCTTCCTTATCTTTCAAAACCCTACCAAGATATCATGATCCCCCAGAAAGAAAGGGATCTATAAGAGGAAACCACAGGATGAAGCAAGACAACCTAGAGAATAGGAGAAAATACCTGCAAACAAATCATCTGATAAGGGGTTAATAATCAGAATCCAGCCAGGCACAGAGGTGCTCACAGCAATCCCTGTGCTCTAGAAGCTGAGGCAGGAGGACCACAGTTCTAAGACAGTCTCGGCAACTTAGTAAGGCCTCAGAAACTTAATGAAATCCTGTTTCAAAACATAAAAGGGCTGGAGACGTGGCTCACTGGTTAAACACCCCTGGGTTCAATCCCTGGCACCAAACAACAACAACAAAACCCCAAACCAGAAATCATAAGGCACTCCAACAACTCCATAGCAAGAAAACAAATACCCTAAATTAAAAATGGGCAAAACAGCTGGGCACATATTTGTAATCCCAGTGATGTGGAAGAGAATTGAGAATTGTCAGTTTGAGGCCAAGCTCAGCAGTTTAGCAAGACCCTGTCTCAAAATAAAAAATAGAAAGTTCTGTGGATGTGGCTCAGTGGTTAATCACCCCTGGTTTCAATCAGGCTGAGTGGGGTGGCACATGCCTATAATCCCAGATACTAGGGAAGCTAAAGCTGGAGGATTCCAAGTTTGAGGCCAGCCTCAGCAACTCAGCCCCTGTCTGAAAGTGAAATTGTAAAAAAGGCTCAGGATGGAGCTGAATGGCGGACAGCTTGCCTAGCAAGCTGAAGGTAGCAGGTGGAATCCCCAGTACTCCCAGGGAGGGGGGGGGTGGACAAAAGAAAAAGGGACCTTCTCTGATTCTCAACTTCTCAGGCTCCCTCTTAGAAGCTGGCCTGGGGCACCTAGAATTTGCAACCTCAATGAGGAACAGAAACTTAGCAGCAAGAAAGTTCCTTGTATAGTTTTGCCTAGTCACAACACTGTAAATATTGCAAAGTGCACAGTAAGGATTTCTTGCATAGTTGCCTCTCCCTGGAATGTTCCACCTGGGACTATCCATGCATATCAAAATCTTAACTAGTATCCAGGGACAGTAAACAGGGAAAAGAGAAAGTTCATTCTAGAGAAATGCAAAACAAGGAGATAACCATTTCTCATTTATCAGATATGCAAACACAAAAGTTTGAGGAGGATACAAGTGTGGGCAAAAGGACATGGAAGGAGACAGGTCCCCACACTGTTGAGAAGACACACTGGGGTGAATTTTCTAGAGAGCCATTTTACAATATGTATCTTTTTCTTTTTCCTTTTGATACTGGTGACTGAATGGGGGAGCACTTAACTACAGAGCCACATCCCCAGCCATTTTTTTTTTTTTATTTTAAGTCAGGGTCTTACTGTTCTATATGTGTAATATAAGAATTGTGATGCATTCTGCTGTCATGTATTTAAAAAATAAAACAAAAAAAAAAGAGGGTCTTGCTAAGCTACTTTGCGCCTCCTTTAATTGCTAAGGGTGGTCTCAAACTTGCAATCCTCCTGCTTCAACCTCTGGAGCATCAGGATTACAGGTATGCACCACCATGCCTCCCTGTAACTGTTTTGGTTTTTTTTTTTCTTTAGTTGTAAGTAGACACAATACCTTTATTTTATTTTTATTTGGTGCTGAGGATTGAACCTAGTGTCTTAAGCATTCGAGGCAAGCACTCTACTACTGAGCCACAACCCCAGCCCCAGCAGTAACTAATTTTTAAGTGATCATATCTCACTTCAAGGAACATATGCTTCAGGTATGTTCCAGACATGCTAACACAAAGCTGTTCTCCTCCTTCAAAGCACTGTTCAGCTGGGCACAGTGACACACACCAGTGATCCCAGCAACTTGGGAGGACCATAAAGGAGGATCACAAGCTCAAAGCCAGCCTCAGCAACTTAGCAAGGCCTCTCTGAAAATAAAAAATAAAAATAGCTGAGGATGTGACTCAGTGATTTAGCAGCCCTGGTTCAATCCCCAGTACAAAAACAAAACAAAATCCGGTGAGGAGGAGAATGCCTGTGAGGCAGGAGGATCATGAGTTCTAAGCCAGACTCAGCAATGGCGAGGCACTGAACAACTCAGTGAGACCCTGTCTCTAAATAAAATGTCTCTAAATAAAATAAAAAATAGGGCTGGGATGTGGCTCAGTGCCCCAAGTTCAATCCCTGGTACCAAAAAAACAAACAAACAAAAAACCCAACCAGGGACTGGGGATACAGCTCAGTTGGTGGAGTGCTTGCCTCATATGCACAAGGCCCTGGGTTCAATCCTCAACACCACAAAAAACAAACAAAACCAATATTATTAGCACTCAGAGAAAAACCTTAAGACAATTTAATTAATTCAGACCGGGATCCCTGGGGTCAGTGTGAACAACATATGGAAAGCCTCACCTCAACTAACTAACTAAATAAAGAGCCAGGTAGAGTGGTAATCTCAGTGACTCAGGAGGTTGAGGCAAAAGGATTACTAGTTAGAAGCCAGCCTCAGCAATTTAGTTAGTCTCTGTCTCAAAAAATAAAAAGCGCTGGGGGCCGTCTCTCCCTCTGGAGTTGGCCTGCATTGTCTCTGGAAGGTGTATTCCTTATTTTCTGATTAAGATTTCACCTGGGCATGGTAAAAGAACTGCTTCAGATAAAAACATTGTATCATTAGCTGGGCTCTGGGAGCAGGCCTGCAATCCCAGCTGAGGCAGGAGGATCACAAATTCAAAGCCAGCCTCAGCAAAAGCCAGATCCTAGGCAACTCAGTGAGATGTCTCTAAGTAAAATACAAAATACAGCTGGAGTGCCCCGAGTTCAATTCCCGGCACCAAACAAACAAACAAAAAAATCCCAAACACCATATCATTAAGCCAGGCACACTGTAATTTCAGTGATTTGAGAGGCTGAGACAGGAGGATAGCACCCTGGAGACCAGTCTCTACCCTGTGCCAAAACCAAGGAACCAAACAAAAAACCCACAAGAAACTTATTAAAATGACTATTTCTGGGCACGAGAAAAATACACATTTTACTTATACCTTTGTATACTGCTCAAATTTTTTGTGTGTACTGCTTTCATTTCTACCTACATGAAGTGACTGTGGACCATTTTTTCCCTTTATTTATTCATTTACTTTTTTTAAATTTTAGGACAGGGCCTCCCTAAACTGCTTTGTTGGACCTTGACAAGTTACTGGGGCTGCCCCTGAATTTGTATTCTGCCTCAGCCTCCCAAGTCACTGGGATTACAGGTGTGTGCTACCACACTCCACCCCTTTTTCCCTTGATAATTTTCTGAATTTATTCTCATAACCGATCTAAAAATAGGGTGGGTGGGTTTGTTTGTTTTCCTGGTTTGTGGTGAGGCATTCTTGTAATCCCAACCATTTGGGAGACTGAGGCAGGAGGATTAAATTGGAGGCCAGCCCGAGCAATTTAGCAAGACTGTGGATGTGGGTCCCTGGTAACCCCTAACCCTGGTTCAATCCCCAGTATTAATAACACTAATAAATATATGTGGCCACTAGAAAACATAGTATTAGATCTGTGGCTTACAATTTCGTTCTTTTTCCTTTGTGGTGCTGGGGACTGAAGCTAGGGGCCTTGCACAGTCTGGGCAAGTGTCCTACCACTGAACTATCTCCCCAACCCCTCCAACTTACTCCTGCTGGACAATGCAGGTTTAGACCATGCTTGGCATTACAATCCAGGTCACCGTGAAAACAGAGGAAGTGCCCTTTTGATCCACCAAAAGGGGTGTTAGGAAGCCTTGGAAAGGAAAGGAGAGGAAAGACAACGGCCCCACCTCCTGGGAAGCTATAACCCAGTGGGAGACAGAGTGGTGAGAAGTCTCATTTTGTCCTCTTTAACTGGGCTGCCTGGGCGGTTTGAAAGGGGCATCCTAATAAGCAGGGGAACAGATGCCACCAGGGCGTCCAGACTTTGCTGGCAGCTGCAGAAGAGGGAGAAGAAGGCTTTTCCGACTCCACCACCAGGACCGGGGCCTCCACCTCGGCCTCGCCTTGGACTTTATGGAGACCAGGGCCTCCAGGTGCTCAGACCCCTCGTCCCCAACGCATGCTGCAGTCCCGCGCTCCCTGACCTCCCTCGGTTCCCCGAGGGACAGCTCATCAGCGCCTGCGCTGTGTCGTCCTCCGAGGACCCCACACTCCTGGGGTCGCAGGCCACCCGAGAAGTCTCCCGCCGCACCTCTGCGCCCCGCAGCCCCGAGATCCCTCGGCTCAGCCCCGAAAGGCCCCGAGCTGGCCGCAGCCGGCCCCGCGCCCCCGCCCTCGACGCCCCGCGGCGCCCACCTGCGCGCCCAGCTGGTTCAGCTGCTGCATGTCGCCGCCCACGGCCTCGGGCACCGCGTCCTGCGTGCAGTGCAGGCGACCCATGGCCCCGGCCGCCCCGCAGGCCCCGCCGCCGCCGCCCCGCCGCCCCGCCGCGCTTCCTCCTCCGGCGGCCTCGCCGCGCTTCCGCAGCCGCACTTTCGCCACCGCCGCGCCGCCCCCGCCGCGCGCGCCCCCGGCCTCCCGCGGCTCAGAGGAGGGCCCTGCGCAGCGGCGCGGTCACGCGCGGGAGTCCCCGCCAGGACCCTGGGTAAGGCGCCTGGCCTCTCTTTACTGTCTGTAAAAGGACCCCGGGTGGCTGCTCAAAGGCGCCCATTCTGCCAGAAAGCTGAGAGCTTCGCCTCCAGGAGGTCTTCCATCCTGGCTCCTTGCTCTCAGTGTCATCACCTTTGTTATTAATCATTCACAAAACTTTATTTCTTGCGGTGCTGAGGATTGCACCCAGGGTCTCACTCCTGCTAAAGTGCTCTACCGCTGACTTAGCGTGAACAGCCCTCAGCCAGGATCGCATGCCCACCCGACGCCAGGCCCTGGGACTAGAGGTGGGAACGACCACAAGCAGGTATGGCCCTCAGGGAGGAAAGCCACAGCTCCCAAACTTTGGAGGGCATGGCCTAAGGCAAGTGCTGGGCCTCCCCCAGTCTGAACTGGGAGGCCCCAGGTGAAGCCTGAGAATTTGCATTTCTAACGAATTCCCTTGGAACCACTTGAGAACCTGCACAGTAGAGGAATCTGACCCATCAAAGGTTACTCAGAAGGACTGTGATTGTGTGGGCTGGCGGTGGTCAGGTGGGAGTGAGGTTATTGAAACAGTAAGCATATTTGTAGCCCTCAAACCATCTTTTTTTCTTTTCTTTTCTTTTTTTCTTTTTGGCAGATGAACACTGGGAATTGAACCTAGAGGTGCTCTGCAACTGAGCTATACATCTCCAGCCTATTTTTACTTTTAGACTGGGCCTCTAAATTGCTGAAGCTGGCCTTGCCTTAAAGTGTTCCTTCTTCAGCCTCTCAAGCAGCTGGGATTACAGGAGTGAGCCACCATACACAATCAGCCCTCAAACTCTGGGGTTTTTTTTTTTTTTTTTTTTTTTTTTGTGTGTGTGTGTGTGTGTGGTCGGGTACCAGGGATCAAACCCATGGGCGCTTAACCACTGAGCCTCATCCCCAGCCGTTTTTTTTTTTTTTTATGTTTTATTTAGATATAGGTTCTAGCTGAGTTGCTTAGGACCTCACTAAATTTCTGAGGCTGGCTTTGAATTCTTGATCCTGTTGCCTCAGCCTCTGGGATCACAGGCAGAGGCCACCAGGCCTGGCTCTCAAACTCTTCAAAGCCTATGTTCTCTCTTCTTAGGGATCCCTCCCTGCCCTCCACTGAATATTGACCTGATCCACCTCTTACATATGAGAAAACAAAAGTTTGCTACCTGAATTCTGGGACCTGACCCCCAAACCCAAGAGCTTCATCTAGCCTTGAGTCCAGCTTGAGGGCTTGGAGGCAGCACTAGAATCCTGCAGGGATGATGGGGCAGAAAAAGTGACTGGCCTTCTCCAACAGACCTCCTCTCTTCTTGCCTGAAAGTCCCTTCTGGAACGGTAGGAACAGAAGGTTTCTGCCCGGAGGTCAAATCTGTGTTCAGTCTTCATTTCAATTCATGTATTATTCATTCAACAAATATTGACACCTGTCCTGAGCCAGATTCCATGATAGGGGTTGATTGAACCTATATTAAGCCCATAGTGACAAAATTAGATGCAGTGCCTGGCCTCTGAGGAGTCACAGTTCATTCAGGGAGACAGACAAGCACAAATGAATCCCGTGCACAAGTGACCAAAAATTTTACTTTCTGATACTAGGAATTGAACCCATGGGCCCTGAGCAACTTTTCCAGCTATATTTATTTTGAGACAGGATCTCTGTAAGTTACCAAGACTGTCCTCAAACTTGTGATCCTCCTGTGAGGCTCAGGGGTCCCTGGGATTACAGGTGTGTGCCACCACACCTGGCACATTGGAAATTATTAACAGATGCCAAGAAGCAGGGTGCTTTCAGAGTGTACACAGGGTGGTACAAACCTGTTATCCCAGCTACTCTGGAGGTTGAGACAAGAAGATCACAAGTTCAAGGCCAGTCTTGTCAATTTAGGGAGGCCCTAAGCAACTTGGTGAGAACCTGTCTCAAATAAAAAATAGGCTGGGCCTGATGGTGCATGCATGTAATCCCAGCATCTTGGGAGGCTGAAGCAGGAGAATTTCAAGTTCAAAGCAGCCTCACAAACCTAAGCCCTGGGCTGGGGATGTGGCTCAAGCAGTAGCACGCTCACCTCTCGCATGCATGTGGCCTGGGTTCGATCCTCAGCACCACATACAAACAAAGATGTTGTGTCTGTTGAAAACTAAAAAAAATAAATAAATAAATATTAAAAAATTCTCTCTTTCTTAAAAAAAAAAAACAAAAAAAAAACTTAAACCCTAAGCAACTCAGCAAAACCCTCTCTCTAAAAATGTTAAAAAGGGGTGGGTATGTAGCTCAATGGTTAAGCACCCCTGGGTTCAATCCCTGGTACCCAAAAAATTTTAAAAAAAATTTTAAAGGAGCTGGGGCTGTAGCTCAGTGGCAGAGCACTTGCCTCTTACATGTGAGGCACTGGGTTTGATTCTCAGTACCACATAAAAATAAATAAACAAAATAAAGATATTGTGTCCATGTATAACTAAAAATATCTTTTTTTTTTAAGAGAGAGGAGAGAGAGAGAGATAGAGAGAGAGAATTTTTAATATTTATTTTTTAGTTCTCGGCGGACACAACATCTTTGTTGGTATGTGGTGCTGAGGATCGAACCGGGGCCGCACATATGCCAGGCGAGCGCGCTACCGCTTGAGCCACATCCCCAGCCTAAAAATATCTTTAAAAAAAAGGGCTGGGGATGTTGTTCAGTGGTTAGGGACCCCTGTACTCAATACCCAGTACCAACAAAAACAAAAACATGTAACTGATGTGATTCTGCAAGCTGTATACGGGGTAAAAATGGGAGTTCATAACCCACTTGAATCAAAATGTGAAATATGATATATCAAGAACTATGTAATGTTTTGAACAACCAACAATAAAAAATAAATAAATAAATAAAACCCCAAAAAACAAAACAAAACAACAACAACAACAAAAAAACATCCTTGAGGAAACCACTGGATTTCTCTAATTTCTGTTCTCATAGTGGCTGGTGCTGAGGTACTCCATAAATGTGTGGAGTCAAATTGAAGGAAATTAAGAAAAGGGAAGTATTCATTTGAAGTCACCGCCCAACACTGTTTACAAGGTACCCTCTTGCCTGCCAGTCCTTTTCTTTTTCTTTTTCTTTATAGCTGGGGATAGAATTCCTGTCCTCCCCACCACCGCCACCTCCACCACCACCACCACCACCCTTCTACTACTCTGCCAGTTGTTTTCTACCATTGCAGTCACTGGGGTTCTGTGATTTGTTTTTCTACATTTGGGATTCTTCCCTTGCACCATGCCATCTGTCTATCTATTTATTTATTTAATGTGGAGCTGGGGATTGAACCCAGAGCCTTGTGCATGTAAGGCAAGCACTCTATCAACTGAGCTATATCTAGCACTACTCTGATTTTTGGGTCAGCATGGATATCACCTAGGAGCTAACAATTTAGGAGACATGCAGAATCTCAGGCCTGCCAGACTTGCTATTTAGGATTCACTTAAAAAAAATTTTTTTTTTCCTGTGTTTGGTCTCCAACTCCAGACCTCACAGATGTTAAGCAATCTTTCTACCACTAAAGCTGGACTGTAGACTATCAGCCCTCAGGATCTGCATTTTAATAAGATCCCCAGGCAATCTTGGGCCCATTAAAATTTAAGGTTCTGGGGCTGGGGATGTGGCTCAAGCGGTAGCGCTCGCCTGGCTTGCATGTGGCCAGGTTCCATCCTCAGCACCACATATCAACAAAGATGTTGTGTCCGCCGAGAACTAAAAAATAAATATTGAAAAAAAATTAAGGTTCTAATAATAATGATCATATTTAATAATAAACATTTTAAGTGCCTACTATGCTTCGTGCTTTAAGCAGCTAAATACATGTCATGTAAAATGACCATAATATGTTTGAATTGCCTACCTATTATTGCTTATATTCTTCTTTTCTTTTTTTGGTACCAAAACCCAGAATGAACCATTGTTTGTATTTTGAAGTCTATCACATTGTGTTACTGCTGTCCTTTATACATCTGTCCCCTTGACACACTAAAGATATTGCTTTGGACAAATTGCTAATCTTTCTGTGTCTCTATTTCTTTTTTCCCTTATAGAATGAAACAATAATGGAATCTACTTGAAAAGATAAAATCAAGGCTTGAGGAGCACTTAGCACAACAAAATGATTCATGGAAAATGCTCAATATATGCTCCTTATTCTAAGTTTTCAGTCTTATAAAAAGAGCATGGCAGGGCTGGGGATATAGCTCAGTTGGTAGAGTACTTGCCTTGCATGCACAAGGCCCTGGGTTCCATCCTCAGCACCAAAAAAAAAAAAAAAAAAAAAAAGCCTGGCAGCCAGGCAGGTGCAGTGGAGCATGCCTGTAATCCTGGCCATTGTGGAGACTAAGGTAGGAGAAACTCAACTTGGAGGTGAGCCTCATCAAATTAGGGAGGCCCTAAGTGACTTAGCAAGAACCTGTCTCAAAATAAAAAGGACTGGGGCTGTGGCTCAGTGGCAAAGTGCCCTTGGGTTCAATCCCCAGTACAAAAAAAAAAAAAAGAACAAGGGGGGCTGGGGATGTGGCTCAAGGGGTAGCGCGCTCGCGCTCGCCTGGCATGCGTGCGGCCTGGGTTCGATCCTCAACACCACATACAAACAAAGATGTTGTGTCCACCAATAACTAAAAAATAAATATTAAAAAATCTCTCTCTCCTCTCTCTTTAAAAAAAAAAAAAAAAGAACAAGGGTTCAGGGGCCGGGGTTTTGGCTCAGTGGTAGAGCACTTGCCTAGTATCTATGAGACACTGGGTTTGATCCCTGGCACCACATAAAAATAAACAAATAAAATAAAGGCACTGCTGTGCCCATCTACAACTAAAAACCAAAAATTAAAAAATTTAAAAAAAAAGAGCAAGGGTTCAAAGGTCTTGACACCAAGCACTTCTAGAAGATTCCCTGTAGAACTTAATTTTCACAACAATGTAATGAAAGTACCAGGGCATAAAACAGGCAGGACATTTAGACTCTAGGGAGTGCAGTGCAATATAGAATTTCCAGAGAGACAGAGAGAGGAAGAGGAAGAGGAAGAGGGGGAGAGAGAGAGAGAGAGAGAGAGAGAGAGAGGAGAGAGAGAGAGAGAGAGAGAGGTGTAGTTAGATCACATTCATATAACTTAGTATTGTTCTCATCATTTTACTGCTGTGGATCTCTTACTGTGCCTAATTAAGGAATTAACTCTCGCTAGGTGTGTATGTGCAGGAAAAACCTAGTCTATGTCAGATTGAGTAGGAGCTGCAGCTTCAGGTGTCCCCTGGAGGGTCTGGAACCCTGGCCTCCTGGATAAAGGGGGGCCTCTGTAGATAAGAAAGTAGTTCTGATGTTCTTCAGAATGCACTGCCAGAGGAAGGAAGAAGAGGTGATTACTGTTAATGCCTTAAGTCTGCAACAGGAAATGCAGGCCTGGGCCAGGCCTCCCTTCCAGAGAGCCTCCTGCCCCCATTTCAGACTTAATGAGGGACCCTGCTCCCTTCATTCAATTTAAAATGTCCCTGTGGAGGGCAACTGAGTCCCCACCTCCTCACCCCTCCCCCGCCCCTGCAAGTGAAAGGAGTTCATTAAGAAGCAGATTTCAGGCCCAGAGGACTCCCACTGGGAATTTCACCAAAGGGCCAGGTTTTCCTTGGTGAAAGGTTTGCCCTGCACAATCGGAAATGCCAGAGGGCATGTTTAAAAAATTCAACTTTTAATTTTGAGACAATTGTAGACTCATAGTTGTAAGAAATACTCTAGGTGCTATAGTATTGTGACCCAGTTTCTCTGGATGCTCAGATCCAAAGGTGGGGGGACCAGGATATTGACTTCCAAGATTCCCAACATTCCCAGGAAGCCAGGATCTCACATGGCCCAGGGCGATAATTTCACTGACCAGCTCCAGGGCTTCTTTCTATCAACATCTAGAACAAAAAATTCCATTGGATATTTTCTGTTCTCATTAGGATCTTTAGTATCAGTCCCCTAATTAGAAAATCACGTAACAAAGTAAAAACACAATTGGTTTGGACTTTTGACATCTACGTCACAAAAGTCATTGATAAGGAAATGCTGCAATTGTTCCAGATTCAAAGAAACTAAAAAAAGATAGGGCCAGGGGTGTGGCTTAATGGTAGAGCCTTCGATGAGCATGCACGTGAGGCCTTGAGTCCAATTTTTAGCACCTGGAAAAAATTTATTCTATTAATAAAGTCAAGCAGGCCCAGGTAGGATGGACACTGACCAAAAGTAGGGCCCCGGCCGCAGTCCTACTGAGTGGCTTAGTGTAGAAATTGGCTCTGAATTTGCTGGAAGCCGGGGTGGGGGTGGGGGAGTCAATTCCACTTCTAGTTTTTAATCCTTAAACAGGTAAATTAATGAAAATAATCCTCTATTGTTGGACTTCAAGGGAAGTTGGAATTCTCTGATTTCTGATTAGAATTTGGTGATGAAATTGTTTGCTGGTTCAAAGATCCCTGTCTCAATCTCAAGATTGTTGTTGTTGTTGTTGTTGAGATACATTTTCAAAGTGGTATTCCTGGGGAAAAGTTTAAGTGTTTTCAAAGATCCTTGTGCCTAAACTCTAAAGGACATTAAAACTGTCACCTCTAGAAATCTGTTTTTTAAAGGGCCTTTTAAAAAGGTGGAGGGCAGGGATGATAAAGCTCCACTTTTGGGAAATCTCACCCTTCATTACAAATTCATGGTAGAGATCACTTTGCCTGAGAAAATGAGGCCTGGGATCTCTATTGTTGGCTTTGTTTTTCTCTTCAGAACAATTATAAAGTGAATGCCTGGCCAAGCCCCCCGTCAAGGCCTGCTATGCATACCTCTGCTGGGTGCTTGTGAACACAACTGGGTGTAACCTGGGAGCTGTTACTTGGAGACTTTCCCTTTTTTTTTCTTTTTTTTAAGAGAGAGACAGAATTTTTTAATATTTATTTTTCATTTTTCAGCAGACACAACATCTTTGCATGTGGTTCTGAGGATCGAACCCGGGCCCCCGGGCTGCATGCCAGGCCAGGCGAGCGCGCTACTGCTTGAGCCACATCCCCAGCCAGAGACTTTCTCTTCTTTTTGCATCATTGGAAAGATGGAGGAGTCTGTTCCTTCATTCAGGCCCTAGACCTTCAATAAGCACTTCCTGTGTGCTAGGCCCTGTGCTAGGTGCTGGACACAGGGCAGTGAACACAATAGACTGTTGCTCCTCCCTTCTGCTGCCCATGGTCTCCTGAGGAAGAAACACCTTACTTGAAGCCTCAGTTGAAGACATTCAGGAGAGAAGTGGAGGAAGGAGGCAGACTGAAAGATGAACCGCGGCTCAGCAGACAGTGTCAGCTATCACCAGGCTCTAGACAAGGACACACCTGTCTACAGGGAAGACCCAGGGTCCTGGGCATCTCACCCAAGCCTGGTTTGCAGCATCATGTTGGGTTTATGAAATTCATGAAGCTTGAAGGGAAAGGAGTTGCCCAAAGAAAATAAGGATAGTTTTATAAAAGAGGTTTGAACATATCCCCTCTGTGTTTATTCTCAAACCGAGGGGGGGGGGGGGGGGGATGTAGCTCCTCTACCAAGGGTCTGATCTCCAGCCCTGCAAAATCAAGGAGTCAGTATTCAATCAATCCATCAACGCAGAGCTGATGAAGCCTGAATGTGGAGCAAATCTAGGAAGCAAAATCCTGGTAACAGGGAGAGGAGTCAAGGATGGCAGTATGAATTTTGGGCTCATTCCCTGCTACACAATCTGCCTCTTTTTTTTTTTTTTTAAAGAGAGAGTGAGAGAGGATAGAGAGAGAGAGAGAATTTTTAATATTTATTTTTTAGTTCTCGGCAAACACAACATCTTTGTTGGTATGTGGTGCTGAGGATCGAACTCGGGCCGCACGCATGCCAGGCGAGCGCGCTACCGCTTGAGCCACATCCCCAGCCCTTTTTTTTTTTTTGACAGTAGAGTCAGCAGGTCCCCAAAGAGAGCAAGACCCTTGCCCATGTTCCTTCAGCGGGGTAGCAGAGGTAGCAGGAGAACAGAATCAAGGCTGTGAACCTCTCCTCAGCCAGGCTTTCCCTCCAGAGGTCAAGTCTGAACTTTCAAAGTTAAGGGAAGCCAAGTCCAGGTGACTTGCTGGTTTGCCTGAGGGCAGGGGTAAGGAGATGGTGACAGAGAGCTTCCAGGGAAGGAAAATTTAGTGAATGCCCAGGATGGGGTACAAGTGTCCTTGCTCTCAGGAACCTCAATGTGGATGAGTCAATGTCAACTTTACTGCAGGAGGCTGGGGGTGTAACTCAGGGCTAGAAACTTGCCTACCAAGGGCCAGGACCTGAGTCCCATCCCCAGCACTTCCCCCCCCCCAAACACACACACACACACACACACACACACACACACACACACACACACACCACACACACACAAAGAGAGAAAGGAAAAGAAGACACTGATGAATGCTACCTGAACATATTCTTCTGTGCTCTTGTCTAGTCAGGAACATTTATATAAAATAGTTCAATGACCCATTTTGAGATTAAAAAAAAAAAAAGGAGAAAACAAGAGTTTGGGGTGTTCCTGTTGAAAAGGAAAGGTAAGAAACCCACTTTGCAAATGAAGGTGGCTGCTAATGACACCACAATTAAGACCCTGCACTTCACAATGAGCTCTTTCACACACAAGCCCCAGGCCCCACAGCCCCTGGAATCAGCCTTACTAATTTTATTATTATTCCAATTAGAGTGGCCAGAGGACTGAGGGCAAGCTCCTTTGCATAGTACATAAGGTGGGGGGTCACATGTGACAGAGGGGGTGGCTCCAGCTGGCACTCCCTGCTCTGGCACCAGACAGCGGTGGCTCTAGGACAAGCTGCCTCCACTTGCTGAGCCTCAGTTTCCTCAACTAGAAAACAGCTCAGGGTCCCCAACACTGCCTGTAGACCTAGAGGTGAACTGGGCTCACCTTAGTAGCAGGGAGCTCAAGGGACAGACAGAGCGATCTCCACTGGGAGGAGGCAAAGAGAATGTTCAACCAGTGGGGAACAGCACGTGTTCACTATTGATAACAATATAGTTTTTTATTTAATCAGCACTTTCATGGTATTTTCCAGTGAGCTAGGCACTGTCTGAAATTATTTATATATATAATTATATATATAATGAGAATTATACGACCAAATACATATATATATGGTCGTATAATTCTCATTATAACCCTTTGAAGTAGGTGAAATTATTATCTTCATTTTAATGATGAAGAAATTGAGACATGTCTTGTGGTCTTGTGCTCATTAAAACTACCTGCCTGCCGGGCACTGTGGTGAAAGCCTGTAATCCCAGCAGCTCAGGAGGCTGAAGCAGGAGGATCCTGAGTTCAAAGCCAGCCTCAGCAAAAACTAGGTGCTAAGCAAATCAGTGAGACCCTGTCTCAACATAGAACTGGAGAAGTGGCGCATTGGTCTTGTGCAGCTGAGTTCAATCCCTAGTACCCATCCTGCCCCAAACAAACTTCCTGCCCTATATTAAGCACCTATGATCTACTGTGCTAATCACTTCATAGATATTATTAAAAACCTGTCAACCTGCCGTTGGGGCTCTAAAAACCAAAAAGATGATAGTATAATTTAAGACAAATGCAATATTTAACCAGCACTACTTTGTATTTTATTTTGAGACAGGGTCTCACTGCCTTGATAAGTTGCTGAGACTGGCTTTGAACTCGCAATCCTCCTGCTTCAGCCTCCCAAATTGCTGGGATTACAGTCGTGTGCCAATGTGCCCTGTCATAATTTCTAAATTATAGAAGAGTTTCAAGGTTGTAAAGCTGGTACAGAGAAGTCATGATTTTTTAAAAATATTTTTAAGTTGTAGATGGACACAATATCTTTATTTTTATTTATTTATTTTTATGTGGTGCTGAGGATGGAACCCAGGGCCTCATGCACATTAGTTAGGCAAGTTCTCTACCACTGAGCTACAATCCCAGCCCCAAAAATTCATGATTTTTTTTTTTTCTCTCTCTCTTGGTGCTGGGGATGGGACCCAGGATCACGTGCTTGCTAGGAAGTCAATCCTTCTATCACTGAGCCATGCCCTCAGTCCAGATCACAGAATTTTTATCTCCTTAATGCACATTGATCACCTTCATGATTATAATGATTGTGATCTGATGGGATATGTTTTAAAGTAAATGCTGAGGTGACCACACAGAGCAGCTGCTCACTCAAAGTCCGGCTTCACCCCTGATTAACCTTGTGTATGTCCCTCTGTCCCCTGTGCTTCAGTCCTCTTACCTGAAATAGGGCCCCCAAACACCCTTCCCCTGCCTCCCAGTGGGGTGGATGTGAGGCTCAGATAAGATGGCAAATTCAACCAAAGGCCTTTGCAAACTGAAGTTCTGTGCCCTGGGGAGGCCACAGGCCATTTTTCCTTCCACCCATTCTCCTGATGGTTATGATCCTTTCTGAGTGCCAGGACCAAGACCACCTGTCATTTAGATACTTGCTCTTCCTGGATTTAGGGCTATGCTTTCCCCAGAAGTGCCTGCTTTGTTTCAGCTCACCCAGCCCCTTGCCATCTGAACCAGCATTCTCCTTGGTGGCACAGACATCCTGTGCCGGGTGGCAGGTCTTGGCTTAATGTTCAGAAAGCAGAGGTCCACCAGGCCTCCCAAGTTCACAGAGATTTTTTTTCCACATAGACCTTCCCTAGATGGTGGGGCTAAACCATAAGTCTTCCCAAGAGATCCCCTTCTTGCTGGGTGTGATGGCACACCCCTGTAATCCCAGCAACTGTGGAGGATGAAGTAGGAGGATTGCAAGTGAGGCCAGTGTTAGCAATTTAGCGAGAGATCCTGTCTTGAAATAAAAAATAAAAATGAATGGCCTTGTGCAGTGTTGGATGCCTGTAATTGCAGTGGCTTAGGAGGCTGAGGCAGGAGCAAGTTCAAGGCCAGCCTCAGCCACTCAGAGAGGCCCTAAGCAACTTAATGAGACCCTGTCTCAAAAAAATAATTTGTTCCCAGGTTTTGGCACCAAAAATAAATAAATAAACAAACAAGGCTGGGGATGTAGTTAAGTACCCCTGGGTTCAAACCCTCACACAGAAATTAAAAAAAAAACTGACTGCGGGTATAGCTCAGTGGTAAAGTGCCCCTGATGTCAATCTCTAGTACCAAAAAAAAAAAAAAAAAAAAAAAAAAGAAAAAAAGAAAGAAAAAGAAAAAAGAAAGAGAGTGAGAGAGAAGAGATCCTCTTTATCATTTTTATTGGTCTCCCTGTAGCAATTGACCAGAATAATACACTTTTATTTATTTTATTTTATTGATTTTTTTGTATTGGGGATTGAATCCACAGTGCTCTACCACTAATCTATAAACCCAGGAATTTTTATTTTTATGTTGAGACAGAGTCTCACTAAATTGCCCACACTGACAACCAATTTGCCATTCTCTTGTCTCAGCCTCTTGAATCACTGGGATTATAGGCAGATGCCACCAAGCCTGGCAGGAACATGCTTTTGGGTGTTTGTCCCCAACACCAAGAATTTCCTGCTGCTCCTCCCCCTGAGCCCTCCAGGGAAGGAGGCAGGTGCTGAGGCAGTTCCTTCCTCAAGTCTCCTTAGCCTTTTCCTGGGCTCTTAGGTAGAAAAATATCCAGTGAGTTTAGACACTTGAGCAACTTTTAAAGTCTTTGCCATTTGCTCATTTAATTACTAACTGGCAAGAGATGCATGGAGGCCAAGGTGCTAGGAACACCATTTGCCGGTAATCCCAGGTACTCTGGAGGCTGAAATCAGGAGGATTACAAATTTGAGGCCAGCCCAGGGCAATTTAGTGAAATACTGCCCAAAAGTCAAATTTATAAAAGAGCTGAAGGGCTGAGCTGGGTATGTACTTCAGTGGTAGAGAGCTTGCCCTGCATGAGTGAGCCCTGGGTTCAAGCCCCAGACAGACAGAAAGACACACTCACACACACACACACACACACACACACACACACACACACACACGGCAAGGAGAAAGCTGGGTTTACTCAGACCTAGAGCCCCAAAGGCAGGAAACCTGTGTTCCTTCATTCTTTCAACAAACTTGTATCCAGCTCCTTTTGGTACTGGGCTTCCCCTCCCCCCATCATTACTAGAAAGAAAATTTGCATCAACCCAAGATAGACAGATGTAGTTCCTGCCTGTTTAGAATGAACTTTACAATGTGTATGTAGAACCATGTAAACAAGAAAACAAATATGCAAATCAATTTCAGCCAGCTCTAAGAGCTACCTGATCAGAATGAAATAGAAAAGTAGTGATGGAGAGGGGAGGCAGTTTGCTGGAGCATTCGGGAAGAGCTTCTCCGGAAGGTGACCTTTTGGGAGCGAACTGAGTGGTGAGAAGTTTGTCATGCAGTGCTCTGGGGCAATGTCCAGGTAGAAGGAACAGCCACGCAAGTCCAAACTGCAAACAGCAAAGAGGAGGGAAGATTGGAATGGAGTCAGAGAGAGGAGAGGACAGGAGATACCTGAAGAGGAAGGCAGCATTAGCTCATTACAGGGTCTTGTAGACTCGCCTGTCAGTCATTCATTCCTTTATTCACTTAACACATTTATTTTTAGTATGCTCCTGCTTGAACCCAGGAGCACTTAACCACTGAGCCACATCCCGAGCCCTTATTTATTTATTTATTTATTTTTAATTTTGAGATTGGGTCTCACTAAGTTGCTTAGGGCCTCACTAAGTTGCTGAAGCTGGCCTTGAGCTTGCAGTTCTCCTGCTTCAGCTTCTGGAGACCCTGGGATTACAGGCATGTGCCACCATGTCTGGTTTAAGACTTATTTATTGAGCGTCTACTTTGATCCTGTCCTCAGTCTAATACGTGGAGACAATTAGCAGATAAATAAATAAATATAAATACTAGGAACGGTAATATTAGGAAGCACCATTTTCAGATAATTCAGTGCCCACTTAACGGCAGAGGCAACCAAGACGTGCTCATGGAGTCGGGCTTCTTCCTCAGGGAGAGGATGTGTGCAGGGCCTGGGAACCCAGGCAGCCAGACCTGATGGCCTCTTCTCTGCGTTCCCCTCCCCTCCGCTAAAGATGGCTGACAAAGACCTAGGTGGGTGGAAGGGAGGAAGGGCTAGTTAGAGGGTCCACAGCGGGATGACCTGGAGAGGCATCACAGCGCCCCAGTGGCATTGCGACTGACTGGAGGTGAGGGTGACGCGGAGACTGCTTGCTGTGTGACTTCAGAGGGGGCCTTTCCCTCTCTGGGCCCCGCATCCAGATCTGTCTGGAGTGGGGTGGGGTGGGGGGCTGGAGAGGGAGGAGAGTTGGGTATCTGCAGTCCCCTTCGGGCTGGTCATCCCCGTCGGTGATTTAACAGGCCTTGGGGGACGGGAGGCGGCGCCCGCGGAGGAGGGGCGGAGGGAGGCTCCCGGAGTGATTTCAAATTTCCCTCGTCCGCTCCCCCCCGCGCCGCGCCCGGGCTCTGAGTGGCTGCGGCGGGGGCGGCCCCGGGTGGGGGCGGGGCGAGGGCCGGGCCGGGGCTACAAGGGGAGTCGGCGCCGCCCCCTGCCCACCCTCAGCCGCAGCCCGGCCCGGCCCGCGCCGCTCCCTCGCAGCAGCCGCCCCCAGCTCGGCCGCCCCGGCCCGCGTGGACGCCCCGGGCGCCCCCCGACGACGGCACCGGCCCCCTGGCAGGCGGGCGAGCGGGCGGCCGCGCCCGCCGGCACCGCGGGGGTTAAGTGGCCCAAGTAAACGTAGCTCGGCGATCGGCGCCGGAGATTCGCTAGCCCAGCGCCCTGCGCGGCCGCCCGCCGCCTCCCGACCGCCGGTCCCGACCGCGGAGCGACCACCGAGCCGCGCCCGAGCCAGCCCCGCGGCAGGTGAGCGTCCCGCGGCCCCGGAGGCTCGCGACCCCGCGCGGACGCCTGTGGGAGCGAGCTCGGGGCTCCGCACGGCGCGGGGACGCCCGGGACCTCCTGGGCAGGGATCCCGCCGCTGCGCGGACCTGGCCTGAGGGGTGGGGCGTGGGGAAGGGTCCCCTGACCCCGCGCGGGGTGGTGGGCCAGCGGGACACGGGAGCTGGCCTTACCAGGAGGGGACACGCATAGAGGGCTACCCTGGTACCCCGAGAGCCGGGAGGGAGAGTCCCGACCCCAGGGAGCGGCTGCAGCCTCTCTGGGGTCTGGAATCTAGGGAAGAGGTGCCCTCCCCGGGAGTGAAGTCAGAAGGGACTTTTCCCGGGCGGGGGGTCCTTACCTGGACTTGGTCTTAGGGGAGAGCCCGTCGGCCTCTGGGGAGGAGGAGGAAGAGGGAGTTGTGCTGTGGAGGTGGGCGTGGGTCCGGCTGGGCATTCAGGAGAGGGGCCGTCCCGCTGCCTAAGGGCTAGGGTGGTGCTTGTGTGTCCAGGACCAAGGTGGGTCACGGTGTCCTCGCGGGTCCCAGGCGTGAGCCAGAGGGGCGTCCTCAGTCCTCGGGAGCTGAGCCACGACAGGGGATGCGCAGCCGCCGGGACGCGCGTTCCTGCGCACACCTGGTCCCGGAGCAGCCGCGGGGGGCGGTGCCTCCTGCCGCGCCGCCTGCCCCAGGGGCTCACTTTCCATTCTTAGCCTTCTTCCGGGGTGTATTTGGCCCCACTTTCCAAACTCGCACACTGAGGCCTCAACTTTCACCCCCCCCCCCACCAAGAAGCAAAGCTAAGTGCCTGTGTCATGGTTTGGGGGTAGTTTTTCTCCCCTATTGTTCTGGAGGAGAAAGTGGAAGGCAGCAAAGAGCAGAGGTTGAGCACCGAGAGAGAAAGTTACCATTGGGCGCAGGCTTTACTGCTGAAGCCTCACCTGTGGCCGGAGTGCCGGCCCCTCAGCCTTCCTCCATCGCGGTCCTCTGCTCTGGGAGGCAGGCATGCAGAGCTCCTGCACCTTCTCCACCGCCCAGGCCCACAGGCTTGAGGGATGCATGGATTAAAGGGAATCCAGGGCAGACTACGAACTTTGAACTGCCCTCTCTGAGTTCAGAATGTTGGTTTGGGCAGACTGGCTAGCAATTGTTTTCGGAGGTAGCTCCTGCTCGTCCCAGGACGTTGACCTTACTCAGCCCTCCTTCATCAGGCTAGCCTTGGGTGCTTCTTTTTGGCCCTTGGGAACCTGGTAGCAGATTTGAGCCTCCTGTCCCCGTATTGAAATGTATATTTCTTTATTTAATCCCGGGATTTTGTGCATGCTAGGAAAAGGAGCCTGCCACTGAGGTATACCCCCCGTCCTACCATATCTGTTTTAGCATTGGTATACAGTAAGCACTCAATAAATGTTGCTATAAGGCATTATCAACTAGCACACGGGTTAAGCAGGCTTCCCTAAAGAGCCATAGGTCTTGAGCACGTGTTCAAATCCAGCGAGGCCATCACCCTCTCTGTGCCTCAGCTTTTACATCTGTGAAATAGGAACACTCCAATCTCAGATTGTGTGAAGGTGAAGCCAGTTTCATGTGTAATTTAACCTCTTTAGTCCTCCAGTTTCCTTTGAGTTTTAGGTATGACATCCTTGGAAAAAGTCAGTACCTGGCAAAGGGTCAGCGCATGAGGGAGTTTAATGTTTGTGTTATTAACCAGTAACCCCTCTCTTTAGGGTGGTATGAGTGGAGAATTGGGGATGGAGGGAGGCACCCCTTGCCAGGCCTTCCTTTTCCTGTCTTCCTGGAGGTGCCCCCAAGCCTTTCTTGGCTCTGCAAGCTTTTCCAAATCATCATTGTCCATGGTGGGGGGAGTTGGCAGGAAGGCCCGCCTTTGTTCCCTTTTGAAAGAGCCATGGTTTTTTTATGTGTTGGGACCCTTTTTAACTCCGCCCCTTCCAAGCTTGGGGCCAACTGTGAAGGTGTAATTGCAGAGTCCATGAGATCTTTACCTTTCCTCCTGGGTTGGAGAGAGCTGAGACAAAGGAACCAGGTTGGGGGGCCAGCCACATCCTCTAAAGCCATAGCTTAACCTCCAGCCCTTGCAAAGGTTGGGGGATGGGAAGAGAGTATTGGGAGCTGGGTGCTGGCAAGAGGAGGGAGGGGCAAGGGAGATGGGGTGGGGAAGGCTGCTTCCTTCTCTTCCTGCAGCCACGTGGGCCCCGTGGCACACAGAAGCCTGTCTCCTTCATCACTGCAGCCCCAGGGACCTGCTACAGTGGAGGTTTGACAAGTTTTTCCAGGAAAACTTACCTTGGGATTCCTTTGTCCCAGACAAGCTCCCACACTGACCATACTACTTCCAGTTGCAGACATCTTATCCATTTTACCTGCATAGTCCTTGTTAAACCTGAAGCTCTCTGGGAGCAACTTTTATCAGTATCAGGGATCAGCTTTGTTTTTCTAAATTGTTAAATGTTATGAATTCAGGGTGGTTTCTGGTTACATGCTGAAGGATGGAATTCCTCATTTATTTTGCAGGCAAGGGGACTGGACTTCTTGATTTGGGGGAGGGGCTAATGCTCTCACTGGGTGCCTTTTGCAGGTGAAGGAACTGAGGCCCTGGGGAATCCAGTTGCTTCTGCATCATGGTGATGACACTTTCCTACCTACCCCCAACCAGGAAAGGTTTTCTTTTCAGAGGATAGAAGCCTAATGCAGATGAGGCTGGCTGACTGGAGAAAGTGGCCTGGTGCATGCACAAGGACCCCACTCAGCACGGCTGTTACTGTAAATTGCCTTTCATGAGAGCCCTTCCCATTTGGGAAGTGGATACAAATTTGCTCCTACCCAGCATGGCTGCCAGGAGGATTAAGTGGAATTCAAGGGCCTTTTAGTTTTTTTTTCCAGTACTGGGGATTGAAGCTAGTGATACTCCACTACTAAGGTAGCTCCTGGTTTCTCCCAGCCCCCTTTTTAATTTTGGGGACAAAGTCTTAGAAAGTTGCTGAGACTTTCCTACAACTTTGCAATCCTCCTGCTTCAGCCTCCTGAGTAGCTAGGATTACAGGTGTGTGCCACCAGGCCCATCTTAGAGCTTGCTTTTAGTTGCTCATTCACTAAATTACTTGGGGAGGGGGGCTAAGTATTGTTAGTATTACTTATAAGTATTGTTAGTATTACTTAAAGCCCATTGTCCGTAGGGTCAGAAGCTCAGGGTTCAATAAACCTTGAGGGACCTGGGATCCTGCTCAGTGGTAGAACACTTGCCTAATATAATAGCATGGGGCCTTGAGTTCATTACCTACCTGTGTACCCCTCCCTCCATCAAGCAACATTCACTTTGTGTGTGTGTGTGTGTGTGTGTGTGTGTGTGTATGCATGCATGCATGTGTGTGCGCGCGCTGTTTGGTGCTGGGAATTGAACACAGAATCTTGAGCATGCTAGGCATGCCCCCCCACCCCTGAATTTTTTGATATGAATAAAAATCATTTACAGTCTTTAGACATTTGGATGTGGCCTATAATCTCACCATCCCACCTGAAAGCCAGGACCCAGGTAAGCCTTGCCTAAGCAAAGGGACAGGTTGTGAGGAATGCAGAGTGGCAAGCGACTTAATCTCAACCGGATTCTAGGGCCCAGCAGTCACCATTGGGTTTGGCTTCAGGGCAGACAGGTCACTGTTAGAGGAAAGAGAGATTTAGTTGACAAGATCACTGGCTTCCCTCCCTTCTTAGCTGCTTGGCTTGCGCCTGGCCTGGTCTCATTACTTCACTCACAGATTTTTTTCATTCATTCATTCCAATAGTGTGGGCTGTGACCTCTCCCCCTTCCTCACCCACTTTCAATGTTCTCCTTCTGAGGATTGAACCCAGGGCCTCACATGGCCAGGCAAGTGCTCCACCCCTGAGCCACAACTCCAGCCCTGCTTGCTTTTTTTTTTTAATAGTATTAGGAATTGAACTCGGATGCTCTAGCATTGAGCTACATCCCCAGCCCATTTTTTTGTTTTATTATACAATTTTTTTTTGTACCTGAAATTAAACTCAGGCACTTAACCAGTGAGCCACATACCGAGCCCTATTTTTTGAATTTTAGAGACAGGTCTCACTAAGTTGCTTGGGGCCTCAGGGATTACAGGCATGCGCCACCCTGCCTGGTCTTATTATACATATAACCTAGCTCTTTGCCTTTTATTTTTCCTACTCAAAACTAAATTTTCCATAAAATTGTCTTTTATAACCTTTGAAAATTGTGAGAGCAATGAGTAGCCTTTGGGATTGTGAGCAGGAAATTAGAAATGCAGTTCTCTTAAGACTGATAGCTGGGGGGCTGGGGTTGTAACTCAGCTGAGCGCCTAGCACAAGCAGGACCCCTAGCACAAGCAGGACCCGGGTTCCATTCTCAGCACCACATAAAAATAAAGGCATTGTGTTGAGTCCATTAAAAAAAAGACTGATAGCTGGGTGTGGTGGTGCACACCTGTCATCCCAGCAATTGAGAGGCTGAAGTAGGAGGATTAGTTAAGAGGCCAGCCTCAGCAACTTAGCAAGGAAACTTGCTAAGTTTCAAATAACAAAGACTGGGGATGTGGCTTAGTAGTTAAGCCCCTTGAGTTCCATCCCCAGTACAAAAAAAAAAAGGTTGATGGGGGTAGAACAATTCAGTGAGAAAGGGAGGAAGCTGAGGGGAAAAGTTTCCTTTTGGGAGAGGTGAGAGGTTGCTGCTGACCAGGTGTTTGTCTGAGGGGGTCCAGAAGAGGGTTGTAATTTCCAACTCAAGTTTGGAGAAAAAGTCTTTGGTATAGAAGCATATCTGCCATATCTGCCTTCCTTGTGGCAGAGGAGATCACCATCTCCCTGTAGATTTCTGTGCTCATAACAGTTCTCCATCAGATGTTGAATCCCCTGGCTTGATAGAGGTTTCTTGGAACTTCATCCTTATATTATACTTTATGGGTGATATCCTAAGCTTCCAACCCCTCTCTTTGAACTTGTCTCCATCCCCCCCCCCCCCAGTGCTGGGAACTGAGCCCAGGGCCTCCCACATGGTCTGTAAATGCTGTGCAAATGAGCTACATCTCCTGTGTGTGGTGGCACTGGGTGTTGAACCCAAGGCCTCACACATGCTAGGCAAGTGCTCTACCTGGGACCTATGTTCCCACCCTTTCTAAGATTCTAATTCTTTTTCAGGGTCTTGCTGACTTTCCCAGCCTGATCTCTAATTTCCAATGCTCCTGTCTTTGCCCCTGCCCTCAAGTCACTGGGCTATAGATGTGTGCCATCACGCCTGTCTCCATTACGCTTTCAGTATATTTTTTTGTTTTCATTTTTATCATGTGTTGGTATTGGGTGGGGTCAGCATTATACTACTGAGCTACACTTCCAGTCCCATTTTCTTTCCTTTTTTTTGTTTTTGTAATGGGGATTGAACCCAGGAGGTGCTTAACCAAGGAGTTTCATTCCCCAGCTCTTTTTATTTTTTGAGATGGGGTCTTGCTAAATTGCTTAGGGCCTTGCTAAGTTGCTGAGGCTGGCCTTGATATTTGAACTTCCTGCCTTAGCCTCCCAGATCACTGGGATATTAGTCATGTGCCACCATGCTGGGGCCTGTTTTCATTTTTTAAAAAAATATTTTTAGTTGTAGATGGACTCAAACTATTTTTTTTTGAGTGTGTGTGTGTCTCACACAAGCTAGGCAAATGCTCTACCACAGCCACAATCCCAGCCCTTGTTTTTATTTTTAATGTTTAATTGTTGAACGTTAAAAATTGTTGAACATAAAAAATTGTCAAATTCCCATCTATTGTCTATGGGACTTAGAAACTGGCAAATTTGGGCTGAGGATCTAGCTCATTGGAAGATTGGCATGGAGGTGTCCCTGTGTTCCAATCCTAGCACCACCCCAAAGCAACCACAGGAACAACATACAGGGTGAACATTTTTGTGGGGCTATAAATGGAAATTGTCTTTGGGTTTCCCTTTAAAAGGTATCTTATTTCTAGAGCTGGGAATTTTTTTTTTTTGGGGGGGGGATAGCAGGGATTGAACTCTGGGGCACTCAATGACTGAGCCCCATCCCCAGTCCTATTTTGTATTTTGTTTAGGGACAGGGTCTCACTGAGTTGCTTAGCACCTGGCTTTTGTTGAGGCTGGCTTTGAACTCCTGCCTCAGCCTCCCAATCCACTGGGACTACAGGCAGGTACCACCCTCCCCAGCTCAGAGCTAGGAATCTTCTAGGAGACTTAGGCCTGGCAGCAGGGCAGAGCCAATCCTGGGGAGTAGAGTTCTCAGTCTGCCATCCTCCCTAGGCCCAATCCCAAGGAAAAGGCAGCAGGGTTGGAGATTGTCTGCAGAAAAGTCTGGGGAAGGGCACTGGGAGAGGAGGGGCCCTCGTCCCTTCCATCCCCCAAGCAGCCCCACCTTCTCAGGTAAGTTTTAGCAGATCCTTAGTTGCTTCCTGGTGTGGGTGAGCTGGACAACAGCTGGGGCTGCAGTCTAGGCTTTCACCAGGGACCCACCCACCCCCACACCTGTTCCTGAAAGGTGGTATTGCTAGCAGCCCTGGCTCTCTGAATCTGGGCTGTGTGACACTGGAAGCTGGAACAGTGGGCATTACCTTGTGAGCATCATGAAGTTGTAGCACTCCACAGGAGACCCTGAAGGTGAGCAGAAAGAAACCAGCTCCTGAAGGTCTTGGGGTGTTCTGCATAGATCTGTGAGTAGAATGGAGTTTAGAGTAACTGGGCGGTATTAAATATGTTGGTCTCTATGACCTGAGACTATGTAGCTATCAGTGAAATACTGTTGCACTGAAATACTGTTGCAAATGCTTTTTTTTTCCTTCTGGCACAAGGGATTGAACCCAGGGGTGCCTAGCCACTGAACCACATTCCAGCACTTTATTTATTTTCTAATTTGAGCAGGGTCTCACTTTGCAGCCTGGCCTCAACCTTGCAGTCCTCCTGCCTCAACCTCCCTCTGCCCTGGCATTACAGGCAAGGGCCACTGCGCCCCTCACAAAACAGACCTCTTCCTCCCGCTGGTTGGAATCTGCTAAACTGGCAGGACACAGAGTGTGTGGGCTACTGTGCTCCTGAGAAGGTCAGTGCCAGTGATATAGGCCTGATTGACAGCTAGGTTGAGGTGGGCAGATTCAACCCCTCCCCAGGGAATTTGGTCAGTTTTTAAAAAGTTTATGAGATGCCATGGGCTCCTTGGTCAGCTGATTGCGTAAACCATTCACTCATCTGTCGACCTTTATTTTTGCTATTTTTTTTCTTTGAATATAACTTGTCTAGTTTTTGTATTGGGAAAAAATTTGTCTTCAGTATTTAATGTACAGGACCTTTCTGGTTGTGGGGGGGGAATATAAAAAAGCCCACCAACAACTACAAGCTTCACATTTATCTGTTTGTAAAGCTGAGATTTGCTCAGCCAAGGGCAGGAGTGAACACCCCTAATCCCAGCTGAGGCAGGAGGATGGCAAGTTCAAGGCCAATTTACCAAGACCCTGCGGATGTGGCTCAGTGGTAATGGGCCCTTGGTTCTGTCCCCAGCTACAACAAAAAAACACAAAGGGGTGGGTGTCCAAGGCGCCTTTAAGGAAAAAACAACCTGCAGTAAGGTTGACAGGCTTCCCTGGAAGGTGGGAGCACTCACTCTGTCACTCTCCTGCCAGTGACTAAAGGTGGTAGCAAGGAGGACCAGATCCGGACCAGATCCGGTGACCCAGCATTGGCCAGCATGCCTGAGGCCCTGGGCTCTGTCCCCAGCAATGCAGAAGGCAGTAGCTCCAGCCAAGCGTGGTGGCACATTCCGTGGTACCATCTGCATGGGAGACTGAGGCAGGAAGGCCACTTTAGTCCAGAGCAGCCAGAGCCGCATAATGACACCTCAGGAAAAGGTGCAAGGACCAACACAACAGGAGTGAGTCGACACTCATGGAGTGAACATAGGCCTTCTATGGGTCTGATTTTCTTTCAGGAAGAGTAGTAGATTCCTACCTCATGCCAGGCACAAATAATTAGGTTGATTATTCAAAGGAAGAAATATTTCTTGGATGTGAGTTATCTGGCTTAGGGCAGTGGGTTCCCCCACAAGTCACCTTCCTGAGCCATGATTTTTTATGGGAAGAAAAACTGCACAGAAGGGGCTGGGTTGTAGCTCAGTAGCAGAGAGCCCTTACCTAGCCCAGGTGAGAACCACATAAAAACTAGAGGAGCCAGGCACATCAGTAATCCCAGCTGAGTAGGAGGCTGAGACAGAAGTTCACAGACAGCCTAAGCAACCCCCTCCAAAATAACTAAATAAAATAAAGGTTAAATCCTTTAAAAAAAATTTGCCCAGGGGAACATGGCCCATTAACAAATGGGTTGTATTATGCAGATTTCTTTTTCTAAAAATAGCCCCTCCCAGTTGCAGGTTGACAGTGGATCCGTGGCATTCAGTTCACCCTCTCCTCTTCCTGAGGTGTGTATGGTTCTAGGGATTAAACCCAGCATGATCTGCATTCTTAGCTTTTGTATTTATTTTATTATTATTATTTTATTTTGGAGATAGGGTCTTTCTAAGTTGCTGAAGCTGATCTCAAATTTGAGATCCTCTTTTCTGAGCCACCTGAGTCACTAGGATTTCAGGTGTGCACCACCATTCCTGCCTCTCCTATTTTTTTCTCCAGCCCCTTTTCTTTTGAGACAGGATCTTGTTATAGTGGCTGAACTTGACCTCTGACTTGTAATTGACCTTGCCTTGCTTTAGTCTCCTGCCTTTGGGGAAGTACAGGTATGCACCACTGTGCCCAGTGTCACTTCCCTATTGATGACCATTTGTGGACTTCACTGGGACAAGCAGGACTTTGGATCTTGGTGAGAGCTTTGAGCAGGGTGGATTCCCAGCAGTGTAGAATCCCGTGTGATGGGACAGGGATGCTTGCCTTGGACAATGTCAAGATTGCCCTCACACAGGCTGAGTGGTCGTCTTCACTGCACGGGTGACTTGAGATTTAAGGCATTTTCATCTGTAGCAATGGGTGCATCACATTGCAAGGTCAGAGGCCTTGAGTTGGCCTTCCAGAATATTGGCCTCTTTGCTGTGCTTAGACCAGGGGGAAGCAAGGCAGAGGGCCATAGGCTCTGGTTTGGCAAAGGGCAGATGGTGGGAGGAGTGGACTTTAGTCTAGGTTGTCTTAGCTTTTCAGTCTGTGTTCTTGGGATTATTTTTTTTCCTGTGAATTTCATGAAAGGTAATATTATAGCTTAGGTCAATGACAACATTTGGTTATATTTTGGTGTCATCTCTATTCTGCACAAGGTTGCTAGGAGCATCCTCATAGCCAAATTTTGTAAGATTTCCCATATTGGCAAATTCTTTGGGAATTCCAATTAGCATGCTGAGGCCTGCCTTTTGCTATAGGATGACAGGGTGCTTGTGATCATGCCCCAGGGGCGCTGAGCAATCCCCAGACACCTCCTGAGGCTGGCAGGGTGAAGCCATGCTGCTTTGGCAAATTTTGGGGGGCACGAGCTAAGGGCCTCCTGGGTAATGTACGCCACCCTCTGCCACAGCCAAGAGCTTATCCCTCTGAGACAGAGCTGGAGGAATGGTAAGAGGGGAAGAATCCCCAGGGTGTAGGCTGTTTAACCCCTGTCCTAGTGTCAGTCCCCTATTTCACTTGGGAATCAGCTCTCCCTTGCCCAGGCCCTGCAGGCAAAGGGATGTTGGAAGTAGGGGCTGTGGGGATCCTGCTTTGCCTTGGGGGGGGGGCGGTGGCTAGAGGTGAGGCGGAGATCTCAAAGGCACCCCTTCCACCCACTTTCCCCTTCAGGCCCAAGGACACCCTCCATCCTGCATTGTGAGGCTTAATTAATGCAATTAACATTTACAAGGTGCTCTGAGCTAGCTCTGCTATGCTGCCAGCCCACGGGACATGAATGACGTCAGCTTTATTGCAGGGTTGGAGGGGGCGTCCCTGGGTCTCCCCTGTTGAGCCTAATTGGGAGCCACTTACTCCCCCTGTCTGCCACATTGCATTTTAGCATGTCTGACCTGGTCCAATGCCACTGCCCACCACCGAATCACATGCTGGACCCCAGCCTCTGGGAAAGGGTCAAAGTTCACACATCTCCTCTCTAGGTCAGGCAGCCCCCTCCTGTGAAAGTAAACAGGAGTGGACCCCGCCTCTGGCGCTCATCACTTTCATAATTCCTGTCTGCCTTGTGTCAGGGTGCAGTTAGGCAAGTGCCCTGGGCTGCCTGGGCATGAGACTTGGCACTGCCACTTTGCTGGGTGACTTAACTCCTCTGGGCCTGTTGAAAGCAGTTTGACAATGGAACCTGCCTTGCGGGAGGAGGTGGGGGTAAAAAGATGTTTGTAGCAAGATTTTCTGCCTACAGGGACCTTTTGGGATCACTTAATCATTATTCATGTGAAGAATGGCTGAAGGACACAGCAATGTCCTAAAGCCAGCAAGTCTACCACTCTGGAAAAATCCCTTAGGGAGATACCACCTCCTTCCAGAAAGTATAATCCTCAGCTTATCCTCCAGGATGTTCATATCAGGTAAAGCAGGTGGCTTGTGATGTCGGCTGGTCACATTATCTGGGAAAATGCCAACCTTGAGTTGTTGGAGGCCAAGGTGAGGAACAAGGGAAGAGAGGGAGAGATTTATATCTAGCATTAGATAAAATGCTGTTTCTTTTCTGGGATTAGACCAGGAGCACATAAAACCACTGAGCCACTCCCAGCTATTCCCTACCCCCCCCCCCCTTTTGAGACAGGGTCTCACTAAGTTGCTTAGGGCCTCTCTATGTTGCTAAGGCTGGCCTCAAATCTATAATCCTCTTGCTTCAGCCTCCCAAATCTGTGATTATAGGCATGCACCTCCACACCTGGCACAAATGCTATTTTTTTTTGGGGGGGGGTGGGTAACTGAGGATTGAACTCAGTGGTGCCACATCCCCAGCCCTTTTTGTTACTTATTTTGAGACAAGATCTCACTAAGTTGCTGAGAGTCTCTCTAAATTGCTGAGGCTGGTCTTGACCATGTGATCCTCAGCCTCCCCAAGTTGCTGAGATCACAGGCAGGCGCCATGGTGCCCAGCTCACAAATGCTATTTCTGCTGCTCATTTCTTGTGTCCCTGTTTCTAAGAGCATTTGATCAAATTTGTATGTTCTTATTTAACATCCCTGGACGTTGATTATGTCTGATTTCTCTCTTTTGGGGGTTAGAGGTTAACCTAGAACTCCATGTTTATTAAGGTTAACCTGCTACTGAGCTTCACCCCACCCATGTTGTGTGCCTCAGTTTCCCCATGCCAAATAGGGGTAATAATTCCAGGGTCCCTGGGGTTACAGGCCTGCGCCTCTGAGCCTGAGAGAGGGGGGGATACATTTTAATGATGGGTGCAGGTCCTGGAAGCTGGCGTGTCCTGTCTGTGCGCACAGTTGTGGCTGTGTGGCACTGAGGGTGTTAATTTCATTACAAAGCCAGGGTACGGAAGTACAGAGAAGGAATGTTTAATGAAATCCCTCTGGGGCATATCTTTACCTGCCTAGCTCATCCTGGGCACCCAGGTAGAGGTGGCGATTTTAGCAGGTTCCAGACCCATGGATGTGTGTCTAGAAGCTAAGCATTTCCCTAAATGCTGAGATCTGGCTCAAAGTTGTTTTTTTGTTATCTTCCTTTAGCTTCCAGGGTCCCTGGGGTTACAGACCTGCGCCTCTGAGCCTGAGAGAGGGGGGATACATTTTAATGATGGGAAGTGTGCTACCCATATTTCATGTGGACTGGCAGGCAAATGGGTACTGGTCATGCCCTGGGGGGAGGCCTAAGGTAGTTAATTAGCAGCTCTGGGCTTCAGGGTCCACCTAGGCCTAAGAAGAGGGACACTTTTTGTTGACTTCTTGTTGAGTCAGTTAGGGGCTGTCTGAGGGACTGCGTGAGAAACCCATCCGGACCCTGGGCCCTGGAAGCAGAAGTCATGTCCTTCAGTTGAAGCCTCTGACACCCTCCAGCTCCTGAGGGCAACCTGTGTGCTCTCCTTCTCCCCAGAGAGCTCCTTGAAGTGGCAGATGGGGCCACCCACCAGCCATGCCGGACCACTCAAGTTTACTTACTTAGTTCACTGATTTGGCCTGAGGTGAAATGTTGAAATTAATTACAATTCCCAACTACATTCCAGCAGCTTTTCTGAGATTCTGGTTAATTGGTCTCCCTAGACCTGGCCATAGGTCAGCAGCCTGTTCTCTTCCAGGTCAGGGTGGGGGAGAAGGGCTGAGTAGCAGCTGGTGGGTCTGGGGTGGTAGGGGAGGAGGTTACCTGTGTGGGGGGAAAGCCAGAGCCCAGAAATGGATCCATATATATAGACTCATGGGCCACACAGGGCAGAGTGAGCCCAAGTGCAGTGTATCAGATCTCCAATCAGAACTCTGCTTGTCTAATGTACTTATTACCCAGGGACCTTGGTAAAGTCTACTTAAAATCCTGATCAGCAGGTGTAGGACTCTGTCTTAAAATTCCTTGGTTGTAAACAGTAACCAGGTAATGCCAGTGCAGCTGTTTCAAGGGTGTGGATCCTGGGGGCACCTGGGGAATACCAGAGGTCTGGTGGCCCAGAGCCCAAGCTTGGGGAATGGGCAGGTCTAAAGAATGGAATTTATGCAAATCCACCTGGGGGCGCCACGGACCTCTTCTTACTCCCATAGCGCCCCCTGGTGGAAGTGGTCAATACAGCCAGCAGCCAGGCTGCCCCAGGTGTTATTTCTAGAAGGTACTCTGGGCGGGGAGCTTGCTTGGGTTATCAGGTAGGGCCAGGTGAGACCTTATCTGTCTGCTTTTCCAAGGCAGGCCTCTAGGGAAGGAGCTGTATAGCTCAAACAGCCTCTAGAGCTGTTGAAATTGGAACCAGGGAGTCAGAGCCTTGCTCTGTACCGAGGCATTAAATTTTTTTAATATTTATTTATTTATTTTAGTTCTGACACAACATCTTTGTTGGTATGTGGTGCTGAGGACCCAACCGGGCCGCACGCATGCCAGGCGAGTGCGCTACCGCTGAGCCACATCCCCAGCCCAAGGCATTAATTTTTAACATTATTTATTATTAATTTATGTTTGTAGTGTTGGGAATTGAATCCAGGGACACTCTACCACTGAAATATATCCCCAGCCATTTTATATTTTATTTTGAGACAGAATCTTACCACATTGCCCAGATTGGCCTCAAACTTGAGATCCTCCTGCGGCAGGCTCCTGAAGCGGGGATTACAGGCTCGCGCCATTTGCCCAGTGCCTAGACCCGGCTCCTAGGCTCTATTTTTTTCGAAGTGAAGGTGGATGAAAAAGAACAAAAGCCAGTGAGTTTGGACATTGGGGATTTTACCCAAGGATGCTTAACCACTGAAGTACACCCCAAGTTCCCCGGCTTTTTTTGTTTTTGTATTTTTTTTGGAGACAGGGTCTTGCTGAGTTGCTCAGGGTAGCCAAAGTGCTGAGGCTGGGGTTTGGACTCCTGATTCTCCTGCCTCAGCCTCCCAAACCTCTGGGATTACAGGCGTTTGTAACCGCACCCAGCTCCAGTGGGTTTTTAAATTTTTTTTAATTTTTGTAGTTGGTCCACATGCCTATATTTTATTTTATTTTATTTTATTTTTTTTTTAAAGAGAGAGTGAGAGAGGGGGGAGAGAGAGAGAGAGAGAATTTTTAATATTTATTTTTTAGTTCTCGGCGGACACAACATCTTTGTTGGTATGTGGTGCTGAGGATCGAACCCGGGCCGCACGCATGCCAGGCGAGCGCGCTACCGCTTGAGCCACATCGCCAGCCCCCTTATATTTTATTTTTATGCAGTACTAAGGATCAAACCCAGTGCCTCACATTTGCTAGGCAAGTACTCTGCCACTGAGCTACAGCCCCAGGGCCTCCAGTGACTTTTTGAAATGAATGAATGAATTTTTTTTTGGTATTAGTGTTTAAACCCAGGACACTTTACCACTGAGCCTCACCCAGCCCTTTTTATTTTTTCTTACTAAAATGTTGAGGTTCTAGCTAAGTTGCTGAGACTCTTCTCTAACTTGTTATCCTCCTGCCTCAATCTCTCCAATTAATCTGGGGATTATAAGCATGTGCTGTTGTGCCCACCTGGAAATTTGTGATTTAGGCGCCATGCCCTGAGACTTTAAATATGGTCTGTACCCAATAGTGGCCCTTTTTTATGTACTGCTGGAGATGGACCCCAGTGCCTGATGCATGCTAGGCTTTAACACTGAGCCACAACTCCAGGCACCCCCCTCCCCTCTCCCTCTTATTTGTTTGTTTGTTTATTCATTCATGCACAACTGGGGATTGAACCCAGGGACTCCCACATCCTAGGCAACTGCTCTACTACTGAGGCACATTTCTAGTCCTTTTTTTGTGTGTGTGTTGCTGGGGATCAAATGCAGGGCTTCATGCATGCTAGGCAAGAAGTGCTTCACCACTGAGCGGGGTGTGATCTACCATTGATGCTTGGATGTGATTTTGACTCTGGAGATGAACTTCATTTACCAGTTTTCTTTTTGCATAAAATGAGCCCACAGTCTCCCTGGGAGAGAAAGGTGCAGACTCTCTTGTGTCCAACAAATGTCTAGTGCTGGCTCTGTGGAATGGGCCACACTTGAGCTTCCACATTCCATGAGTGGTGTCTTAGCTGATTGACCTGGTGATACTGCTGTGACAGAAGGGACAGGGTGGGGAGGCCAAGCCTGGGTGGGGGTGTGGGGCATTCCTCTCCTGTAACTGCCCAGGCTCTGCTCCTGAGCCTCCTCCATCCTTGTCTTCTTGGGAACTTGGGACTCCAAGCCCCAGCTGGTGAGGGAGGAGGGGAGTGAGTGACAGTCCAGCAGACCAATGGGCCCCTGAGGATGGGGTTAGGCGGGGCTTGTGCTGCCATGGAGAGGAGAGAAGCGGTTCTGTGGGGGAGGAGGGGGCGGTGGGAAGAGGACCTGGAGATTGAGGGGAAGGGAGAGAGCAAACAAAGGGGTCAGGAGGGAAAATAATGCTCTGGCTTCCTGAGGCCCTGCAGAGGCTGGGCAGGGAGAAGGGGCCAGGGGCAGAGGGACCTGAGGCTGGCGGCAGGCAGGCCTGGCCAGCTAGGTCCTAAATGGCATTGTCTGAAGGGGCCAGCTATTTGCACAGAGCAGCCTGAGCCTCAAACCCCAGCCCCAGTCCACTCTTCTGCCCGGGTGCTGGCATCTGAGCCTTCGGGGCCGCCTGGCCACATGGAACCAAGTCCTGAGCCTCCGAGTTTGGTGAGGGGGCAGACTATGGGGGGCCGTCTGGGTGGGGTCCTGGGGTAGGATGTCATCCTCAGATTGGGTCATGGGTCCTCCCTTGGCCTGAGGACATCAAGCCACTGGCGGGAAGATGGGGGCTGTGCTAATCCGTGCCCCTGCCTCCCTTCCACTACCCATTCTGGCCTTCTCCCACAGGAAACCATGAAGGGGGACACCAGACACCTCAGTGAAGAGGAGGGCGCCAGCGGGAGGGAGGACTCCATCATTCTCATCAACGGGGCCAGCAGTGACCAATCCTCCGACTCCAAGGACGCCCCTTCGCCCCCCATCCTGGAGGCTATCCGCTCGCCCGAGATCAGAGGTGGCCAGATGGGAGTCAGGGGGGGTCAGGTGATACCCTGGGCGGGTGCTGCAGACAGACCTGAGCTCTATCACAGCCCAGAGGATGTGGCCAGCCAAAGCCCCTCCTTCTCCCTGCCTCAGCCCCTCCCATTCCTCCCCTCAGCTGGGACTCTGAGGGGAGGGACACTTAGCATGCTCTCCTGTCCTTGGCCACTAGTCATAGGGTGATCCTGCCTGCACAGGCTAAGATTCTGGCCCATCTACAGTGTGACCCAGCCCCTCTCCCAGGCCTGTGGTTGGGACTGAGGCTTGCTTTTGCAGCACCCTCCCTGCGGCACTTCCAGACCTCCTCACTAGGCCTTCTGCCTGTTTTGGGTTTTCCCACCGCCCACCCCCATCCCTTCCTGTTCTGTGCTGTCCTCTAGAACTTTCTGTTAATGCAAGAGTGACAGTGGCCTTTTTCTGCATTGTTAACCCTAATAGCCACATGTCTGTGTTTTGGATATGTGGCTGAAAGGGCAGATGCAGAATTGTTGACTTTTTTTGTACCAGGGATTGAATTTGGGCACTCCATCACTGAGCCACATCCCCAGCCCTGTTTGGTATTTTATTTAGAAGCAGGGTCTCACTGAGTTACTTAGTGCCTCCTCATTGCTGAGGCTGGCTTTGAACTGGCAAACCTCCTGTCCCAGCCTTTATTGATGGATTTTAGTGATGCCTGGAATCTGATCCCAGGGCCTGGTGCGGATGCTAAGCTAGTGTCCTACCAGCAAGGCACGTGACTTCCTCATTTAAATGCAGTTCTTGGTCACAGACTCAGATGGCTCCCCTCAGAACTGTTTTGGATCTGATTTTGTTTCTGTGCCTTGTTGCTTATGAGTCCATGGAGGGGACAAGAGTACCGAGGGCCTGAGAGAGAGTTCATTCCCGAGGCAACATGGTCCGCAAGATCTCAAGCCACAGCCATCAGCAAGGCTGTGCTCTGGGCGGGGCCTGCTCCTAAACTCTGCTCTGCTCCCTAGGCCGCAGATCCAGCTCCCGCCTGTCCAAGAGGGAGGTCTCCAGCCTAATCAGCTACACTCAGGTACTTTCCCACGTTCCCCTTCCAGGACATTAGCTATAATATTTTTATCCATCCAGTAGGTCTCAGAGGCTCAAATTGCTAATGACAAGTGAAGCTAATCTTTTTTTCCCCCCCCAAACTAAGTTGAGAAGTTTTGTTTTCCTGAATGCTTCCTGTGTATGAAATTATTTCTTAACCTGGACAGCTATGACATAATTCATAATTCTTCTTTTGTGTGTGTGTTTGTGTTAGTAGGGATTGAGCCTGGGGTGAGTTGTATTCCCAGCCCTTAGTGAGACAGGCAGGGTCCTTCCTAAGTTGCTGAGACTGGCCTCAAACTTTCCATCCTCCTGCCTCAGCTTCTCAAGTCACTGAAATTACAGGCATGCCCCACTGAGCCAGGCAGATTTTGTTTTGAAATTCATTTACTCATGAACTGTGGTTTTGATATCAGGTTATCTGGCCTCAAGAAAATTTTTTACAAGATTTTTTAAAGAATTGTTAGAATTGCTATAATATTAAAGATTTTACTTCTTCAGTTTTACCAACATCATTTTTTCCATCATGTTTGTCCTTTTATAATTAGTCTTAGTTTTATTCCTTGGATTGCTCTTTTTAGGATTTTTTTTTTTTATAAAAGATGGACACAATATCTTTATTTTTATGTGGTGCTGAGCTATAACCTCAGCCCATGGCAAGCCCTGGGGACAGTCATGAGCAGAAGTCGGTCAGTGAGCACACATCTTTCTGCGGCATCTGTTGTGATTTAGTGGTGGTCCACCAAATAAGGGATCCAGGTGGTGTCCAAAGGCTATGGAGGGTTAAGACGGACTGGATCACAGCCTCACGATTGCTACTGGGTTATCCAGTTAGTTATCAGTAAAAGTAATGAAATCCATCTGAGGATTTCCTGTGTCTAAGCTAAGCCTGTGTTATTTGAGGCTTGTTATAACCCTGTTGTGCTGTGAGGAAACATTATTCCAATTCTAAAATAAGGGGGATGGGCTCCATTTCAAAAGTGAGACTTTGAAAGCTTTAGCCACATCTGGCTACTCTTGGTTTCAATTTTTGTGCTCTTTGCATGTTGGGTGCAGCTGGAGCCTGCACTGGTGTCTTCATGACACGATTCTGGTTTGCTGGCAGTGCTTCTTGTCATTATATCAAGAAGTATCTCCAGTGAGCAGTTCTGTGCATTTTCCTCCATGTGCTGCGAGTGGTGGAAACTGTCCTGGTGTCCCTTGCTCATCATGGTGACCTCTCATTTTCCTTATCATGTCTTATTCCTGTGACTTGATGATTCACTGAGGTTTATCTTTCCTGTGATCCTGTGGTGAACTAATGCAAAAGCCTTTAGACAATATTTCTTGGTGTCTTTGCTTAATTTTATGAAGGGTTTCCGGGGATCCAGTCTTTAGCTACTTTGCTTGTGTGGCTTACATTGAAAAATTGATCTTATTCCTTCAAAAAGGATCTGACAGGGGAAGCAGATGGTGAAGGAGAAGATGGGGACAACTCCGAGGCTCCTGTGATGCCAAGACTATTCCGGGAAACCAGGACCCGCTCTGCAAGCCCAGCAGTAAGTCCCACACGCAGAGTCCAGGGACTCCTACCAGGGATGGGTCGATCCCCCTGGGGGGACATGGAAGACAGGTGAACAAATGTATTGAAAATTCAGGAAATCACAGCCAGACTCACGAATTGTCATAGTTTGGAGGTTTATTTCAGGTGCCATATCTTTTCTATGACAGATTTCAAGATCTTTTTTTGGTCCTCTCTTGAAAATGGTACTGATAGAATTTTATAAAATTATAGAATTTTCAGAGTAGACAGCTTACTCAGCTGTCAAGTCGCCTCCGCGGCCCTTGTCATTTCTGGAGATAGATGCTGTGGCTCTACCGTAGAATATAACATCTGAGGATGGGATGTCAATTAGCACCCATGATCCACCAGCCCCTAGAGACTAGGCAGACACTGACTGACTGACTGACTTCTCGAATGGATTATAATCTCATTTTCCAAGTTTAATATGTGTATTTAATTTAGTTACGTATTAAATTTCAATATGGGGGATTGAACCCAGGAACACTGGGCTACATTCCCAGCCCTTTTTAATTTGAGACAGGGTTTCCCTAAGTTATTATTTTTTTTTAAAGACAGAGTGAGAGGAGAGAGAGAGAGAGAGAGAATTTTTTTTTTAATATTTATTTTTTAATTTTCGGCGGACACAACATCTTTGTATGTGGTGCTGAGGGTCGAACCCGCGCCGCACGCATGCCAGGCGAGCGCACTACTGCTTGAGCCACATCCCCAGTCCCGAGAATTTTTAATATTTATTTTTTAGTTCTCAGCGGATACAACATCTTTGTTGGTTTGTGGTGCTGAGGATTGAACCCGGGCTGCACTATTGTCAGGCGAGCGCGCTACCGCTTGAGCCACATCCCCAGCCCTTCCTAAGTTGTGAAGCTGGCTTTCTGCCTCCTTTAACTTCATTGTAGAGATTAAAGGCCTGCTTGGCTAATTATCCCAGTTTTATTTTTTGGTGGTGCTGGGATTGTGCATATGAGGCAAGCACTCTACCCACTGAGCTATGTCCCTAGCTCTATTATCCCCATTCTAGACACAGAAAGATTCCAGTAACTTTCCAGGACTAAACATCAAGTCCTATTGAATTGGAACTGGGCTGCAACACTCAAACTCATACCATTTGGAGAAAGTGTAGTATAATGGCCTTTCCTTCCTGAATGAGAGCCTTGCCCTTCCTGAGAAAAACAATAATTGTCTTTATGCTCCTTTTGGGGGGAAAGAAGTGTGGTTTTTGGTAATTGTGCATTTATCCTCATTTGCCAGTGCTGGTCTCCACTGGCCAGGATTGGGTGCTGTGACCAGCCAAGCACATCAACTTCCTTACTGCTTTCCGACCACTAGTTGTCCTCGGTTGTCGTCCGGCCCGAGTCCCAGTCCCCACACCTCCAGTCAACTAAGGCCTGGTGCCTATCCTGTCTTGCTTCCAGGTCCGAACCCGAAATAGCAACAACAGTGCTTCCAAGTCCTTCCCACATCCCACCCGAGGCCGCCAGGGCCGCAGTCATGTGGACGAGTCTCCCGTGGAGTTCCCGGCTACCAGGGTTGGTGCCCCTGCCCAGCCGCTCACGGGGAGAACCCATGGCTGGTGCAGGACCCATGTCCTCTCTTCACGGCTCCTTTTTAAGGATCTTGATTTTCCTTTTCTCTCCTGGGTTTTGGAAAACTTCTCCTCGGCTGAATGGCTTCTCTCCTGGCCTGCTCTTGGGTGGAACTTCCAGAACTGTCCTGTCGCCTCAGTGTCTAATGTTCCAGAAAACTCCACTGCTCTTTCCAGTGGGGACACTAGGTGGTTACAGGATCTCCCTTCTCAGATGGGGCTTGGCAGCCTCTTGGCACTTACCCATCATTGTCCTTTCTCTGGATGGCTGTGATGACTTTCACCACTTAAATGACACTTCTTCCTTTGAAAACTGTCCTGGGTGATTTTGAACCTCCTCAATTTCTTCCTTCCCTCTTTCTGCTACTTGGGAATCCACAGGGGGAATCACTGGTCTCCAATCACCTGGTTTGCTTTGCTGTGACCCAAACTTGTGTCCTTTCATCCACAGTCCCTAAGGCGGCGGTCAACAACAGCCTCGCCAGGTACGCCATGGCCATCCCCATCCACTCCTTACCTCACCATCGACCTCACGGAGGACGATGTGACACCACAGAGCAGCAGTACCCCCTGTGCCAGCCTAGCTGAGAGCCAGCAGGAGAACTCGGAGATCTCCCAGGTGGACGCAGAGGGGAGAGACTCCGACAACACTGAGTACCAGGTACTCCTGCCGCGGGTGCCCCAGGATGCTGAATGTGAGAACAGGCACCAGCCACTGGTGGCTTTGCTACATTTGATTGTAGCCCGGCTATGATTGCTTTAGTTATGCCCTACATATGTTTATAATCTGGCTATATGCCAGATTGCCAGCACTGCTTACTTTCATCCTCTTAATGCATGCAGGGATCTGGATGATGGTTTAATTGAGTGTTGCTGGGTGAAGCCTCCCTTCCCATGGAGGTACTTAGGGTACAGGATGTACTCTGTGCATTATGTCAGAGGACATTGTACTGTACTTTCTTTCCTTGCAGCTGGAGATGCGCCCAGGCTTGCTCTGAGCTCCCCACCAGTGACATCTCACATCTGTGCACCAAGCTTGTTTTGCTGAGGGAGTCAGTGGAGGGGCAGGAGTTGGCCAGGTTGACATGTCTTCACAAATGTTTTTCTTCTATGTGGCTTCTCTTCCAGGATGGGAAGGAGTTTGGAATAGGGGACCTGGTATGGGGCAAGATCAAGGGCTTCTCCTGGTGGCCTGCCATGGTGGTTTCTTGGAAGGCTACCTCCAAGCGCCAGGCCATGTCCGGCATGCGATGGGTCCAGTGGTTTGGTGATGGCAAGTTCTCTGAGGTGAGTCCAGCGCAAGGCATAATCTCAAATGTTAGTTCCTTCCTTAGGCAGTTAATTTGCGATCTTTCTGCAGAAAGATGCAGCAAAGTCTTCTGTAAGGACAGAATCTTCCTATACTCTCTGCTTACTTGTACTCCCTCCTTACCTGTAATCCTTGCTTACCTGTACTCCCTCTTTATTGTATTTCCTGCTTACCTGTACTCCCCTGCTTACCTGTACTCCCTTGCTTACCTGTACTCCCCTGCTTACCTGTATTCACCTGCTAAGCAGATACTTGAGTTTATGGCAAGAGAAGCTCATTGCACTTCCAAAGAGGACAAGTGAGGGGTGGAAACTCCTATGGATTCACCAGGCTATATTTACTTTATTGGATTTATTTTTCTGGGGCAGATCATATACCTATCTGAGATTTTAGGGGTTGTCTTTCTGGGTTGGCACCCAAATGTACTCAGTAGAAAGGTCAGAAGGGATGGTCACCATCTGTTCATATAGGACTGCAATGGGGGTGTGGTGGGCAACCCTGCCTCGCCCCTATAGGTGGGTTTAGGTTGCCTTGAGGCATGTTATGAAAAATTTATAGTTCAGAGCCTCTTGATGATATGAGCCATTTAAAAAAGATTTCCTTGACCATGAATTCTGCTGGAATTCTCTGTTTATTTTTAACTATTGAGGTGCAGGACCTCAATAGTTAATACTGCTGGGCCCAGGGCCTCATTTATGCTGTATCAGCTGGGGCTATATTAAGTTTTTATCTCCTGTAGAAGGCTTGTGCAACCCAGGAGTGGCACACGCCTGTAATTCCAGCAGATTGGGAGATTGAGGTAGGAGGATAGCAAGTTCAGAGCCAGCCTCAGCAACAGCGAAGTTCTAAGTAACTCAGTGAGACACCTTGTCTCTAACATAAAGTGCAAAATGTGGCTGGGGATGTGGATCAGGGGTCAAGTGCCCCTGACTTCAATCCTCCATACCCACCCGCACTGCCCTGCAAAAGAAAAAAGAAAGCTTGTGCAGTTAAGAGATCTGCAAAAGATTTTGGTTTGAGTAATGCAGGAAGAAGACATTTCCTGACATGGTCTTAGGAATGTCAGTCAACCCCTGTGTGCTTACCTGTTGGTGGGCCTATAATTCTAATAATTCTAATTTTATAGTATGAAGCCAGGCTGGTCAATTTAGTGAGACTCTCAAATTAGGAATATCTTGTCTTGGGTGGCGCATGTCTGCAATCCCAGTGGCCCAGGACACTGGGGCAGAAGGATTACAAATTCAAAGCCAGCCTCAGCAATTTAGTGATGCTGTAAGCAATTTACTTAGCACAACCTTTTGTTAAAATGAAAAAAAAAAAAAGGCTGGGATGTAGTTTAGTGGTTAAATGCCTCTATTCAATAAGAAGGGAAGGGAGATGAGTTACCAAAAAAAAAAAGAAAAGGTGGCCGTGGGTTCAATCAATCTTTAGTATCCTTTCAAAAACAACCAAAAAATCAGGCAAACCTTTAATTCCCAACAGGTTTTGTGAGGTTCCTAAGGTATTTAACAAGCTGGGTGAGATGAAAGCAAATGTGGGAATGAGTTATCATCTAATTTGTTCCAGTTTCTAGCTTCTAGTTTTTCCATGAATTGGTCTCTTTCCTGCCACTTCTCATAGACACTGAGATTCCCCAAGGCTGATCACAGTAAGACATGTGACTGCCTGGTGACACTGCATGCAGATGTTCTCTCTAACCAGCAGAGGGAGCAGAAGGACAAGTGTCCTCGGCCTATTTTAGCCAGGAAGCCCCTGATTGGATATACATGTACAGGACACCTGTGCAGTGCTGTGGTCCCAGGAGGGTTACTTCCTTAGAATTGTCTTGACCCAGTGACATTGAAAATGGTTTTCATGATACGGTCTGATGCCATTATGGGACTGTTGGAATTGTGGGATGAGATGATAAGGAGAGTGTGACTCTGCCCTGAGCCTGCACAGTGCATGCCTGTGTCTGGCTCCAACTGGTAGCAGTTGGCCATTTCTCCAGGAATGGTGGCCACACCTCTTCGTGGAGATGAGTCTCTGTGAACAAAGCGGAGGAGAGCCTTGGAGTGCACTCTCAGGACCATGGCACTGCATATGTGTCCTATACCTCTGATCAGCTGCCTGGGACACTTTTCATTTCCCACTTGGCCTGGGGACTTGGCACTGAACTAAATGATCAAATCGATTATATCTGAAATTATTTAATCCAAAGCTGAAGAGAAAACTACCAGGCTTATATTCAGGAATGAGGGAAGCAAAACATCTCACACAAAGTGTATGCAGAGTGAATTACAGACCCAAGCCTCAGGGTTGTTCCTGGGACAATGATCTCACCCCTCACACCTCAACATATGTACCCGGTGTGTCCTTCTGAGCATCTCGTTCCCCACCTCTGGAGGGGAATGTGCCATTGCTGCCTCTATTTGTATCAGGACTCTCTCTGTGTACCATTCATTTTTCTTGTTTTTTTTTTTTTCTTTCCTTTCTGGATTGACATCTGTGAATTTTGTCCCCAGGAATGGGCTGTCACATAAAGTGTGTGAAAGTCTTCCTTCCTGAAGTTACAGATGCTAGGTAGATGTTGATGATGTCTTTCTCTTCTAGGTCTCTGCAGACAAACTGGTGGCCTTGGGGCTGTTCAGTCAGCATTTTAACCAGGCCACCTTCAATAAACTGGTGTCCTACAGGAAGGCCATGTACCAGGCCCTGGAGGTAACATGGGAGTGGGGAGTGAGGTCCTCATCCTGGAGGAAGTGAGGTCAACTGAGAGCTAGCTCAGGTCACTGAGAGGCCAAGTAGGGCTTGGAGGGCACAGTGCCATCAGAGTTGGTGGCCTGATTGGGAGGTCTCCCACCTGCTGCCTGTCATTATTAGTGTCTGAATCAGGAAAGGTGTGTATGTGGGAGGTTCATTCATGTCAGTAGATTTCTCTAGAGACCTCAAAGCTCCCCCTGGCTCCATGATTGTGGAGTGTTTCAAGGCCAAGATTGGAGAGCACCTCAGGCCACCTTGTCTGTGGGCCATGGTATCCTGTGCTCTCCCTTCTCCTACCTTGCCTCGACATTGTTTTGGTCCATGTGGCATTCCTGAGCCAGCCCGTTTCTCTGAATAACACCTGCAAAGCCTAATGGTCCATGTAATAAAGGATGCTTGACTGCATTCTCATTTTCATTTCATTATCCAACTTGAACGAGGTACAGAGGTGTTAAGGTAGAGCTGACAGAGACTTCCACTGTCATAAAGTGGCAGAGCTTTTCTGATTCCTCTGGTTAAAAGAAGGCTCATTCCCTACAGGAAAGAGATCATACTTGGTTTCCATAGGGCAAGATACAATACTAACCATCTCCCACCCCCACTTCCATGATTTCTTGCCTGTCTCCCTTCCCAGGCTATTCCTCCTCCCCAGGACAGCTGTCCTGCTATGAATGGGGCCCAGTGTCAAGGGGAATGTTGGCCTTGGCAGGGGGAGTCCTTGGGTGTGCCCTGGTGAGCAGTATCTCCGCCCCCATTCACCATGGACTCTGCCTTTATATCTTGGCAGAAAGCCAGGGTACGAGCTGGCAAGACCTTCCCCAGCAGCCCTGGAGACTCTTTGGAGGACCAGCTGAAGCCCATGTTGGAGTGGGCCCACGGGGGCTTCAAGCCCACTGGGATCGAGGGCCTCAAACCCAACAACAACCAACCAGGTGGGAATGAGTCCCTGAGGCAGCGCCCACTGCCAGCTGAGAGACAGTGCCACCCCCACATGCCCATGCCCCACCCAGCTGATCCACAGCCACCTCCGTGTCCTGTGAACTGTGTCCTGTGAACCCAGGCCTGTGAGAAACATCTAGCGCAGATGAAGGCCATGCCAAGCTTTCTTGGCCTCATCGGACACTTTCATGCTAAATTAATATCATGCACATAAAACCGAGATTGAATCTCATGAAAAGTTGAATAAAAGGAAGCATACTTTCTTTTTTTAAAGGAAAAAAAAATTATTAAACTGGTCATTGGAGAAAACCTTAAGGGTGACACCCTAAACATTTTGACCAATAACCATATTTCCACCATTATGCCCATGGTATCCTGAAATGTCTTAACAATGTTAAGACATTGTTAATGTCTTAACAATCCATACATTTAATGTTTTCTGTTTTGTTTTGTTTCCCCTACAAAGTGGTTAATAAATCGAAGGTGCGTCGTGCAGGCAGTAGGAACTTAGAATCAAGGAAACACGGTATTCCCTTCCCATCTATATTCTATTTTCTTTGCTCTTTCAATTTCTTGGCATATGCAATGGTCACTAGAAAAGAATCAAATTTCAATCTGAACCCCCTCACTCCCCCTCACTCCCTCCCCCAGGTTATCTTGTTGGGTTGCACATCCTTAGCCTTTTCTGAACACTTTTGGATTCCTACTGCCTTCCCTTTATTTCTCAATTTTCGTTGTCTAAGCACTTATCAATTGTGATTTTTGTCACTAAAAGAGTACTTATGATTTTGATGGCTATATAATTTTCTTTCTCAAGGGCAGAGTCAAAGATAACCCTGATGGTTAAATGAATGGGGTTTTATGTTTCAATAGAAAACTGAATGGGATTTATACAAAGGAGCCACTATATTATTTTGTAGTAGTTTTCATTGAAAGGGGACCTGTAAAATTTAATACGCATACATTTTAACCTAATGTTTCTAGTATTCATGTTAGTGTAATATAAAAATTGATTTTTACCTTTGTTTAGTACTTTCTTAAAAATAAATTATTTTTATAGATCTTCCTATGTACCTTAATTCTGGGATTGAACCAAAGGTTGTTTACCACTAAGCTACATTCTAAGATTTTTTTTTCTTTTTTGGTGGTGGGAAGTGAACCCAGGGGTTCTCTACTATTGAGCAGCAACAACTCCAACTCCTTATATTTTTATTTATGAGTCAGGGTTATGTAGTGGAGCCTGACATTGAATTTGCGATCATGTGCCTCAGCCTCCTGAGGACCTGGGATTGTAGGCATGAATACAGTGTATATCGTCTTGATTCTGATGCTAAATGTTGATGTAGTATAGATGAATTAAATACAAATATCAATTGTCAATTGAATGCAGTTTAACTAAATCATTTCCAATGTAGATTTAGATGTCAAATTAATACCAAATGAACTTTTTTTTTAATGAGTTACCAGATTTTCAAACACAAAGGAAATTCTTCAGTCACTTGGTTGCATTTCAAATGCTTGGTAACCACATGTGACTGCTGGGCAGCGTGTTTGAAATCACTTGTAGATGTGTCAGGGTTTAGCTGTGGATTGCACTTTATACTTCCTCTTGCGAGTCCAAGAGGACGTGCTGTACCCCCCCCCCCCCATAGGAAAGATCCTGAAACCTGGGGTAGGGTTTTAGATTGGCTCCTCTTCTGGTGGCCTGTCATGGACATGTCCACCCAGTGTTAAGTCCCCTGTGATGCCCTAGGTGTAGATGGTTTTCAGCACAGTGTTATCTGCCCGGAGCCCACCTTTCCTGTATCTGCCTCCAATCAAGCCACGGCTGCTATTTGCTTGCCTTTCACAGAGAACAAGAGTCGAAGACGCACAGTTGATGATTCAGCCCCCTCTGACCACTGTCCTCCAAACAAGCGCCTCAAGACAAACTGCTATAACAATGGCAAGGACCGGGGAGAGGAAGATCAGAGCCGAGGTGATTCTTGGGGAAGGGGAGGTGACAGTGTGCACTGGCTGGTGTGAGGACCACCCTGTAAGGAGGGTACAGAACAAGACCCTGTTGTCCCTGAGCTCATCTCCTGACACATTCTCCCTCTCTCCTCAACAGAACAAATGGTTTCTGATGTTGCCAACAACAAGAACAATCTGGAAGGTAACATTGACCCCCATCTACCTCCCCTCTGGGTACTACCCAAGGCCTGCCTGGGTTCTCCCACAGATCTGGGCTTGAATCAGGGCTTCTTTGTGCTCCTTTGTGTCCCTGTTGGAACATTGTGCAGACTGAGTAGGATAATTTAAAAATTTTTTTTTAATTGAGAAATATTTTTAATTGAGCGAACAGGGAGGTGGGATGAGAGAGAATGCAAACAGAGGCACTTGAGCCAAGACAGCCTGAAACCAAGGTCCTCCAGGAACTAGCTTTTAGGTGAATGGTGGGCACACACTGTCATTGTCACTCTCTAGTTAGTGACTCTGTTCAGCATGTGCGAGCTGGGAACTTCCTCTGGATTCAAGATACAGAACAGACCTAATGATACAGACCTAATGAACGTGAGGAAGTACCTGCAAACCCCTTCTTCCTCAGCCCGGTGGCACAGATGTGTGTTGAGTAGGAAAAGATAGTCCCTGGCCCAGGGAAAGCCCGGTTTTGGAGCATTCCTGGACACTCTAGAACCTTCAACGTATAGTCATCCATATAACCTGAGACCCCTTCACTGTAGAAGGATTGGTTTGTGGCAAGAAGGATCTTATCCAACAAGTCACTGAAACAACTTCAGACCTACTGATAGGACACCAGGACAAAATAGCATATTGGTTGTATAGGAAATGCCATGGGCAATTCCTGTCCTCAGCCATCAAAAGCTATTTGGAGTCACTACAAATGCTTCAGTGTTATAACCACCCCCCCCCCCCCGCCCCAATAAAAGGGATTAACCCAGGAGTGCTATTGCACCAAATTTCTGCCCTTTTATAGGGGTAATTTTGAGCCTGGCCTTGATCTCAGCCTCCCAAGTTGCTGTGATACCATGGCCACCTTGTCCCACCAGGTCCTCAAAACATTCCTCTGTAGGAGGGGCTGCTACTCAAGTATTGTTAACCAGTTTGGCCTGCTCTTTGTGTGTGTGAGCCTGGCGTGCCCAGGCTCTGGGATAGGCACACTTGCAAGCTTGCAGTGATTGCTCGAACTGGCCATGTGGCTGTAATTGCCTTAACCTGTGGCCCTGTCTTTCTTACAGATAGCTGTTTGTCCTGTGGTAGGAAAAACCCAGTGTCCTTCCATCCCCTCTTTGAGGGTGGGCTTTGCCAGACGTGCCGGGTAAGTCCTCCTCCCCTTGCCCTGCACTTGCCTCTTCCTGCCACCAGAATCCTCCAAGTCCTTTCCCCACAGATGGTACTTGCACAGGCATTAGTGAAAGTCTCCCAGGTCTCCAGCTCCCTGCAGTCTTCCTTTTGGAGGGGAGGGTGGCCCAGTGGTAGAGAGCTTCATCTATAATGCCAGTTGTCCCCTAAAGGATACCTGGCCACCTCTGACTTGTTCTGTGGCTGTGTTCTATGCCAGCTGGGCTTGGCTGTCCCTATTCTTTGATTTCACGGACTTTTCTCCATGACTGCAGGATCGCTTCCTTGAGCTCTTCTACATGTACGACGATGATGGTTACCAGTCCTACTGCACCGTGTGCTGTGAGGGCCGTGAGCTGCTTCTCTGCAGCAATACAAGCTGTTGCCGGTGAGCACTGGCCCCTATGGACACACCCTCAGGGCCCCAGGGTTCCTGAGTTGTACCCTGCAGTTCCTGCAGTCTTGGGACAGCTGCCTGTTTTTGAAATCTCAGGCCTGCACCCCGGGAGCTAGGGTAAAGTGGAAGTTGTGACCACAGTCAACGTGTGCCATACTGATTGTAGTTGTCCTAGGACTAGAAATGGATAAATAGGGATGTGCTCTGCCCCATGGGGAAGAGTGGGACAGGGGGCTTCAGGGAAGAGTCCCTCTCTGAAGCTTTGCCAATTAGTAGGAACTATAAGAAGTGCCGAGTGTACTCGATGCTTTTTGAGTAAAGGGCTTGTCACTTAGCCCACGTCATGCAGGACCTTGCAGTTCATGCTGAAGTTGTGAGTTGCCATCTACCTAGGGAAGGCGTCCTGGTGACAGAGCTTCTCCCTGGCCACTGGGTACAGGTGCTTCTGTGTGGAGTGTCTGGAGGTGCTGGTGGGCAAGGGCACAGCGGAGGACGCCAAGCTGCAGGAGCCCTGGAGCTGCTACATGTGTCTCCCCCAGCGCTGCCACGGAGTCCTGCGGCGCCGGAAGGACTGGAATGTCCGCCTGCAGACCTTCTTCACCAGCGACCCGGGGCTCGAATATGTAAGCCACAGGCCCCAGGGCCACTGGTCTGAAGATAGCCTTCAAAAGAGTGCAGGTGTTAGGGAATCAGATCAGAGGGACCCCGCTCTGAATGAGGCCTCTTTGTCCCTGACTTCTCAGTGTGGCCTGATGAAGAGATGCTTGTGGAAAAAAGCTACAAGGGACAGGGACCGGGAAACCTGGGACATCTCAATTTTTTTTTCTTTATAGCTTTTTCCTATTCTTAGCCAGAGCACCTAGATAATTGCTGTTGAGGGTCTGTCCTTGGAAGCGCCTCCTGCCTGGGAATAGGGCGGCCATCCCTGCCCCGGGCATAGTGGCACAGGGTGCCTTCCCTTGCCAGTTCCCATCAAAGCTTCTGTGTGGCAGCCACAGCCGACTTTGGACCCCTCTGAACGTCTTCCCCTCCCTTCCTCAGAGGTTGAGTCTTCCCCCTGCTCCTTCACCTCTGTGACCCTCCTTCCTTATCTGGCAGGAGGCCCCCAAGTTGTACCCTGCGATTCCCGCAGCCAAAAGGCGGCCCATTAGAGTCCTGTCACTATTCGATGGAATTGCCACAGGTAAGTTCACTAGGGAGGCTCTGCTTCCACAGGGGTGAGCAGCCAGGCAGTCTCAAGGCCTCGGATGCCCTCGGGGACCCTGCCCGTGGCTTCTCTTCCTATTCTGCCTTCTCCCTTATTCTAAGTCCTGTTTTAGTGGTTTTTTAATTCTATGCAGGCATCTAATTTTTCAATCCACATGCACAAATATACTGTCTATCGGTCAGGTGACAGTTACCACCGTCTTGGCTCTTTCCACTTTTCAGTTCCAACAGACAGAGTAGACACAGCCTCTCCCTGGTGCCCCGTGGCCTTCGCCTGCGCTGACTCCTACACTGCCAGTTACTGTAGCCACTGCCAGTTACTGTAGCGAGGAGTGTTCTTGTTCTGCCAGAGCAGAAACTGTGGCCAGCCAGCTGCTCTCCCCTTGCTCTCATTGTGTTCAAGTGTCCACCTCTCCCCCTGCAGGTTACTTGGTCCTCAAAGACTTGGGCATTAAAGTGGAAAAGTATGTTGCCTCGGAAGTGTGCGAAGAATCCATCGCCGTTGGAACCGTGAAGCACGAGGGCAACATCAAATATGTGAATGACGTTAGGAACATCACAAAGAAAAATGTGAGGGTCGCCTCTCCCCGGGTGGGCTTGTGTCTCCTCATGTTTGCCCCCTATACCCTGAATGTGTCCCCTACTCCCATGTGAGCCTCAGGGTTTTGGGTAGAAGAGACACTGTGTCTTTTACTTAACCACAAGCAAACCACAGATTGGTTTCCATCTTGGGCAGTAGTGAGGAGTGCATTTCATTTCCTTGGAGTTGCTGACCAGAGAAGATTCTAGAAGGAGGTTTTCTTGGTAGTTACCTGGGAAATACTCTTGCGCTGAGCCTGTCTCTTTTGGTCCCTCAGATTGAAGAGTGGGGTCCATTTGATTTGGTGATCGGTGGAAGCCCGTGCAATGACCTGTCAAATGTGAATCCTGCCCGGAAAGGCCTGTATGGTGAGCAGCTATTCTTTGTCCCATAACAACTTTGTCTCCCACAGGCAATACCTGAGTCTGGTCCAGTGGAACCTCCTGAGAGGGAGCTTTGTTTTAGGTGCCTCAGGCCCTGTCCAAACCATGTTGTACATCCTTGACCCACAAAGAAAGGACACTGTCCTCCCTATTTTTATGGTTAGAAGCAGCAGTTGGGTACATTTTGACAAAATCATGCCTACGAGGAATTTGATTTCAATATCCATTTCTCTGTCTTTCTCCCACATCTTCTTCTTTTCTTTTGATTTTTCTCTCCCTTGTTTATTTCTGATTGTTCCCTTTGGTATCTTTATATATACTTATAATATGATTTTGTTAATTTTTTGTTAAATTCATTCCATATTTCCTCCTCTTTCCCCCTCTCCGTCCCTCCCTTCCTCCCTCTTGTTCTTTTTCTCCATTGATCTTCCTTACATTTTTTTTTGAGAGAGAGGGAGAGAGAGAGAGTTTTTTTTTTTTACTATTTGGCGGACACAACATCTTGGTTTGTATGTGGTGCTGAGGATTGAACCCCGGGCCGCACGCAGGCGAGCGCGCTACCACTTGAGCCACATCCCCAGCCCTTCCTTACATTTTTATGGAAGCAAATTTTCCACCCGGAGCTCTTAGTCATTCCACAGGACCTTAGGGAGATGGAACCTCACGGTGCTGTCCTTACTGTGGTTTTAAAGAACTCTGGGGATTTTGCTGAAGGCTTTGATTGGTCCCCTTCTCTCCTGTCTGGGCACAGAGGGCACTGGCCGACTCTTCTTCGAATTCTACCACCTGCTCAATTACTCACGCCCCAAAGAAGGGGATGACCGGCCGTTCTTCTGGATGTTTGAGAATGTTGTAGCCATGAAGGTCGATGACAAGAGGGACATCTCACGGTTCTTGGAGGTGAGGATGCCCAGAGGGCTCTAGTGGTCAAAGGCAACCTGGGCAGGGAAGGCCCCGCTGGCAGCATACACTGCTGGTGTTACCCAGGGTCTTGGCTGGGGTGTGACTAGATCCCATAACCCACAGAAATCAGCAACAATGCAGCCACCTTCTTCATGAAATTTAACTCAATGTTCTTGTTGTGAAAATGGATACTTGGAGGTTTCAGGGAAATTAAATTATATTCTATTTAATAGACAACAAGCCCTGTTAAATACTTTTTTGTGTTTATCAAAATGTTAATAGCTTGAGCCTCAGGGAGGTAGGTACCTGATGCTCTGTGAACTTGGCAGCTAGAGGTACAGAGCTATATATGGCCCAGATGCCCTCTTTTACCCCAGATCTCTACTTGTCAGATCTCTGATATGAGTTGCTGTTTGGGGGTACCTTTTCTCAGAATCTGAAGGTCTGATCTGTTCCGTTTGTCCATTGGTAATAGGTTGACCATGGCCTTATCCACCAGGTGGATCTTTGTCTACATCCTTCTTCCACAGCTAGGGGCAGTTCAGTCACCTGCATCCTCAAGCCCTGCTCTGAGTGACCACTGACATCTGATGTGGTCTCCAAGCAGCTCCCCTTCTCTCTCTCTCTGCAGTGCAACCCAGTGATGATTGATGCTATCAAAGTGTCTGCTGCTCACAGGGCTCGATACTTCTGGGGAAACCTACCTGGGATGAACAGGTAACAGGCGACTCTTGGTGGAACCCTAGGTAACAGCCAAGAGAAATTCAGATGTTAGCTTTCACATTCCAGTCTTCTAGAAAGTGCTGTCTGTGCTGAGAAACAACCCCAGTCGCGGCTTCAGAACAATCTGCAGTATTTCAGGGCTGATTCCTGTTAGGTATTTCTAGGAATCTTGGGCCAGGACTTGAGGCCCGATGGTGAGCAGACAGGCCTGGTTCTGGTGTCAGGTGCTGGAGCCATGTTGATGCCAGGGATGCCTCTTGTTGTTCCTTCTGGGCTCTGCCTTTCCTCCCAGCTGCCATAGCAGTACCTGTCAGGACATGGAAATTGTTATGATTCCCATTCCCCTTGAAATAAAGGACCTGGACCAGGTGTGTGGCAGAGCTGAGATGATAAATGGTAGGCCCCAAACATATCTCCCTGAGGTTTCCTAACATTTCCACCTTTGCATTTTTTACCAGAGCTAGCTCAGATCTCTTTAGATAGACATGTTGACCCACAACAAGGGGTTTTGCCAAGGACTGAATATTGTGTCTATTCGTCATTTAAGAACAACACTCTAATTAAGATGCAAAATGTGGCAACTGACATCCCAGTTCTGGGAACATGTTAGCTTGAAACACCTTTTACAAGGGAATGTTGGAAGCATGATAATTTTCTGGCATTTACCAAAATGTGAGTAGAGGTGAGAGTGGTTCCAATTTCTATTGGATATCATGACGAACCCGATGGTTCGTCAGCCTATCAAATGGTACCATGTTCATGTTTAGAACCGGACACCATTGTGCTGCTGCCAATCCAAGATTGGACACATTGATATGCTAAAGGATGATCACAGGTTCACTTTGGGGGTGGGCTTTGGGAAGGTTCATAGGGATCCCCGTTTCTTGGTGGAGTATGGGTGAGAGACCAGGGGCTGAGACCTGAAATCATCTAGTGTAAGTCACACCAGGCTAGTCTTTACCTGTCTGTGGTTTTGCCCTAACCTGTTGCAATAGAGTGACAGGAATAGGGTGACATTGGAAACCTAGAAAGTGAGGAGGAGGAGGTCTGCATTCTAGGGGAGAAGTTTTGTGTGGTTCTTCCGCCTTCCACCTTCATGTGCGAGTTCCTTCTGGCCTTAATACGTGATCCCGGGGCTGCCACTCTGCTTGCAGATGTCTTGTGCCTTTCCGCCCTGGAACTGCTCAAATGCTTTGGGTCTGTCCCTTGCCCTTCTTGGGCCTTTATTTGCAAAATAGGTTTCCAGAGTTAACTGTTAAGAGCCCATTTGATCCTTGTGTGACACCTCCCCATCACCCCACCTTCCAGCATCCTCAGCCTGCATCCCCGGTAATGAGCCACCAATTCTGTTTGCTGTCCTGGTGTATCAAGTAGTCCCACCAAAATCCAGCCCCAGCTCTTCCTGTAAAACCGAGGCTCAGTGCTGAAGCACCTAGCATGCAAGAGGCCCTGGTTTCCACGCCAGCACTTCCTTCCAAGGAGCTGCCTTGACTTGATCAATGAGCAAACCAAGGTTGTCTCTGTCTCCCTGCCCACTGTTCCCTCCTTTCCTCAGAGGTAGCTTGGCTTTGACGGATGCCAAAACTCAAGAGGTAAGGCAGTAGCTGCAGATATTGGAATTGGACCTTCCCCTCCAGGGGCAGGTCCACCCTTGGCACCCAGACTAGTCCTTAGGCCTGATGTGTTGCCCGTCACATGACAGGAGTATGTTCACTGCTTGGGCCCATTTTTGCAGCAAAGACTCCACCCTCCTCCCACCCTGGGAGGGGCCTGAGCAAGGCCTTTGCAGAGGGTAGAAAGTAATGGGTTTTGGCTGTCCCCAGGCCTGTGATAGCATCAAAGAATGATAAGCTCGAGCTGCAGGACTGCTTGGAATTCAGTAGGACTGCAAAGGTAAGGTGTGCTCCCAGATGGCCGCCCCACCGCCCTCCTGAATGCGCACTGGGTGACTCCAAGGCGACACTTGGAAGGTGACCTTGGTGGTGTGTCCTATTGGTGTCTACTCCCCTCTCTCCACGTGACTCTGGTGCTGGGCCACTTTCCCCCACACAACTGTTCTGTCCTTAAGTGTAGGAGACATTCTTGATAAACAAGTAATCACTGTGGGAAACAGACAACTTGCCTTTCCAATTGTTAATGCTGGATACATAAGAGGCAATTTCAGCTGGCCCTTCCAGTAATAAACGTAATTATCTACTGTCGCATCACAGATAAATACATTAAGACGTCTGTGAACCTAATTCTCCATGTCTGCATTAAGCAAAGAACCATTTCTCCAAACTCTGGCTGCCTTTTCTTAATCTTACTTGATAAATAACTCTGTCTTCTTGGCCCCGGCCCCCACTCCCGGTGATCCTCATGCATAGGTACCTGGTGCTCATTTCATTCTCTCAAGGCTGGTCTTTGGTGTGCATTACCTTCTTGGCATTTATGGGAAGCACACAATGTTCTTGTCCTTCATGAGCTCCTTTTCTCATTCTGGCTGCCAGCCCTGCCCTGCCCCGCTCCCACACACCTGCCCTCTGCTCCATCCATCTTTTCTCATGGCTTTTGAGCCTTGATCCCACCTGAACCTTTCCTGCTGTGCTTACTCCATGATATATCCGTTTTGTTCTCCAGTTAAAGAAAGTGCAGACAATAACTACCAAGTCCAACTCCATCAAACAGGGGAAAAACCAACTTTTCCCTGTTGTCATGAATGGCAAAGAAGATGTTTTGTGGTGCACTGAGCTCGAAAGGTGAGCAAGGCTGCACAGAGGCAGAAAGGGGAGGAGCAAGCCGTCCAGGCCAGCTTCACCAAGGGGCAGGTGCTCGCCATATCTCCACAGTCTCCCAGGCTCGTGTTTGGGGTTGGTGGAAATGCCCTTATAGAGCCAGCCCTTATTTCTGGACAGAAGTGGTGGGCGGTGGTGAGGAACCTGAGATTAGCAGACTGGGCACCACAGGGCACTACTGGGCACCGCCTGTGCTGCCCTGAGAGCTCCTAGTCCTAGTGTGTGAGGGACCAGGTAAAGACCTGCTCTTTCTTGTGCAAAGTTGCTCATTCTCTAGCTGATTCCTCCTCAGCCACAGTCCGTCTCTTCCTTCTTCCAATAATTGAGCCAACTTTGTCTTTTGGATGTAAATATTTTTGTTTTGACCATTTTGGTCTAACTTGTCTTTTTCAACATTATTATTTGCAAGTCATGTTAAAAGTTATGAATTTTCCTCCTTACGTTTTGGTTATATTCAGAAGACTTTCATATTTTCTAGATATTTTAACTCTGGTTTGATTTTTTTTTTTTTTTTAATTTCACTTAACTATAGCTATCTTGGGATTGAAGTAACTTTTGACTGGCAGAGAGAGAAAACTGATGAATTACAATGTTACTCATGAATGTATCCACACTTGGGTGAAGATATGATGGAAAGGGTTGTTATAGATATTTGTCCCAGGGTACATGCTATGGCAAAGCAAGACACAGGCCTGGGGTGTTGCAACCTTTCGGTTATTGGTCCATTGATTTTTATTTTTAGTACTGTGTCTAATCCTGGACAATTCAGCACATCTGTAGCTTTTTAACAGGCCATTTCAATCCCTATGGACAAAACTGGAATGCTTAGATATATTCACTATAACAAGTCTGTGATTGAAAATCATTGTTTTTTTTTTTTTAAAGATAGAGTGAGAGAGGGGAGAGAGAGAGAATTTTTAATATTTATTTTTTAGTTCTCGGCAGACACAACATCTTTCTTTGTATGTGGTGCTGAGGATTGAATCCGGGCCGCACGCATGCCAGGCGAGCGCGCTACCGCTTGAGCCACATCCCCAGCCCCTCATTTTTTTTTAATTTTTATTTTTTATAATTTTTTTTGTGTCTGGGATTAATCCTAAGGTTGCTTCACCACTGAGCCACATCCTAATCCTTTTTTATTTTTTTGAGCTAAGTTGCTGAGGCTGGGCTTGAACTCATGATTTTGGAGGAGCCATGCTCATGATGATCATTTGATCAAGTTTTCCTGACCTCCCCTGTGTGTGTGTGTGTGTGTGTGTGTGTGTGTGTGTGTGTGTGTGTGTGTGTACACGTACAGGTACTGGGATTGAAGGGATGATGCTTCAATCCCGGGATGCTTAAACACTGAAGCACATCTTCTGCAATTATTTTTATTTTGAGATAGAGCCTCACTAAGTTGCTGAGGCTGGACTTGAACTCATGAACCTTCTGCCTCAGCCTCCCTCCCAGGTTGCTGGAATTATAGGCATGTGCACAGCGTGCATATGAGCAAGGGCTCTGAGGAACCAGCCCATCTGGACCTCCTGGTGTTCAACAAAGGGTTATTTGGAGGCCCAGGGGGCTTGAGTGAAGGGA